>NW_011494609.1:13170319-13181894 GCF_000754665.1 Bison bison bison
GGTCAGGAAGCAACAGTTAGAACTGGACATGGAACAACAGACTGGTTCCAAATAGGGAAAGGAGTACGTCAAGGCTGTATATTGTCACCCTGCTTATTTAACTTATATTCAGAGTACATCATGAGAAACACTGGGCTGGAAGAAGCACAAGCTGGAATTAAGACTGCCAGGAGAAATATCAATAACCTTAGATATGCAGATGACACCACCCTTATGGCAGAAAGTGAAGAGGAGCTAAAGAGCTTCTTGATGAAAGTGAAAGAGGAGAGTGAAAAGGTTGGCTTAAAGCTCAACATTCAAAAAACGAAGATCATGGCACCTGGTCCCATCACTTCATGGGAAGTGGATGGGGAAACACTGGAAACAGTATCAGACTTTATTTTTCTGGGCTCCAAAATCACTGCAGATGGTGACTGCAGCCATGAAATTAAAAGACGCTTACTCCTTGGAAGGAAAGTTATGACCAACCTAGATAGCATATTCAAAAGCAGAGACATTACTTTGCCAACAAAGGTCCATCTAGTCAAGGCTATGGTTTTTCCAGTGGTCATGTATAGATGTGAGAGTTGGAGTGTGAAGAAAGCTGACTGCAAAGGAATTGATGCTTTTGAACTGTGGTGTTGGACAGGACTCTTGAGAGTCCCTTGGACTGCAAGGAGATCCAACCAGTCCATTCTGAAGGAGATCAGCCCTGGGATTTCTTTGGAAGGAATGATGCTGAAGCTGAAACTCCAGTACTTTGGCCACCTCATGCAAAGGGTTGACTCATTGGAAAAGACTCTGATGCTGGGAGGGATTGGGGGCAGGAGGAGAAAGGGATGACAGAGGATGAGATGGCTGGATGGCATCACCGACTCAATGGACATGAGTTTGGGTGAACTCCAGGGGTTGGTGATACACAGGGAGGCCTGGCATGCTGCAATTCATGGGGTCACAAAGGTTCGGACATGAATGAGCAATTGAACTGAACTGAACTGATGAAATCTGTGGCCACACATTTTGTAAAGGAGTTAGATGCTGTAGCTACAGTTTCAAATGCACACTCAGTCCTCAGAATAGATTGTGGTCAAGACTGAAGAATGCAGAAATGGGGTAAAGACAAACCCATTTCAGAAAAATAACACAAGTATAGAGGGACAGTACTTTTACTTGTGTGAGTTTGTGTCACCAGATAATCACTCTATATTGCCAGATTTCTCTAAGCCTAAGTAGACAGTGGAATTTATAAGAAGATAAGCTACATTGATTTATAGTCTATTTCCTAATTTTGTATAAGGTATGCAAAATTATACAAAGATAAGGTATGAATACAAAAATAAATTTTGAATACAAAAATAAGGCATGTTTGCCTATCACCTGGAAGACTCTCAGGGACTTTTAAAAATAATTACTTCAAATTTTACTTTTTTAATAGGAAGTAAAAAGGACTAAGCAGATAGACAGTGTTGGCATGGATACTAAAAATTGTGTGTGTATTTTAAACTGATCTTCTCTTTTTCCTTGTTGCAATTCTTAAGGTAGAATATTTTTTTTAATTCTTAAAAATTGCTTTATTTATTTATGGATTGTTAACATCATTTTGGTATGTTTCTTTCTAATCATATGCACATGTGTACTTCACACATGCTCACACACACAGACAGACACCATCTATTCATTAACAACTCTTATATTCAGCCAGCTTTCTCTTCTGAGAGTCAAACTCACCTAGGTATCTGCCAGGTCCAAGTGTCCTGGTTTGCCTAAGACCAGGGATGAAACCAGACAGGGATGATGAGACTTGGTACCAGATTGGCTGGTGGATGGAGAAACAGGAAGAAGAAGGCTTCAAGCATCAGTCTCTAACTCTTGGCTTAGTCACACAGATGCTAAATGGTACCAGTGCATAGAAACTCCAGTGCCTCCCATTGCTCTCAGGATAACAATACAAAAGTAGTTTCTTGGGATGCAGGCCTTTCTGTGCTAAAACTGAGACAACCTTGGGCCAACTGCCACTGGATGACCCATACATACCTCAAACTTATCAGGTATAAAACAGAACTCATCATTCCCACCTTAAAACTCCTATTCCTTTGATGGTCAGATCTCAAGGAATGATACCATTTTTCATCCATTTGACCATGCCAGGAGTTAGGGACTGATGCTTGAGGCCTTCCTCTTCCTGTCTCTCCATCCAACAGCCAATCTGGTACCAAGTCTCATCTTCTCTGTCTGGAAAGTAACTCTTACCTCGATGATTGCTGTGACTTCCAACTAGATGTTCTGCTTCAAGCCTTCTTGCTTCAATCCAAATTCCACAAATAGGCAGAGTACTGATCCCAAGAATTCAAATATAATCATGTTACTCTCCTGCATAGACACTCCAGTGCCTCTCAGTGCTCTCAGGATAAAAATCCAAATTCCTTAACATGACCCATAGGGTTCTGTTTGCCCACCTCTAATCCTCCCCTGGGTCCTCTTCCTCAACACATTAAAATTTTGCAGCATTGGGCCTATTAATAATGAACTTCTGTGCTTTTTTATATATCTTCAAGGTCCTGACTTAGATGCTCTACTCTCACAGGAAGCCTGCTTTGAAGCCTGTAAATATTTTATGTTCTTTATAATAAATTTAAGTTACATGGCAGCAGAAGTCTAAAGACCAGTTGACCAAAAAAGACTTAACAAAACTTCCTGGGAGATCTTGTATCAGATTGTTCTCTCCTCATTACCTTTAAGAAATAACCAACCATGGACTCTGGTTAAAGCAGTGGTCCTCCACCTTGGGTGGACATTAGAATCACTTTGGCAGCTTTTCAAAGTTTTTGATGCTTTGGGTGCATACCCAGAAATTACGTAATTAGTCTGAAGTGGGATCAATACTTTTTAAAGGTCCCCAGGTGATTTCAGTATGTATCTATAAAAAAGAATGAAATAATGCCATTTGCAGCAACATGGATGAAACTAGAGATTATCATACTAAGTGAAGTAAGTCAGAAAGAGAAATACAAATACCATATGAAATTTTCTACTCAACAGAAACAGACTCGGAGACACAGAGAACAAATTTGGTTTGTGGTTGCCAAGGGGGAGGGGACTAGTGGAGGGATGGATTGTGAGTTTGGGATTAGTAGATGCAAACTGTTATATGTAGAATGGATAAACAGCAAGGTCCTATAGCACAGAGAACTATATTCAACATCCCGTGATAAACCATAATGGTAAAGAATATGAAAAAGAATATATGTATATGTGTAACTGAATCACTTTGGTCCACAGAAGAAATTAACACAACATTGTAAATCAGCTTTACTTTAAATAAATTTAAAAAATACTTGTATCGATGACTAGCCATGAAAGGGTCTTTGAGTATTATGAGGAACTAGAGTGAATGAATGAATAAGCTAGTTTTGGCAAGAAGGAAACAATGGATGCAGATATTGAGAAATTTTAAGGTGGAGATGATGAATTGAAGGAAACATTGTTGAGGTTGTCTCTGAACTGCGGCTTCAATGTCAGTGATTCTCTGAATGTGAACTCTGGACCAGCAGCAGCATCAGCATCCCATGGTAAATGTGAGAAATGGAAATTCTCTGGCTCTACCCTGAGTAGGACTGAGTCAGAAACTCTGGGGTTAGAACCCAGATATGTGTGTTTTAACAAGCCCTCCAAGAGATTCTGATGCATGCCCAAGTTTGACAACACTGTTCTAGATCATATCATATCAGTGCAGTCGCTCAGTTGTGTCTGACTCTTTGCCACCCCATGGACTGCAGATCATATGTTGACCTGTAAAAAGGTCTGTTGTGGTTTGGCCTCCAAGAGTTGGTTTCATTATAGGGGGCAGCAGGGGTTAGTGAATTGTAAGAGAGCATATGAAGAGGACCAGCTAGTCTGCAGGGGAGATGAGCTGGAGGTAATGCTTCCTGACAAGTCCATTTAGAGATTTTACTCTTTCGTGGGATAGCTGTCATAACATATTTTAAATGACAGTGCAACCAGGCATGCTGGGTGGTCAACAGCAATAAAATTTGGATAGATGTTTAATTGCCAAGGGAAATACAAGTTAAAAAAAAAAGAAAATGAAATTATAGAAAAAGTTCTGAGGTTCAGAATATAGAAGATGGTCCTTTATTTTCTCACCTACTCTGGGGGGCTTAATTGAATCCTGCTTATTTCATTCACCCTACCTCTGTCTTCTGACTTTTTCCATTGAAAATCTTACAGCTTACAGATGAACTGGAATTTTTCATCCCCAGTCCTAGATTTGGTCCCTGCTATTTGAAAGATTGTCTGAGACTTGGCATTTGGAAAATTCACAAGGCTACTTTCCTTCCCTTTCTTTTCTGAGAGGAATTTTGGCCCCACTGGCCTCCAAGAGCTATGCCGTGAGAGCAAGCTGAGGTCAAGATCTAGTTTATCCTCTTTGTGTCTTTCATTCTAGCTCTTCATCCTGAAGGAGTGTTTTTTCCTGTTGGTTTCTCCCTCATTCAGACTGCCCTCTTCCTTTATTTCTCACAATCCTACATGCCTGGTAGAAGGAAAGATGTGCTTAAATTTAAGGGAGAAACTATCAGGAGAGGGACATGATGGTAAACGGGCTGTAGTGGGGTGTTCTCCGAGACACTGACAATGAGGAGGGAATGCTTCGGTAATGCATTTAGACTTGCCTTACATAAAAGGAAGTGTTCCAGGTCAAAGTGATGGATGGCAATGAGAAGTTCATAGTGTCAATATATGTGAGGGTAAGAATAAATAAGTGGATGAGAGGAGTGTTTTTCTTGGAACCCTTAAAAGGGTAGACCTAAGAGCAAAAACTTGCAGAATGCTTCTAAAAAGATCTTGCTAGTGTAACTGTGGGCATGCATATACACCATCTATTCATGCATTAATCCATGCATGCCTGCATCCATCCTTTAGGCAAATATTTATCAAGCATCAACTATAACTCTCAGAACTGCTTTAGGAGTTAAGGATATAAAGGTGAATTAGGCCAATTCCTTTCCCTTGGACTTTGGTACATGCATTTCAGGATAGGAGACAGACAATAAATATGTAAACAAGTAAACACAAGGATGACAGATGATGATAAGTGCCATCAGAGAGATGAATAGGGTGGTGAGACGGACAATACTTGAACAAATGTATGTATGAACCACTCAGACATTTCTGAGTGGCTGGGTTTTGAGCTGACATCTCAAAGTTAAGAATGTTACAGCCATTCAGAGATGGAGAGGGAGTGAAGGAGGACAGACAGAAATTTCAAGCATATATCAAGTTCCAGAAATGTGAACTAGGGGGCCAAGGAATTTAAGAAAAATTATCCATAACCTGGAGACACATCAAGAGTGACGCTGCAAGTCCTTTCAAAGGTATACTGAAGCTTTGTTTAACAGCCCCAAGGATGATTGATTTTCCTACAAGAATGTACCATTGCAAGATTTTGCTACTTATTACTTATTAATTGAGAGCTCAGACTCTGCAAAGTTATATATGTTAAACTTACATATGATGTAGTGATTTCTATATAATAGCAAAGATAACCTTGAAATTTATGATTTGTTGCTGTGAGGAACACTGACCAATTTTATGTTTAGAAATCTTAGTCTAGTCATGTTTAAATAAAAAGACTGTGTAAACCCTATTCCTCTTAGAAAATAGTGTATCATCATATTGGTTTCCTCAACAATGAATGAGTTGATTAAAATTTTTGATATGTGATCACTGATAGTCAAATGAGTCATGCTTTTAACTTTTGGAAAATTATATTTCGACAAGTCTCTCCATAGCTCAGCCCAGGGCTCTGGGCCAGAGATCAGCCTTAATGCGTATATGTAGCCTTGAAATTGTCTGCATTTTAAAAGGCAAATATTCTATTACTCAGACTCTCCAAGGGGGCTTTTGTGTCCACTGCTAACCACAGTAGTATCTCTCAAGACTCCTCATATGCCCTGGTCTTGATTTTTCAAGCAATGTTCTGATGGCCAACTCTGCTTCTTAAAGGTTTAGATATCAGGAAATGAGTACCTTGTGTGGAGCATGGAGATTATAGTTTTGTTAAATTATTAAACTTTTTATAAATTCATATATTGGTCTCCTGATGTATGCATCTAACTCTAACAGGGGCACTTCTTCCAGGACCCATCAAGTCTGAGAGGCTGTCTAATAAAAGAAGCTAGAGACAGACCACAGCAGGTGGACAGGGGCCCGGCTGGAGCTGTTTAGCTAAGCAGCCACTCTAGGCAACACGAAAAGCATCTCACTTGTTTCTAACTTGCTGGGTAGAGGTGTGTGATGATCATTCTAGCTTTATTTTCCTCATTGGGATGGACATCTGCAACCTCTGCCATGAATGCAAGGTCACAGGAAGGAAGGAACTCACATGCTGCCAGGGGACAAATACTTTATTTCTTATGATGTCAGTCAGTCTGCCTCCCCTGACAATCGTTTCATGTACTCCCCACAGACAAAATGTTAGCTTTCTCCAACCCTTTTTTAGAAGCCTGAGCACCTTTTAGCAGCTGGGATTTCATGAGCACAGTGGCCATGAAGAGATATTGACACCTCCTCCAGCTCCTGAGAAGGAAGGCCTGTGGGCCCTCAGCACCTGTGAAAAGGTCATTTCTCTAGGCCTCAATAACTCTCTATAAAAGTTATCCTTCCTTGTAAAAGAGAGCTCTGTTAATGTTTTATTTGAAATTCTATTGAAAAGACTTGTCACAAGAAATGCCCAGGATGGCTGCAGATTGCAATACTTATTTATTTAAACCTACATTCCTCTTTAATGTTTAAAATGTTGGAGAGTAGCTGAATGCCCTACAGAAATGGACTCAATACAGTGGCCTCTAGGGATGTCAACCCAGTTTATGAAAACTTTCCTATTGACAAGGCTACATTTAAAAATGTTTTCGAAAGTACAAACACGAAAATTGAGATCTTGAGGCAACTTAACTTTTTCAGCTTCAACGCTAACAAAGTGGTACAATAAGCGATGAACAGTGACCTAAATAAATACAAACACACAAGCAAACAAGAGCAACCAGCATAAGGGAAATGCCCATGTCGCCCGCACAAAGCATCATTCATCAGAGCAGGGAGCCCCGTTGGGTTGAATTGTGCCTGAAGGCTGTGCAGAGCATCCCCGTATTTAGTGCATTCCTTCCTTGCCTTCATTCAGCAACTTGGTCCAGCTGCCTAGTTCTCCCTAAGCATCTTACCAAGAGTTAGTTAGCTATCTTAATTTTCAGTGAAGATGCAGGAATTGATGGGTTAAATAATGTGAGGAGATTGCATCTCATCAGAGCAATAAATTACAATTTATTGAAATAGATGTTCTGTCTAGTGGGACATGTCCACCTTGGATAACAAGAGGGCTCCCTCTTTACTTTACATGAAAGATCTCACCAGGGCACTGATTAGTGTTTATTTGGTTTTCTTAGTTCAGAACTTCAAAGTATTTTCCAAAGGTGATTTCCTCAAAAATCTTTTTTGAGTTAATTGGAGCATAACCATTGACAATTATCCCCACAAAATAGTTGGCCTAGACTGTGCCAACTCTTCTACACTTTTTGTTCATAATGTTTCAAAGAAGGACCTCCCCTACACCTCACAAGAGTTTCTGAGAGGGAAAGGGAGGAGTCTGGGGCCTGAGGAGTTGCCACACCCTCATCCCAGGTTACTGTGCGAGCAAGAGCCATCCTAGGTGTGGTTTGCCAGGTGTGGGCAGCACTCAAATGCTCTTTAGTACAGTAATGCCAAGCAGGTGTTTCATAAGCAGCAAGTTCAAAGTCACATCAGCAGGAAGAAGATTCTTTTTTTTTTTTTTTTTTAAAGAAGATTCTTTTTTTTTTGCACACATTTTTCCCATTGTAGAAAAAGCTAAATAACATAAAATCTACTTTTAACCATTTTAAGTGCACAGCTCTGTGACACTAAGTACATTCATACCGCTGTGTACCCAGCAGCACCATCCATCTCCAGACTTTTTCATCTTCCCCACTGAAAATGTATACCCATTATGTATTAAGCACTAACTTGCAAGTTTCCTTTTTTATGGAAGACCAGATGGTATAGCTTCCTAGGGGAGGAAAACAGCATTTTGACAAGGTGTTCTCTCTTCTTAGGTACTGAGGAAATCAGACTTGATTCCCCATGATGAAAAAATTATCCTTGCATTGAAGTACCTACTTTTGACATGATTTTCAGGACACCCATTCCTCTCCATTTAGAATCATTGAAGATTGGGCAGAGAATATCTCCCATGAACAGTGAGCACTTGACACATGAAGAGGGGGACATTTTCTTCTGGGATGATGTTTTTTGAAGAAGAAGGAATGGGTTGCAGGATGGGATGAGTAGATATAGGAAGGCTTCTTGAAGAGAAAGAGAGGAGAGGGTGGGAGGGGATTGCTCTGGCCACATATGGGCAGTGGCTACTTTCTTGATCATCACAGATACAGAATATTCCATCACAGAGAGTTTTATTGGACAGAGGTCAGACAGATATGATTCTGGTTATGTCTCTTGCAAGTTCTGTGAATTGAGTCAAATGATTTCCCTTTTCCAAGCCTCAGTTTTCTCATCTGCAAAACGGGGATATTAAGAGTGTCACCCTGTGGGAAAGCCAGCTCACTAGCCATCAAAAACCACACAAAATCCAACTAGACCACATTTCTCAGCCTCTACTGCAGTTCAGTGTGGCCATTTGACTGAGCTCTAGTCATTGGAATATAGGCAGCAGTGCCAAGTGCTGTTTTCACCTAAAACTTCTACAGAGTGCACTCTCCCCATTTTCTACCTGTCTTCCTGTCAGTGCAAGGAACAGTGAGGCCCAGAGTATGGAGGAGCCACAAGATAGAAGCAACCTGGGTTCTGAATCACTGCACGGAGGAGAGGCAGACACTGATTAGCAAGTTTTAGTTCTAATTGCTATGTGAGCAAGACATAAGCTTATATTGCATGGAGGCTCTTTGTTACTGCAGCATTATTTAACCTAAGATAATTATAGGGTTAAATGAGATAATTTAAGCAGTGTCCAACATAGCACCTGGGAGCTGGTGGATGTTAACTGTCCTTTAACAGTGAAGAACCAGAATGATACAGCATGCGAGACCTGGTTTTAAACTAAGGCTGTACTTAGTTTGCTAAGTAATCTTAAGCAATTTTCTCAAAGAGTTTTTAATTACTGATCTGTAAAAAGGGAAATAATATTAATGAAAAGGAAAAATATTATTAAAATTAAGAGAATATGTAGTTTTTCTCCCATTCAGAAACCTCTATTTCTGCATGATTGAACATTCTTTAAGCTAGCTGTTGCTTTTTCTTGCTGCAGTACTGTATTGATTACAGATCTCAGTAGGGGCAGCCTGCTGGGCTCAGGTGCCATTTACTTAAAGTAGCACTGAGAATTCTTGAGCCAGGGCTGATCCAATACAGAGACACATTGGTGAGTCTGTAGTCCTTTGGTAATTGCAGGGCATCTAGGTTGAGCAGGCTATCGACAGGCATAAAACCAGCAGCTCTAGAGTCCAAAGGCCATCAAGAAAGCACTTACATTCTAACTGATGTTGAGAAAGATTCACGGGACCCTGAGCCACCCCCCAGTTTTTCCCTTTCTATTATTACGTAGGCTGAGAAGGAAGTGAACTCACTTCCCAACTGCCTGGGAATGTCAGGTTCTTTACTAGAGGGGTTTCCAGCAACACTGAACATAGTGATGAACCTCTCAATTCCAACTTGCTCTGTTTTTTACCAAGAATCAGGAAATGCTGGTGTAAGCCATAGGTTTTCTAATGATTAAAGCCCCTTCTATGAGTTTGGGGCAACTATGTGACTGTGGCTCAGACCATGAACTCCTTATTGCCAAATTCAGACTGAAATTGAAGAAAGTAGGGAAAACCACTAGACCATTCAGGTATGACCTAAATAAAATCTCTTATGATTGTACAGTGGAAGTGAGAAATAGATTTAAGGGCCTAGATCTGATAGACAGAGTGCCTGATGAGCTATGGAATGAGGTTCATGACATTGTATAGGAGACAGGGATCAAGACCATCCCCATGGAAAAGAAAGGTAAAAAAGCAAAATGGCTGTCTGGGGAGGCTTTACAAATAGCTGTGAAAAGAAGAGAAGTGAAAAGCAAAGGAGAAAAGGAAAGATATAAACATCTGAATGCAGAGTTCCAAAGAATAGCAAGAAGAGATAAGAAAGCCTTCCTCAGCGATCAATGCAAAGAAATAGAGGAAAACAACAGAATGGGAAAGACTAGAGATCTCCAAGAAAATCAGAGATACCAAAGGAACATTTAATGCAAAGATGGGCTCAATAAAGGACAGAAATGGTGTGGACCTAACAGAAGCAGAAGATATTAAGAAGAGATGGCAAGAATACACAGAAGAACTGTACAAAAAAGATCTTCATGACCCAGATAATCACGATGGTGTGATTCACTGACCTAGAGCCAGACATCCTGGAATGTGAAGTCAAGTGGATCTTAGAAAGCATCACTACGAACAAAGCTAGTGGAGGTGATGGAATTCCAGTTGAGCTATTCCAAATCCTGAAAGATGATGCTGTGAAAGTGCTGCACGCAATATGCCAGCAAATTTGGAAAACTCAGCCATGCCCACAGGACTGGAAAAGATCAGTTTTCATTCCAATCCCAAAGAAAGGCAATGCCAAAGAATGCTCAAACTACCGCACAATTGCACTCATCTCACACGCTAGTAAAGTAATGCTTAAAATTCTCCAAGCCAGGCTTTAGCAATATGTGAACCGTGAACTTCCTGATGTTCAAGCTGGTTTTAGAAAAGGTAGAGGAACCAGAGATCAAATTGCCAACATCCACTGGATCATGGAAAAAGCATGAGAGTTCCAGAAAAACATCTATTTCTGCTTTATTGACTATGCCAAAGCCTTTGACTGTGTGGATCACAAAAAACTGTGGAAAATTCTGAAAGAGATGGGAATACCAGACCACCTGATCTGCCTCTTGAGAAATTTGTATGCAGGTCAGGAAGCAACAGTTAGAACTGGACACGGAACAACAGACTGGTTCCAAATAGGGAAAGGAGTACGTCAAGGCTGTATATTGTCACCCTGTTTATTTAACTTCTATGCAGAGTACATCATGAGAAACGCTGGACTGGAAGAAACACAAGCTGGAATCAAGATTGCCAGGAGAACTATCAATAACCTCAGATATGCAGATGACACCACCCTTATGGCAGAAAGTGAAAAGGAACTCAAAAGCCTCTTGATGAAGGTAAAAGTAGAGAGTGAAAAAGTTGGCTTAAAGCTCAACATTCAGAAAACGAAGATCATGGCATCCGGTCCCATCACTTCATGGGAAATAGATGGGGAAACAGTGGAAACAGTGTCAGACTTTATCTTTCTGGGCTCCAAAATCACTGCAGATGGTGACTGCAGCCATGAAATTAAAAGACGCTTACTCCTTGGAAGGAAAGTTATAACCAAACTAGATAGCATATTCAAAAGCAGAGACATTACTTTGCCAATAAAGGTTCGTCTAGTCAAGGCTATGGTTTTTCCTGTGGTCATGTATGGATGTGAGAGTTGGACTGTGAAGAAGTCTGAG
>NW_011494609.1:13181994-13201015 GCF_000754665.1 Bison bison bison
ACTGTGGTGTTGGACAAGACTTTTGAGAGTCCCTTGGACTGCAAGGAGATCCAACCAGTCCATTCTGAAGGAGATCAGCCCTGGGATTTCTTTGGAAGGAATGATGCTAAAGCTGAAACTCCAGTACTTTGGCCACCTCATGCGAAGAGTTGACTCATTGGAAAAGACTCTGATGCTGGGAGGGATTGGGGGCAGGAGGAGAAGGGGACGACAGAGGATGAGATGGCTGGATGGCATCACTGACTCGATGGACATGAGTCTGAGTGAACTCCGGGAGTTGGTGATGGACAGGGAGGCCTGGCATGCTGCAATTCATGGGGTCGCAAAGAGTCAGACACAACTGAGCGACTGATCTGATCTGATCTGATCTGATGGGGCTGAACTGGGGGCCCCTGCCAAGGATTGAGATCCTGGGGTTGGAGCAGGGGTGGGGTTTCTTCCTTTCCAAGCAGTAAGAACTGGGGTTTGTTAAGGATGAAAAAAATATGGCAACAAAATCCAAAGGTTCAGCAACACTTAGGGTCCAGGAGTAAGGAGTTACATGGGGGTTGGGAATAAGAGGGGAACGTTCTGGGCAAACTCCAGGAGCATACTCCAGGAGTCCAATCCATTGAGCAGCTATGTGACAGTCTGGCTCAGAGTGTCCAAAGCAAAGACATGGATTCTGTGGAAAAGATGGCCTAGTCACACGTGAGAAGAGAGGACAGGAGCAGCTGGATAGAAGCCAAGGACAAATGCTAGGATTGCCTACAGAGGAGGAGCAAACGTCAGCTTTGCAGTGAGGTGGCAGGAAAAACACTGAGCTACCTAAGAGAAGTGCCAGGAAGCCAGCTAGGTTTGGAGATTCCGTAAAAAATCAGTGTTTATCCATGTAAGCTTGGCAAATGGCCTGCACCAGCACTGCTTAGGAAAACCTTTACACTGAAACTTCTGGGACTACTGGGATTCTGATTCCACAGAGCACTCTGCTGACTGACCAGGAATCCGACTTTGAGGTGTTAAGAGGGAGCTTGTGAACATGCTGTTTTAAATCACCCAGGCATGGTTGCAGAAGAGGGAGGGCATGAAGAAAGAGCAAGATGAGCAGTGGGTGAAGATGCCATTGTATGGTTGCTTTAGATGTGTGTCCAGGCCTCCTGTCAATCCTCATGTTTTCCTGAGATTCTCACCTTTGCTTTAACTTGGAGGACCTGCTTGTCTTTCTTTTCTGCTACTTATTTCTCCTGGTTCTGTCTTACTTGTGCCCACCCCACCATGACCTCAGTTAATAACCTGGGCCTCTCTGCTTAATAAGGCTGGGTGGCAAGTTTATATAGAAACAACTGGTCCTCATCACCCTAGACTCCTCTTCAAAGCAACTAGCTTCTATCAATTATCTTCAGAGGATGCCTGATAAACTCTTTAGGGGAAAATCTACAAGTTACCTGTACAGTTTGAGCACCAGAGAACAGGACAGGAAAGGCCTCTGGGTGCTTACATGGTGTTTGGGTTGTTCTGCATGGTCTTTCCCCCAGTGTTAGGTACGATTAGGGTGTTAATAATACTTGCTGATGGTCCCCTTTCCCTCTCTTCCTCTTTAAGATTCTATTCTGGAAGAATCTGTTCTAAATACCAGCAGTGTCTCCTAACAAATATATACTACATATTAATAATGTGTTGATAAAATCAAAGGAAATGATTCATATCATATTTCACAGGATCAAAGAGACACATATTTATTTTCTTAACAACCACAAATTGGTAGGAAAGCACTGTGTTATAGCCTCACTGAGAGTGTTTTTTCTCCCTTTAGTGGTATAGTCAATAGTTGATAGCTTCTCAGACTTTATGAACTATGTTACATAGAGACATGTCTTTCTATTAAATATTTGAATGATGATAAACATTTTGGTTGGGTAAGAGTAATGGGATATGGATATAACGATATTATAAAATAAGGGTGACTTATTTTATATGAAATAGAACAAAATAGAGGCAGTACAATTCAACAAGAAGCATGAAATTTGGCATTTGAATGCATGGGGTTTTGAGCCTCAGTTTTTCCATCTGTAAAATGAACACATGGAATCTACCTCAAAGTTTGGTTAGAAGTACATGAAGTGATTTTGATGGTTCTTCCAGTAGTCATGTATGGATGTGAGAGTTGGACTATAAAGAAAGCTGAGTGCTGAAGATTTGATGCTTTTGGACTGTGGTGTTGAAGACTCTTCTTTGTTTTATTTTTTATTTATTTTTTTACTTAAAAATTTTTTTTTGGAGGCTATTTACTTTACAATATTGTATTGGTTTTGTCATACATTGACATGAATCCGCCACAGGTGTACATGTGTTCCCCATCCTGAACCCTCCTCCCACCTCCCTCCCCATCCCATCCCTCTGGGTCATCCCAGTGCACCAGCCCCAAGCACCCTGTATCATGCATCAAACCTGGACTGGCGATCCATTTCACATATGATAATATACATGTTTCAATGCCATTCTCCCAAACCATCCCACCCTTGCCCTTTCCCACAGAGTCTGAAAGAATGTTCTATACATCTATGTCTCTTTTGCTGTCTTGCATACAGGGTTATCGTTACCATCTTTCTAAATTCCATATATATGTGTTAGTATACTGTATTGGTGTTTTTTCTTTCTGGCTTACTTAACTCTGTATAATAGGCTCCAGTTTCATTCACCTCATTAGAACTGATTAAAATGTATTATTTTTAATGGCTGAGTAATATTCCATTGTATATATGTACCACAGCTTTCTTTTCCATTCGTCTGCTGATGGACATCTAGGTTGCTTCCATGTCCTGGCTATTATAAACAGTGCTGCGACGAACACTGGGGTACATGTGTCTCTTTCAATTCTGGTTTCCTTGGTGTGTATGCCCAGCAGTGGGATTTCTGGGTATATGGCAGTTCTATTTGCAGTTTTTTTTAAGGAATTGGAGAAGACTCTTGAGAGTCCCTTGGACTGCAAGGAGATCCAACCAGTCCATCCTAAAAGAAATCAGTTCTGAATATTCATTGGAAGGACTGATGCTGAAGCTGAAACTCCAATACTTTGGCCAACTGATTTGAAGAACTGACTTATTTGAAAAGACCCTGATGCTGGGAAAGATTGAAGGTGGGAGGAGAAGGGAATGACAGAGGATGAGATGGTTAGATGGCATCACCAACTCGATGGACATGAGTTTGAGTAATCTCTGGGAGTTGGTAATAGACACGGAGCCCTGGCATGCTACAGTCCATGGGGTCACAAAAAGCTGGGGATGACTGAATTACTGAACTGAATAGAACTAATATGCCATAGAAATCATGGATAATTTCATTCAATTGCTAACATTAAATATATTTCACTGGATAGCTAATATAAAATATGAATTTCATTAAATAACCAATATCAATTATTAAACCTATTTCATTAAATAGGTAGCATTAGATATTAAATACATCAGTTCAGTTTTAGGGCTTCACTCCAGGCTTCCCTGTCCATCACTGACTTCTGGACCTTGCTCATGTCCATCAAGTTGGTGATCCCATCCAACCATCTCATCCTCTGTTGTCCCCTTCTTCTCCTGCCTTCGATCTTTCCTGGCATCAGGGTCTTTTCCAAGGAGTCAGTTCTTTGTATCAGGTGGCCAAACTACTGGAGCTTCAGTTTCAGCATCAGTCTTCCCAATGAATATTCAGGACTGATTTCCTTTAGGATGGACTGGTTGGATCTCCTTGCAGTCCAAGGGACTCTCAAGAGTCTTCTCCAACACCACAGTTCAAAAGTATCAATTCTTTGGCGCTCAGCTTTCTTTGTGGTCCAACCCTCACATCTATACATGACTACTAGAATATTTCATTAAATAGATAATATTAAGTGTAACCCTAAATCTACTCAGGAAGCAGTGCAGTCTTTTACATACTTCAGAAGACATTTCAGCTGGTTGCAGCATCATCTCTTGAGTTACCAAGAAAGAATCCTCTATGAATCCTACCACAGGTATTTAAGGCTCAGTAGACATGGTTGAGAAAGTTCTAAGTCTCTGACAGCTTCACAATTACTTTAGAAAATTAACCTCTCAGAATTAATAGGGAAATACGAGAGGCTTTTCCACTATAGTGATAGATAAGGCTAATGGGTATGCCCTCCACTCTCTACTATTATTTAACACTGTGTTGGGAGCACTGGTCCACACAAATAAATAAGAAGAATCACTAGGTAAGTGAGTAGGAGCAAAACTATCACTATTTCCAGATGAAATATATTTTTAAAACTCCAAAAAATTACAGAAAATTACCATAAACAACAATACAACAGTAAAATAGTAATTTGAGAAAATAATTCAACAGCTTTTATGTTTGCAAACAATAGTCTGAAGGAGTAATGGAAGAGAAAGAAAGACACCCACAAACTAGGCATAAACTTAAATATTCTAAATGTCTAAGAGGGACACTAAGTGCTCTTGCAAATACAAAAGGAGACTTGAATGAACTGGAAGAAAAGTCATGTTCTGAGCTGGGAACACAGCATTAGAAGAGATTTCCTTTGCAATTTCAATAAAAATACTATCAGTTTTTGCCTTCTGGTACTAGTTGCTTATATCAGTAAATCTGGAAAACCCAGCAGTGGCCACAGAAAAAGGTCTATCCTCATTCCAATTTTCAAGAAGGGCAGTACTGTACTAAAGAATGTTCAAACCACTGGATGACGGCATGCTAGTAAGCTTATACTCAATATCCTGCAGGCTAGGCTTCAGCATTACATGAACCAAAACTTCCAGATGTCCAAGATGGGTTTCAAAAAGAGGAACCAGAGATCAAATTGCCAACATTTGCTGGATCATAGAGAAAGCAAGGGAAATCCAGAAAAACATCTACCTTTGTTTCATTGACTATGCTAAAGCCTTTGACTGTGTGGATAATAACAAACTCTGGAAAACTCTTAAAGAGATGGGAATACCAGACCATCTTACCTGTCTCCTGAGAAACCTGTATGCAGGTCAAGAAGCAACTGTTAGAACCCTGTATGGAACAACTGACTGGTTCAGGATTGAGAAAGGAGTATGACAAAGCTGCTTATTGTCACCATGTTTATTTAACTTATACACAGAGCACATGATGAAAAATGCTGGGATGGATGAGTTATAAGCTGAAATCAAGATTGCCAAGAGAAATAACAATAACCTCAGTGATATGCAGATGATACTACTCTAATGACAGAAAATGAAGAGGAACTAAATAACTTCTTGATGAGGGTAAAGTATGAGGGTGAAAAAGTTGGCTTAAAACTAAATATTAAAAAAATAAGATCATGGCATCTGGTCCCATCACTTCATGGCAAATAGAAGGGGAAAGGTGGAAGCAGTGGCAGATTTCCTCTTCTTGGGCTCTAAAATCACTGTGACTGCAGTTATTGAATTAGAATACCATTGCTTCTTGGCAGGAATACTATGCAAAGCTAGACAGTGTGCCACTTTTCCAACAAAGGTCCATATAGCCAAGGCTATGGTCTTTCTAGTAGTCTTGTATGGATGTGAGAACTGGACCACAAAGAAGGCAAAGCACCAAAGAATTGATGCTTTCTAACTGTTGTGCTGGAGAAGACTCTTGAGAGTCCCTTGGACAGCAAGGAGATCAAACCAGTCAATCTTAAAGGAAATCAACACTGAATACTCATTGAGAGGACTGATGCTGAAGCTGAAGTTCCAATACTTTGGCCACCTGATGTGAAGAGATGACTCATTGGAAAAGACCCTGTTGCTGGGAAAGATTGAAGGCAGAAGGAGAAGAGGGTGACAGAGGATGAGATGGTTGGATGGCATCACTGATTCAAATGGGACATGAACTTGGGCTATTTTCAGAATAACACATCTCTGGGAGATGGTGAGGGACAGAGAGGCCTGGCATGCTGCAGTCCCTGGGGTCATGAAGAGTCGGACATGACTAGGTGACTGAACAACTAGTTGCTTACAAATGCAATGAAAGAACTGACTGGAAAGAGTAACAAGAAAATACTCAAGAAAATCCTTAAAAGACAAAGAATACAGAAGTGAGAAAACCTAGGTCTATCAGGTATTAAAATACGCTATACAACAATTACTTATAAGGGAAGAGAGTAAAAACTAGAAGAAACAGAATAGGAGCTAAGCTTTTCTGAATATATTTTGTAGTTTTGACTTTAGAATCATGTAAGCATTTTATATAATTATAAAACTAATTTTGTTGAAAATTAAATTCTAAAAGCTGAAAGCAAAATTAAACAAAGGAACACAACAGTTCCATGGGTTAGAGCTTCAACCATGGAGAGGAATTCTCTCTAGACTTTAAAGTATGATTGAGCATTCATAAGGAGATACGTATCTTACAGAAAAAAAATTCAAACTCTTGAATTTAAAAAATTGATACCAGAAAGCAAGGAAACTATTATTTAAAATATATTTAATTGGAGGATAATTGCTTTCAATGTTGTGTTGGTTTCTGTCATATATCAACATGAATCAGCCATAGGTATACATATGTCCCCTCCCTCCTGAACCTCCCTCCCACCCCAATCCCATCCAAACTACTAAGCTTACATCAAAAGAACTCAAGAGAGAATTTGAAGGGGTTTTAACTCATGAAACATGGAACGATATAAGATTTCAAAGGAATAATATTAACTGAAATAGATTGAAACACTAGAATACATTAAAAAATCATGAATTCTTGATAATGTGAGGGATCCCATTAGTCACCAATGAAGGATGCTAGAGTAGAAATGTGTTATTCTGAAAATAGTTTTTAAAAAAGAAAGAATAAAGCATTTTCCTGTCTTTCTTATACAAATCACACCCCAGGGAACCAAACAGTTCTTAAACTGTTAAACAGACAGTTTTTCTGTAAAGAACTCTAAATAATAAAGAGGAATAACAGAATTAGAAAACTACCATTTTGGAAATTCTAATGAAATCATGTATGTAGGCAATATGCCTCAGTGACTGTTAAGATCATAAAAGAGCACCATCCTTTGTAAAACATTCTTGCTACAAAACAACCCCTGAATCTGATCAAACCCAGCTAGCTATTTAGAGGGTACACAGAGAAAAAAACAGGCTGGTTTCTTCAGTAAGTAAGTTGCAAGGATAAAAAAGAGTGAGAGAGACTGAAAGAGACTGGAGATATTTCAGTCAAATGTAATGCTTGGACCTTGTTCACATTTCAATGAACAAACCCCAAATTCAGCATTCGTGCCGTGAGAACCTCATGGACAGTATGAAAATGCAAAAAGATATGACACTGCAAGATGAGCCCCTCAGGTTGGTAGGTGACCAATATGCTACTGGGGAAGAGCAGAAAAATAACTCCAGAAAGAATGCAGAAGCTGAGCCAAAGCAGAAATGATACCCCAGTTGAGGATGTGTCTAGTGGTAAAAGTAAATTTCAAAGCTGTAAAGAACAATATTGCATAGGAACCTGGAATGTTAGGTCCATGAATCAAGGTAAACTGAACTTGGTCAAACAGGAGATGACAAGAGCGAACATCAACATTTTAGGAATCAGTGAATTAAAATGGACATGAATGGGTGAATTTAATTCAGATGACCATTATGTCTACTACCGTGGGTGAGAATCCTTTGGAAGAAATGGAGTAGCCCTCATAGTCAACAAAAGAGTCCAAAAATGCACTAATTTGGTGCAATCTCAAAAGCAACACAATGATCTTGGTTTATTTCCAAGCAAAACATTCAACATCACAGTAATCCAAGTCTATGCCCCAACCACTAGTGCCAAGGAAGCTAAAGCTGAATGGTTCTATGATGACCTGAAAGACTTTCTAGAACTAACACCAATAGAAGATGTCTTTTTCATCACGGGGAACTGGAATGCAAAAGTAGGAAGTCAAGAGAATAATGGAATAATGGGCAAGTTTGGCCTTGGAGTACAAAATGAAGTGGGTCAAAGACTAACAGAGTTTTGCCAATAGAATGCACTGGTCATAGCAAAGACCCTCTTCCAACAACACAAGAGACAACTCTACACAGGAACATCACTAGACGGTTAATACCAAATCAGATTGATTATATTCTTTGCAGCCGAAGATGGAGAAGCTCTATACAGTTTGCAAAAACAAGACCTGGAGTTGACTGTGGCTCAGATCATGAGCCCCTTATTGCAAAATTCAGACATAACTTGAAGAAAGTAGGGAAAACCACTAAGTCATTCTGGTGTGACCTAAACCAAACGCCTTATAGAGTAAAAGTGACAAATAGATTCAAGGGATTAGCTCTGATAGATAGAGTGCCTGAAGAACTATGGACAGAGGTTTGTATAGGAGGCAGTGACCAAAACCATCCCCAAGAAAAAGAAATGCAAAAAGGCAAAGTGGTTGTCTGAGGAGGCCTTACAAATAGCTGACAAAAGAAGACAAGCAAAAGGCCAAGAAAAAAAGGAAAGATATACCCAACTGAATGCAGAGTTCCAGAAAACAGCAAGGAGAGATAAGGCCTTCTTAAGTGAACAGTGCAAAGAAATAGAGAAAACAATAGGATGGGAAAGACTATAGATCTCTTCAAGAAAATTGGAGATACCAAGGGAACATTTCATGCAGAGATGGGCACAATAAAGGACAGAAATGGTAAGGACCTAACAGAAGCAGAAGAGATTAAGAAGAGGTGGCAAGAATACACAGACAAACTGTACAAGAAAGTTCTTAATGGCCCAGATAACCACGATCGTTTGGCCACTCACCTAGAGCCAGACATCCTGTAGCGTGAAGTCAAGTGGTCTTAGGAAGCATTATTATGCACAAAGATAGTGGAGGTGATGGAATTCCAACTGAGCTTTGGTATTTCAAATACCAAAAAATGATGCTGTTAGAGTGCTGCCCTCAATGGAAAACTCAGCAGTGGCCACAGGACTGAAAAAGGTCAGTTTTCATTCCAGTCCCAAAGAAGGGCAATGCCAAAGGAGGTTCAAACTACTACACAACTGCACTCATTTAACATTCTATCAAGGTAATGCTCAAAATCCTTCATGCCAGGCTTCAACAGTACATGAACTGAGAACTTTCAGTTGTACAAGCTGGGTTTAGAAAAGGCAGAGGAACCAGAGATCAAATTGCCAACATCTGTTCAGTCATATATAAAGGAAGAGAATTCCAGAAAAAAATGTACTTCTGCTTTATTGACTATGCAAATGTATTTGATTATGTGGATTACAACAAACTGGAAAATTCTTAAAGAGATGGGAATGCCCGACCACCTTACCTGTCTCCTGAGAAACCTGTATGCAGGACAGGAAGCTACAGTTAGAACTCGACATGGAACAACAGATTGGCTCAAAATTGGGAAAGGAGTATATCAAGGCTGTTGTCACCCTGCTTATTTAACTTCTTTGTAGATTACTTCATGTGAAATGCTGGGCTGAATGAGTCACAAGCTGGAATCAACATTGCCAGGAGAAATATCAATAACCTCAGATACACAGTTGACACAACCTTTATGACAGAAAACGAAGAGGAAATAAAGAACCTCTTGATGAAAGTGAAAGAAGAGAGTGAAAAAAACTGGCTAAAACTCAACATTCAGAAAACTAAGATCATGGTATTCAGCCCCACCAATTCATGGCAAATAGGGAAACAATGGAAACAGTGACAGACTTTATTATCTTGGACTCTAAAATCACTGCAGATGGTGACTGCAGCAATGAAATTAAAGATACTTGCACCTTGGAAGAAAAGCTATGACATACCTAGACAGTGTATTAAAAAGCAGAGGCATCACTTTGCTGCCAAATTTCTGTATAGTCAGAGCTATGGCTTTTCCAGTAGTCATGTATGGATGTGAGAGTTGGACCATAAGGAAGGCTGAGCACTAAAGAATTGATGCCTTCAAACTGTGGTGCTGGGGAAGTCTCTTGAGAGTCCCTTGGACTGCAAGGAGATCAAACCAGTCAATCCTAAAGGAAATCAACACTGAATATACATTGGAAAGATTGATGCTGAAGCTCCAATACTTTGGCCACCTGATGTAAAGAGCCAACTCATTGGAAAGACCCTGATGCTGGGAAAGATTGAGGGTGAGAGGAATATCATTGAGTAACAATGTTGTAATAGTTTCAGGTGGACAGCAAAGGGACTTAGCTATACATATACATGTATCCAATCTCTCTCAAACTTCCCTCCTATCCAGCCTGCCACATAACATTGATCAGAATTCCTGGTGCTATACAGTAGGTCATTGTTGGTTATCTATTTTAAATATAATAGTGTGTACATGTCCATGTACACGTCCATTCCAAACTCCCTAACTATCCCTACCCTCTATTCTTCCCACCTGGCAACCATAAATTCGTTCTCTAAGTCTATGAGCCTTTCTGTTTTGTAAATAAGTTCATTTGTATAATTTCTTATTAGATTCTGCATAAAAGAGGTGTCATACAATATTTCTCCTTCTCTGTCTCACTTACTTCACTCAGCATGATAATCTCCAGGCATTTCCGTTTGCTACAGATGGCATTATTTCATTTTTTTTTTCAGGTTGAGTAGTATTCCATTGTATATATGTAACACATCTTTTTTATCATTCCTCTGTTGATGGACATTAAGTTTGCATCCATGTCTTGGTTATTGTAAACAGGTAACTGACTACTTTTATGGATGTTTAAAAATTTTCATAATAAATAAATAAATAATCAATTTCTGAAAAATACTTATTTGTTTAAAAATTTTTCCCCACAAAGGAGGAATAGGAAAAATAAAACAAAAGAAAGCGCTGGTTTTACTTCAACTTGGTGTTACTGTGACCCTGAATAAATGAGAGCTAAAGATATTAAGTCTCATTTGGGACCAAGATCTCATTGTTAGAATTTTGCTAAGACTGAGACTATAAATGGACAGAGGGCTTAAAACTTTTTTAATTTAAAAGTTTGCTTTCTATTTTTTTTTTTTTTAATTTTGTGGTGGCAAGGAGGTGCTGCCTTCCAATATGGCATATGGCACCATTTTATATTAGGGAAAGCTAAAGTGGAACAGCACTATGAGAATTTCACAATGGCATTTGTGACAAAATAATGAATACAAATAAAGAACAATATAGGAAGTCTCTCCTGCCTCTCAAAAAAGCTGCAGGTGAGTGATGATATTGGGTTTGTCACCTAGGGAGCTCAGCACACCTGGGTATCCCCTCTAGCCCAATCAGGTGCTGTCAACCTTGTAGCACTCCCTGTTCTCCATCCATTCCCTCTAGAAACAGCTTCTGTGTGTACCCTGTGCCAAGCACTGGGCTGGATGCATGCATATGCACAGAAAGAAACATGGTTCTCACCCTGCAGGAGCAAACCAGGAAGAATGAGTCACATGCTCAGGAAAGAGAGATGGAAACAGAAATGTTTTAAACAAGTAGAGAGGTGTCTCCCTGAGGTAGGTGCAGAGAACTGGAGGGCACCCATGGAAGCTAAAGACATCAGGGAAGGTTTCTGGAAGTGGAGGGATTTTGAAGAGATCTGAAGGAAAGTAGCAGATGATGATAATCCAAGAAAAGTAGAAGAGTGAGGAGCAGGGAGGGGCATGTGCCAAGTCCTGAAGGCTTGGGGAAGGCAGGGTGGGCATGAGTGCTGGGCAGAGAAAAGATTGTAGAGGGGAGACTGAATGGTAGAAAGTGGTGGGGGCACTGAGTTGAGGAAGGGCTCTAACGAAGGGGCAAATGTCTGTGCCAGGGTTCTCAGTGTGGTCTAGGACCAGCAACATTAGCATCACCCAGGAAGTTGGAGAGTGCAAATTCTCAGGCTCAACCCAGACCTGATTAATCAGAAACCCTGTGGGTAATGCCCAATAATCTGTCTTAACCAGCCTTGTAGGAGATTCTCTAAATGATTTTACCCTCCACGGGACATTTAGTAATGTCTGAATATACTCTGGGCTGTATGACTGATGGGGGTAAAGTACTACTACTAGTATTTTGTAGCCTGGATGCTGCCAAACATCCTACAATGCACAGGACAACCCCTTCCCCTGCCCTGCCCCCTGCCAAAAAATCCAAATGTCAGTGGTACAGCTGTTGAGAAATCCCGATCCTCTCTTTCTCTGTCTGTGCCTTCCTTCCTTCCTTCTTGTCTCTCTTTTATTCCCACTTGTCCTCTACAGACAGACAGCAGAGCACTCAAAAAACCACAAAGTTCTCCTTTTCCACATATTTGTTATTTACTCAGTTACAGATAACCATCTCCTTTTATTGAATTAGCAATGCCCCAGGACTAAGTTGACCTGTGGTTAATATGGGCATTATCTTATTTTTGTCCCAAAGGGTCCATTTCTCTTCCTGGGAGTGGGATGGGATTGCTCAGAGTATAGGTGATAGTCCCCACCTCAGACCTGAAGCTATAGGTCTTGGCCACCCTGCACATGAGCTTATACCTGAGGCCCAAATAACCAGGAGTCTTGGTTTTGGCATGAAAGACAGTTGCAGTGAAAGTGGAGGCTTCCACAAGAGATATCAGGGATAATTCTGAACTCTTCATCCAGACCACAGAAGTAAGCATGTCCATAGATAGTACAAAGTCCAAACAATGTTTTTAAGCAAAGATGTAAAGTCACATGAAGACTCTGAGAGTAACCAACAGATAGAATTCTGATCTGAAGGATAACATTGACAAATCCAATAATTATATCCACTAGAAGACGTTTACAGGGCAAAAAGAGTAAGGAAAGTGTAAAGTTACAAATATAAGCATTGGCAGTGACCATCCAACACTTTCCAGGGGAGCTGGTGCCCCCAATATGAATGTTTAGTCTGCTTATTATTATTCCACTGTGGTGGTAGGTGTACCAGGCTTTTAAAGTCTGAAGCCATTAACCATTTCCACTATCCAGCTTCTTTGGCTCTGTTTTCAGGCTCTCACACAACCCTCTAATAATGGTCTTCCCCATAGTTAACCCAGGTCATCCAGGTCATGGAGAAAATGACCTGGTAAAGTTGATAACGAATGTTGAGTTTGCTTGAGCGCCATGTTTTTCACTAAACAGGAACTAACTTATCTGTTGGTTTATGGCTCTGGCCTCTATTGAATCTACTTAGTCATCCTGATTGATAGAATAACTTCTGGGACACTGACAACATGGAGCTTCTGGACTTCCAAGGTAGCGTGAGAGCCAGACCAAGGACCATAAGGAACACCTCTGGGAATCTGGTTCTGGCACTAGCCTGTTGTCCTCTTTGGTCATCCTGATTGTCATAATGCATCTTGTCTTCCAACTTCTACATTCCCATGATACTCAAAAAACATGTGTGGTAGATTGAAAAAAGTGGCCATCATATTCTGCAGCTCCTTCCACCAAGAAGTAGAGTCTATGTCTTATTTCTTCATCCCTGAATCTGAGATGGCCATGTGACTGGCCAGTAGAACACAGAGGAAGTGACCTCATGTGAGTCCGAGACTGGGGCTCAAGACATGTGCATCTTCTGTCCTGGATCCTTTGGACCCTAAAGTTGTTGAGTGTATCAGTCCAAACTAACTTGTTGAATGATGAGAAACAAATGTCCCTACCACCTTGGTCATTCCAGAGGATAGCCAGACAAACCCCAGGAAGAGAGGTACTCTGCTTGGTACAGCTGACTGCATGTACATGAGGAAGTCCACCCAAGACCAAGAGAAGACCCTCTTGTGGCATGGTGTATGTCACATGTCCAACTCTTTGGACATCATGTCCAACTCTTTGTCACGCTATAGACCGTAGCCCACCAGACTCCTCTGTCCATGGGATTTTCTAGGCAAGAAATATTGGAGTGGGTTGCCATTGCCTTTCTCCAGAAGATCCTCTTAGATGAACTCAGCTTGCCAAGGCACAAAATCATAAGCTAAATAAATGGTTATAGTTTTAAATATTAAATTTTGGAGTGGTATTTCATGCAGTAGATAACTGACAACAACAGTATTTGTGTTTATAATAACTCCAAATTAGTCCTTGAACTTATTGCCACATTTCTCTCTGAGAAGCCATGGGATTTGCTTCTCAACCTAACACAACTGGGATTTATCTCTTATTATCTCAGGAGCCTCAAAGGCTCTAGCAGAAGGAAACCCCTTGTTTTTTTTCATCAAGATGCTAAGAGATCTAGGTAAAAGCTACAGAAAATTTTGAGCCTGCCAACATTCGCTTGAGGAGAAACAGGAGGATTAAATATGTAAAACTGCATTTCTTAGACATAGACAGATTCTGACCTTCAGCCGGCGGTCAGGATCTCCACTGCATAGAGAGTTTACAGATACTTTGAATGATTTCCAGGCTGGGCTTAAGTTATTCATCACAACCTGAGGAAAAAAGAAAGGAGTGGTGGGTGGGAGAGGAAATGCTTGACATTTTCATTTTCAACATAAAAACTACTTGAGAAGCATCGAAAGCTAGAGAAGCTTATGAAACGGACAGTTGTCTGCAACAGGTGCCTTAATGAAAACTTGCAGTAGTAAACCTTTGAAAGGTGCTCACTAAGTGAACATTATGGGCAGAACTCCTGTGATCACTAGCCTGGGTGTTGTTTTATGAATAATAACAATAATATTATACAGTATGTGGGTGTTGGAGATGACCCTTTCTATGTCAAAAGAGGGTAGGATTAAGGAGATGGGCTGCCTCTGCCTCTGATAAAGGATCCCCTGTTCTGTAGGTCATTGCTATGGCATCAATTCCCTTCTATTGAGGTTAGCATACATAAAGTCTACAGGTGGGAAATTCTATTGCTGCAGTTGAGTGGTCTTTGGTGACCCGTGACCTTGGTTAGATCAAACTGCAAGTCAGAAGAAAAATCCTAGGAGTGCTTGGAAGGCATGAAGGCAGATCTTCAGAATTTCAGGATCACAAACTAAGACTATAATGGAGTGTAATTCTTTTAAAAGCAGTTTACCAATCATGAACTTGGTTAAATTCTGCCTGAGGGTCCATTTGAGTCAAGTCTTATTCTGCCATCAAATGATTCAAATAATTCAATTTGGTTTAGAATGTGTGAGTATTTGCTCATATCTAGGATTGTACTGTATGCGCTGGGGCTGGGTCCCAAAGTGTGATTCTTGGAACTGCAGGAACTTTTTAAGTACAAATTCCTAGATTCCAACCAGATATACTGACAGAAACTCCCTAGGTGGGTCATTAGGTGATCCTGATGCATGATATTTGAGAACCACTGTTCCAGCGGACATACAAATGAAGTTAAATGGAATTCTGTCATATTGATTTCCTTCATAAGAAGTTTTTAGTTAGCAGAAATCTTAGTATTGTAAAAAAATTAATTCTCTATCCAACATAATTATTTTATAAGTGATTCCCTCTTCTTCTGAATTCCTTAATATAATGATGAATTATTGAGTATACTGTAGGCTCATTATTAAATTTCCTGTAGTGCATTAAAGAGTAGAAAAATAATGTTCCTGTGTGACTTTGCTTTTTGTTCTCATTCCTTGAATGATCAAAGTGATAGTGAGAAGAAAAGTTAGATAAAATTATTTTGGTTAAATCTCTCACCTTTATGGAAATATTAAGAGTGAAGATGTTTCACTACAACAGTTATGTAAAACTCAATAACAAATCAAAATTTCTACTAGAAATTTAAATCTGTATGTGTGTGTGCACACATGTGCTTACCCAGGGAGAATAGTATTGCCTGGTTATTTTATATCTATTGAGTAAGAAAGAGGAAAAAGCAATGTTATGTTGATCGATTCATTGGAAAACTTTACAATCACATTTCTTGTGAGACTCCAGGAGCCCCTCACAATGGGGTATGGGGAAGTGTTAGAGACTCTGGGAACAGGGGAATTTACCAGCATTAAAACTGAAAGGAGGGATGCCGTCAGGAGAGAAGTCTAATATGATGCCACCCCTCTTCCTTCTCCCTGTACATTCAAGTCCCCGTGCACTGGTTGGGCAAAGGCATGAATGGGTACCACTTCTGATTCTCTCCAACATTCAGTTACTTCTTCTGAAAGAACTTCGTTCCATCAAAGGAATCTTTCTATGGGGAAAAAGTTCTACTTGGTGGTGGTGATGAGGTGCCACTCAGGGTAACCATCCAAGTTGCATTTGAAACTATTTCCTAGGGAATAGTTTGTGACTGTCCAAAGAGTCATACTGTGCTATTACAGGGAGTGGACATACTATGTATATCCAGCTCCATTCATGTATTCATTCTTTTATTAAATGCTAACCATGTACCAAATGACATTCACAGACTAGCCTGTCCAAGATTATTCAGTTTTTGCTTACCTTAAATATGACATGAAATGTTCCCCTAATGCTACGTGCAACTCTACCACTTCAGGAAAAAGGAACTGGATTTCCAGTGTGAGGTGTGGGAACACAGAACCTGCTATACTCCTGTAGGAGACATGACAGTTCCTTCTTCCTTTACGCTATGCTGCAAGCACAACAGTTCTCTCAGCTCTGAGCCATTCCTCCTTATCAATGCACTTCTCACCCCAACAAGTCTCTCTCTTGAACAAACTTATACAGAAAATAAAATACAAAGTGGAGTCTAGGGTTGGTTGTTAAGTGGGTGTGTGGTCACGGGTAGTGGTGGGTGGGATACTGAAGGATGAGGTTCACAGACATGTGGAGAGAAGGTGGGAGTATGAGAGGGAGAGGCAGCCAGATCAAGTACCTGCTGACACAGGGCAGCTGTTCATATGCAGACCTGACATCAGTACTGTGTGTGGACTTCCCTGGGGAGGCTGATTGGCTTCTCAAATTACAGCAAAGCTCAGGGTCAAACACAAACAGTTCAAACCTTAGCTCTACCTCTTGCTCACTGTGAGAACTGGAAGGTGAATTAACCTCCTCAAAGTTCAGCTTATTCGTCTGTAATATGGGGTAATAATAACCATGTCAAGGCATAGTTGTGAGAAGTAAATAAAATGGTGTATGTAAAATCACTCAGTAGATTGCTTGGCACCTCGTCACGCTCACCAAATGTTGACTAGGATTCATATTTTTATTATTAATAAGTTGCTGGCTTTCTGTATTAAAGGTCAATAGTGGAGAATATGTGTGAGAAAGGGTCTCCTCTTATAACACCCACATTCAGAATAAAGAGAGGACTGGGAAGACCCCAGGTCTTGGGGGAGACCTACAGACATTAAGAAGGTAAAGTCAGTGTATCATGTTAAGGAAACGAGATGGCAAAACTGAAGATGGCACTTCTCACCTCAGTTCGGTGCACAAGCTGCTGAGTTGCATCATCATTCATTCGAAAAATTTCCAGAAATGGGTCAGATTTACTGAAGAAATCCTAAAATAGATAAGCAAAAATGAGTTTTTTTCTCTCCCCCTTGCACAAACACATTTGCTACAGCCCTGGATAAAATACCCCTGAATTTGACCCTTCCTTGCTTTAGTCTTCATCACCTTTGGCTAGAAGGAGCTGTATCTCAACCCCCAAGTTCTTTGAGAAGACAGGACTTGGTTGATTGAAGTCCCAAGCAGTCTTCAAAGATCAGTTCAAATGCCGGGTCTCTAAGAAGCAGTGTATCTGCTGTCTTAAACAGGTTCATCCTAGTTATTGTAAAGCCTGTGTCTGATGTGTGAAATGGAGTATTTCCACCATAGTAAATACGGATGTCACAGTCATCAGCTATTCTGAGCCTCCAAATTTAATTTCTGGGCCCAGAGGGCACCGAGGAAGAGCAATGCCTCCAACTGGCAGCCATTAAGCTGCTGCCACAAGTTGCCCCCACTCCCTATGGTGAATGAGGAACTAAGGATGTGAAAAATCAGGTTGCAGGGTGCTGGCCCCAATAGCTGAGATGCATATTAAAGTAATGATTTCAGTTAAGTCCAGATTCTTGCATCTTCCTATACATAGAAAAGCACTAAATTTCTTAACTCAAAATATGTAAAGAAATATTTCCTTAATAAATTATAAGGAAATAATTTTCCTTAATTAACAATAATCTTCTTTGTTCAGACTACCTGCCCCTTGTTGCAAACTTCTTTAAACCTGACTCCCCATCCTGCCTGCCTCCGTGAAACAGATGGATAGACCCTCCAACTCTCAGGGTCATGTGAGATGCTGTCTCCCAGGCTTGAAAACCTAAAAATTCCCACAAAATAAAACATAACTCTCAACTTTTAGGTTTTGACTATTTTTTAAGTTGACAATGACTACAGATACTGTGGGCCTGTTATTATCTGTTCTGCCTTTGGTTATGCTTGTTAATTTTTATTACATACTAGACAGTTCAGTTCAGCCACTCAGTCGTGTCTGACTCTTTGTGATCCCACGGGCTGCAGCACACCAGGCTTCTCTTTCCATCACCAACTCCCAGAGATTACTCAAACTCATGTCCATCGAGTTGGTGATGCCATCCAAACATCTCACCCTCTTTCGTCCCCTTCTCCTGCCTTCAATCTTTCCCAGCATCAAGATCTTTTCCAAGGAGTAAGTTCTTTGCATCAGGTGGCCAAAGGATTGGAGATTCAGCTTCAAGATCAGTCCTTCCAATGAACATTCAGGGCTGATTTCCTTTAGGGTTGAGTAGTTGGATCTCCTTGCAGTCCAAGGGACTCTTAAGAGTCTTCTCCAACACTACAGTTCAAAAGCATCAATTCTTCAGTGCTGAACTTTCTTTATAGTCCAACTCTCACATCCATACATGACTACTGGAAAACCCATACCTTTGATTATATGGACATTTGTTGGCAAAGTAATGTCTCTGCTTTTGAATATGCTATCTAGGTTGGTCATAGCTTTTCTTCCAAGGAGCAAGTATCTTTTAATTTCATGGCTGCAATCACCATCTGCAGTGATTTTGGAGCCCCCAAAAATAAAGTCTCTCACTTTTCCATTGTTTCCCCATCTATTTGCATGAAGTGATAGGACCAGATGCCATGATCTTAGTTTTTTGAATGTTGAGTTTTAAGCCAGCTTTTTTACTCTCCTCTTTCACTTTCATCAAGAGGCTCTTTAGTTCTTCTTTGCTTTCTGCCATAAGGGTGGTATCATCTGCTTATCTGAGATTATTGATATTTCTCCCAGAAATCTTGATTCCAGCTTGTGCTTCATCCAGCCCAGCATTT
>NW_011494609.1:13201115-13201955 GCF_000754665.1 Bison bison bison
GCCTGGCTTGGAGAATTTTGAGCATTACTTCACTAGCGTGTGAGATGAGTGCAATTGTGCAGTAGTTTGAGCATTCTTTGGCATTACCTTTCTTTGGGATTGGAATGAAAACTGACCTTTTCCAGTCCTGTGGCCACTGCTGAGTTTTCCAAATTTTCTGGCATATGGAGTGCAGCACTTTCACAGCATCATCTTTTAGGATTTGAAATAGCTCAACTGGAATTCCATCACCTCCAGTAGCTTTGTTTATAGTGATGTTTCTTAAGGCCCACTTGACTTCACATTCCAGAATGTCTGGCTCTAGGTGAGTGATCATATCATCGTGATTATCTGGGTCGTGAAGATCTTTTTTGTACAATTCTTCTGTGTATTCTTGCCACCTCTTCTTAATATTACCTGTTTCTGTTAGGTTCAGTTCAGTTCAGTCGCTCAGTCGTGTCCGACTCTTTGCGACCCCATGAATCGCAGCACGCCAGGCCTCCCTGTCCATCACCACCTCCAGGAGTTCACTGAGACTCACGTCCATCGAGTCAGTGATGCCATTCAGCCATCTCACTCTCTGTTGTCCCCTTCTCCTCCTGCCCCCAATCCCTCCCAGCATCAGAGTCTTTTCCAATGAGTCAATTCTTCACATGAGGTGGCCAAAGTACTGGAGTTTCAGCTTTAGCATCATTCCTGCCAAAGAAATCCCAGGGCTGATCTCCTTTAGAATGGACTGGTTGGATCTCCTTGCAGTCCAAGGGACTCTCAAGAGTCTTCTCCAACACCACAGTTCAAAAGCATCAATTCTTTGGCGCTCAGACTTCTTCACAGTCCAACTCTCACATCCACACATGACCC
>NW_011494609.1:13202055-13202851 GCF_000754665.1 Bison bison bison
CTTTTCCATTGTTTCCCCATCTATTTGCATGAAGTGATAGGACCAGATGCCATGATCTTAGTTTTTTGAATGTTGAGTTTTAAGCCAGCTTTTTTACTCTCCTCTTTCACTTTCATCAAGAGGCTCTTTAGTTCTTCTTTGCTTTCTGCCATAAGGGTGGTATCATCTGCTTATCTGAGATTATTGATATTTCTCCCAGAAATCTTGATTCCAGCTTGTGCTTCATCCAGCCCAGCATTTCTCACGATGTAATCTGTATGTAAGTTAAATAAGCAGGGTGGCAATATACAGCCTTGATGTAATCCTTTCCCAATTTGGAACCAGTCTGCTGTTCCATATCCAGTTCTAACCATTACTTTCTGACCTGCATACAGATTTCTCAAGAGGCAAGTCAAGTGGTCTGGTATTCCCATCTCTTTCAGAATTTTCCACAGTTTGTTGTTATCCACACAGTCAAAGGCTTTGGCATAGTCAATAAAGAAGAAGTGGACGTTTTTCTGGAAATCTCTTGCTTTTTTGATGTTCCAGCAGATGTTGGCAATTTGATCTCTGGTTCCTCTGCCTTTTCTAAATCCAGCTTAAACATCTGGAGCCTGGCTTGGAGAATTTTGAGCATTACTTCACTAGCGTGTGAGATGAGTGCAATTGTGCAGTAGTTTGAGCATTCTTTGGCATTGCCTTTCTTTGGGATTGGAATGAAAACTGACCTTTTCCAGTCCTGTGGCCACTGCTGAGTTTTCCAAATTTTCTGGCATATGGAGTGCAGCACTTTCACAGCATCATCTTTTAGGATTTG
>NW_011494609.1:13202951-13218290 GCF_000754665.1 Bison bison bison
AGTGATTTTGGAGCCCCCCAAAATAAAGTCTGACACTTTCCACTGTTTCTCCATCTATTTCCCATGAAGTGATGGGACCAGATGCCATAATCTTCATTTTCTGAGACATCATGTAATACTAGATACAATGTAAAACAGTTATAAAGGCTTTAGATGAGACTTTAGCTTCTAGCAAGCAGTTATAAAGGGGGCAGTCACCTGAATCCAATTAAGGTTGAGCTCTTTATACAGGTTGGTTTTTTTGAAAGTCTTTAGAAGTCTGATGTAGTTCTGATTTCTTTATTCCTTAGGTATAGTCCTTTAAGACTCTCACTCAAAAACTCACTGTTTATGATGGATGTTTCTCCTTGAAAAGCCGTCAATACTCATTTTTGTTGGTGAGAGTCTCTGGAAGACTGTTTATATCTGTTATTTCTTTTTTTTTCTCTTTTACTTAAAAAATATTTAAATTGGAGGATAATTGCTTTACAATGTTGTGCTGATTTCTGCCATACAACAATGTGAATCAGCCATAATTATATATATGTATGTGTGTGTGTGTGTATGTGTATATATATAATCCCCTCCCTCTTGAGCCTTGCTCCTACCCCTCCTCCATCCCTCCCCTCTAGGTCATCACAAGCACCAGGCTGGGCTCCCTGTGTTACAAAGCAGTTTCCCACTAGCCGTTTTACCCATGGTAGTGTATGTATGTCAGTGCTGCTCTCTCAGTTTATCCCATCCTCTCCTTCCCCACACTGTGTCCACAAGTCTGTTCTCTATGTCTGTGTTTCTAATCCTTCCCTACAAATAGGTTCATCTGTACCATTTTTCTAGATTTCATGTATATGTGTTACTTGTTTTTATATTTTTTAAAAAACATGATATTTGTTTTTCTCTTTCTGACATATTTCACTGTGTATAGCAGGCTCTAGGCCATAATCTCTTGGCTCTACAGTTCTTGGTTCAGTTTCTTTCTAAGTTGCTATTTGCTAATTAGTGAATGCCCTGAGAGAGTAAGTCACTCCAACTGTTGGGCTGCTCCCCTCCTCTGAAGCCTCTACAAATAACCCAAGCTGGCCCTGTAACCCTGAGTTCCAGTTTTGCTTCCCCAACACCATGAGACTATCAAAACCACTGCTCAGTTTATTTTTTAGCAGCTGTTTTCTCCCTAGGATTTATGAATCAGCCTTATGGAATTGCCTTGAGTGGAAAATCTGTGTAGACTATCTGAATCATCTCAATGGATTTCTCTTCTTCCTGGCTTCTCCACTCCTAAATTTTGACTGCCTTTAAAGACTCCCAAAGAGACGTCCCGTATATCTTGCTCAGTGTTTACAGTTGTTTTCGGTGGCAGAATAACATAAAACAAACAGGCACTTTAATACTGGAAGCAGCATATCTTTCTTTTAAGTTTGCTTTTTACCCCAATACATTATAAACTCTTCAGAAAAGAGGAATTATGTTTTATTTTCTTTTATGTTTTTACCTTTTCCTTAGCATTTTCTATAGCATCTAGTTTTTAGTGGCACACGTATTTACTGGATATATGAATGAATACACAGGTGAATGAATGAATGACATGAACACTGTGTATATAATAGGAGGTTATCTGAGACGCAGCTTTAGTCATCACATTCTTACTATGTATTTCACCAGGTTATTCCCTGCCCCAGAAATCCAGGTGGCAGCAAAGTAGAATAAAGCCTAAAGCCATCTTAGTCTTTAGGTCAAAAAAATACTCTCAAGGAATATACCGATCATGGAAACTTGTGCTTGATATTAAGATTCAAGGAAGGATAAAACCTTTTCTCAGCCCTCCAAAGTGCTATCTAGTTTGGTGCTAAGTATACACATAAACATAACCAAGGGTTAAGTGTAAATGAATGAACAACAGAGAAGAGGGAAAGTTGATGGATTTTGACTATAAAATACGATTGTGAGAAAAAGAAAACAAAGGATGTCACAGTCATCAGCAATTGCAGCCACCAGGGATGGTGAGCTGGTGGACCCTGAGGGAACTCAGGAAGGTAAGAACACCTGCCATCTAGTAGCCATCAGAGTGTAGCCACTCTCTACAGTGAACCCGGAGGAAACTCAGGATGAGAAAACACAGGATACTGGTCCCAGATAGCTGAGGTGCATATCAAAGAAATTACTTCAGTGAGCCCGGACTCCTACATCTTCCCATACATAGAAAAGTGTTTAGTTCCCTAACTTGGGATATCTGGTTCTCTTTAATTAACAATAATCTTTCGATGTTAAGACTACCTGGCCTTTGTGGCAAAACTTCTATATACCTGGCTCCTCTCCTTGCCTCCTCAGAGCAGTTCTCTCAAGGTCACTTGAGATGCTGTCTCCAGGGCTTGAAGTCCTAAAAATTTCCACCAAATAAAACATAACTCTCAACTTTTAGGTTATGAATATTAAGTATACAGCTGTGAGGAGGATGTTTCTAGGGAGGGAATAGACTGACTGAAGGTGTAAAAAAGAAAATACACACCAAGTGGCTGAATTACACTGTAGCCTTAGGTTGTGCAGGGCAAGAGTTGGAGGCAATCCTGGTGGAGCAGCTCCATGAAGTGGAGGACCTTACAGGTGCATCCCAAGTGTTTGCAGTCACCTAAGAGGCGGTGGGGAGCCCCTGGAGGATTTTGAGCAGGAAAATAATGTGATTGGCTCTATAGTGAAAACTTTGTAGGATACTTTAGAAAGAGGAGGGAGGAGGGGATATCTGCCTTCCATTTGGCTGTGCTCCCCACCCAACCAGGACCAAATGCACAGAGTCTAGAAAATACCTTTCCTTTCTATTTTGGAAGGTGCCTGATTGACACTTGCATTCATCAGTAAGTCTGCCCTGCAAACAGTGTCTCTCCACAGAAACAGCTCCTGCCTCCTCCCAGACACACTTTTATCTAATGGCTACATCTTTGTGTAACTGAGCAGGATCCTATGGGGCCTTTCTGAGACAAACCCTTCCACTACATCCTCTGCTTCAGCTCCTCTCTGAAGTACCCAGATAACAGTATTTGATGCACATGTCCTGAGTTGTTCCCCAGAGGTGAAAACCTCCCACCCAACAGATGTGAACTACACAATGACCTTCAACACATAGCACCCAGGCCTCCTGGAACCCAAGGATTGATCATGTTAAACCCTATGACACTTTCCTGTTATCCCACCACCATCAGCCAATCAGAGAATTATGCATGAGCTGATCACATACCCTGGGACTCGCTCCCTTCACCTGGCATTTTAAAAATGCTGTGCTGAGGAAATTCCCTGGTGGTGCAGTGTGTGCAGTGGTTAGGGCTCTGGGTTTTCACTGTCAGTGGTATGGGTTCAATTCCTGGTCAGGGGACTAAGATTCTACAAGCTAAGCGGTGTGGCAAAAAAAAAAAAAAAAGTTTTGTCAAACTTTAGAGCATAAGCAACCCACTCCAGTACTCTTGCCTGGCAAATCCCATGGACGGAGGAGCCTGGTGGGCTACAGTCCATGGGGTCGCTAGGAGTTGGACACGACTGAGCGACTTCAATTTCACTTTTCACTTTTCACTTTCATGCATTGGAGAAGGAAATGGCAACCCACTCCCGTGTTCTTGCCTGGAGAATCCCAGGGATGGGGGAGCCTGGTGGGCTGCCGTCTCTGGGGTCGCACAGAGTCGGACACGACTGAAGTGACTTAGCAGCAGCAGCAGCAGAGCATAAGCCATCCGTCTCTCCTTGTTTGGCCCTGAAAGAAATCTTTCTCTGCTCCAAACTCTGATGTTTTGGTTTGTTTGGCTTCACTGTGCAGGAACACACAAACATGCATCTGCTCAAGACATTCACCCCTCAAGTCTATTTGTGTTTCATCCCTTATGTGAGAGAACTGGAGCCCCCTCCCCACTTCCTAGTGTGGACACACTAGCATGTTCTGCACGTCCTTGGGGCCCTCCTCCGGGGGGATAGACTCTTGGTTCCTAATACACTGGAAGAACTCTATCAGTTATTATTCTGTTTCCTTTAATTGATCATTTTAAACTTTTTGTTATCATTATTTTTAAAAATAAAAAATATATATAAAAATAGAAATATGAAAAAAATAGAAGAAAAAAAATGGTCCATAACTCACCCATAATACCACAACTATCAATAACAGTTTGATAATTTTTTCTAGAATCTAGATATAATTTTATTTTTTTCTTATAAAAAAATACGTGTACTCTATATACACTTTGGTATCTTATTTTTCCTAATAGAAGTATATTGTAATTTTTTAAAACTTCATTTCACATTCTTTTAAGATACTATTCAAGATTGGCATGGAATTGTCAGGAGGAGGTACTATAAATCAAGATACAATCTTCACCTTCAAGCAACTAAAAATCTAATGTGTAGTGCACTGTCTTTCAAATCCTGATTTCACCATATACAATTGGGATGATCTGGGACAGGGTATTTAATTTTTTCACATCTCAGCTTTCTTATCCATTAATTGGAGAGGATATCAGCCTTTCCTCATAGCAATGCAGAAGGATTAGAGAAAGTGATGCACATAAAGTTTTAAGTCCAGTGCCTGGCATATGATCAGCATTCAGAAAGCATTACTGCTATTTATTATTACCAATAAAAGAGAGAATACATGCTGATGCTGCTGGTGAAGTCACTTCAGTCGTGTCTGACTCTGTGCGACCCCATAGATGGCAACCCACCAGGCTCCCCCATCCCTGGTATTCTCCAGGCAAGAGTACTGGAATGGGTTGCCATTGCCTTCTCCGGAGAATACATGAGGACACTTAGAAAAGCACTGTACAAATATCAGGCATAATTACTATTAAGAATTTAGCAGTACTTGTATCTGATTTCTGGAAATAAAACTACTCATAAGCAGTTCAAAAGCATCTCAAATGTATACTCAGAGATTCATAGTTAAAAACAACAAATCTGCATCTAATTGTATAGTTACTTGACCACAATCTGGAATTTTCAGCTTTCTTGGCTTTGACCATCAGTGTTAAGAAGGCCTTTAGGACAGTTCAGTACAATGAAAATTAATGATAGAGGCATTTTACTAAAGTTTTGCTATAGTGAAATGTTAATAGTGAAATAACTTGGAGGCTATATGCCCTTGCTCTTTTAGTCCAATATGAAAGGAATTTAGTTAAGGGAGATGTCAGTTGGGGTTTGAAAGAGAAAAGGAAGCAGTGCATAGCCATGACAGTGATCATGAAAATGGAATACTGGAGCTGGAAAAAGACTGAATGATTTGGGGTCATATTCAGACACTGTGACTTCTTCACCTTGTGACTTTGGGAAAATTTTTTGGCCTCACTGTGCTTCATCTGTAGACTGGAAGTAATGAGACCCACTGTTAAGAATATGGTTATGTTTGGGGAGTAATGTGGGCTGACACCTGACACCTGGTATATTGTAGATGCTCATGAATGATAATTTGTATCACTAATGTAGGGTGGATTAGTGTTCAGGCAGGCATACTTGAACATAGCAAAATCACAGTATAGCCTGACAGAGTTACCATTGCTATAGAACAGGGATCAGCAAACTATGGCATGTGGCCCAAATTCAGCCCACTGCTTGTTTTGTAAATAAAGTTTTATTGGAACATTGTCATGCTCATTGACTTATGCAGTGTCATGACTGAGCAACTAAGCACAGTACAGCACATGGCTGTTTTCATACTGCAAAAGCAAAGATGCGTTGTTGGGACAGAGACCATACAATCTGCAAAGTCTAAACTATTCACCATCTGGTCTTTTATAGGAAAAGTTTGCCAACCTCTACTTTAGAGACATTTAGCTGCTTATATAGCACCCCATCAAACTAGCATCACAGCAACATTAAGAAAATATAGCATATAATGATCATGATTACAGATGTGAAGAACACCAGTGCAAGAATCAGTTTCAACATACCAACAAGAATACTTTCTCAGGAAAGACAGAAGAAAGAACACTTTGTCAGCTTGAATGTTCCAAAGTAATTCAATTCATATCTCTACTTGTTAGATTAATCACCAACTAGTTGCTAATGTAATGAGGAGCTTTAGGAGTTAAAAAGTCCATCTCTCCACTAAGTGAATTACATTAATGTGACACTAAAACCATTATTTCCTGCAAACCTCACCTATTTTATGTGTGAATCTCATGAAGCCTACTGGATTTCTGTCTTGAGTAGAAAGCTGCTGATCTGGACAGCATTTGAAAGGGCTTATCAGGCACTGGTGAGGGATCTCTGGCAGACAGCCTGCCAGGAGGAGCCCCAGGGGCGACCAGGTACCAGGAAGTGGGGAGTGAGGGAAGGTCCAGGCCAGAGGACCGGAGACAGAGGGGCTGCTGGGGGAGGGGGAGCAGTTGGGGCTCGGGGAATATTTGGGTGCCAAGAGCTTCTTAGATGCCTTTGGGTGCCTGGAGCAGTGTGCTTGTTTGGCTGGGAGAGGGAGGGACGTGCTTTTCTTTCACTTCCTGGGAGGATAGAGGCGCTGCTGGGGGAGGGGAAGCAGTTTGGATGCAGGGGCCATTTGGGCACACTAGAAGCGGTTTGGGAGCCCTTGGCTGGCAGGAGCAGCATGCCTGCTCGGCCAGGAGGGGGAGGGATCCTCAAGGGTTGGAGGAAGCCCGTGGGGTTTCCCTTTCACTCCAACTGGAGGAGTTCAGGGCTGCTGGGGGAGGGGAAGAGGTTTGGGCACCAAGCTGGGAATGGTTTGGGTGCCTTTGGGCATCCAGAGCAGTGTGCCTGCTCCACTGGGAGGGACCCCTGAGAGGGCTGGAGGATCCAGTGGGGAACCTTCCTGGGGTACCCACTGCACTTGGCCCCAGGGAATCTTCTGGGGCCAGGGGCCGGGGTATCTGCCTTCTGGGGGCTCCTCTGCCCTCCGTGGCCCTATCTACTCTCCCATTGAGCCATCTTCCCTTTGTTCTCTGGGGTGCCCTGCTCTGCAGGGATTCCCCAGCCCCACTCCTTATCCCCAACACAGTGGGTCATCTGCACATGAGGAGTGGGGAGGCTCCTGCAGGGTTCCAGGAATAGAGAATTGCCTGGTGTCCCCTGCCCATGGGCCCTGGGAAGCTTCCTAAGGCCCCCAGGCTGACCTCTCTCTGCCCTTTGGGACGACTTCTGCCGTCCAGGGCCCAGGTCACCTTCCAAAGACTTCTCCAGGCCTCCCTCTGCTCTGCACCTTCCCGTTTCCTCCCTCCCTCTGGGAAACCCCTGAGGCTCCCCTCTACCCTTCAAGGCCCCCCTCCCCCCCCTTCTCAGGCACCGTCATCCCTCCAGGCTGAGCACTCAGCCATAAAGGATACCCGCCTCCACCTTCCAGATTCCTTCTCTGTTCTCCATGTTCTTCCTCCCTCCAGGGTTCCTGTCCTCTGTGAGTCCCTCACCCCTCCAAGGGCCCTGACTGCCTTCTGAAACTGGCTCTCCACCATCTGGGACCCCCTTAAACCCTCTGGTTCCCTCCTCCTTCTGGGGGGCACCCCCTCCATCCTCTAGGGCCCTTCTCCCTCTGACCTCCCCTCTGCTTTCCAGGCTGAGCTCTCTGCTTTCCAGGTTGAGCCCTCTGCCCTCTGGGGATCCATCTCTGCTCTATGGGGCCCCCTCTGTCCTTCAGGGCCACCATCAAGGGCACACACTGCCCACCTAGGGCCAGCAGGGAAGGGGTCTTTACAGGTGTGGAGGAAAGGGGAATCCATCTGGTGTTCCGCCACCCACTCAGCCCTGGGAGCCTCCTGGGACCTGGACCTTATCTTCTACTCCTCAAAGCCAAAGGCAATGCAGAGGCCACCTCAGTTGCATGGAGCCTGGGCCTCCCTCCATCCTCATCCAGGGCCTTTTCTGGAGGCTTGGGTCCTGAGTCAGGACCTCACCCTCACGGGACTCCCACTTCCACCTAAAAACTGCCACCTCTTAAGCCATTCCCTACCTAAGCCCTACCCTTTACAGCCAAGGTTTGTTCTGCCTTTTGGTTTTTATTATTATTTTTACTATTTACCAGTGGAGTTTGGTTTTACTCTCCAGTAGTTGTTTCATACATATATTTATTTTTTTCTACTATTTCTGTTAGTTTTCTAAACTTATTTTAGTACTTTTTAGTCTTTGCCCCCTCTTATTTATATTCTTACTTATATTCTGCCCCCTCTTATTTATATATATATAATTCCCCCCCTACCCCCCGCCTTTTTTCCTTCTCTCTCTTTACTCTTGGAATACATTTTTACCCTTCAGGGGTTGCTATTTTTTGTTACTGTTCTGCCTCCCCACCCTTTTTAAAAGTTTTTTTTTTTCCCCCCACAGCTCATGGCTTGTGGGATCCCAGTTCACTGGCCAGAGATCAGGCCTGAGCCCCTGAGGTGGGAGCACTGAGTATGAATTGCTGAAACAATAGAGAATGTCAGGTCCCAGAGAATATTAATCAGAGTGAGGGATCCTAGAGGTCCACATCTCAACACCAAGACCCAGATCTACCAAACTGCTTGCAAACTCCACTGCTAGAAACCTCAGCTCAAACAACTAGTGAGACAGGAACACAGTTCCACTCATCAAAAAGGAAAATGAAATGACAAAAAAATATGTTACAGATGAAGGAGTAAGGGAAAAAACTACAAGACCAAATAAATGAAGACGAAATAGGCAACCTATCTGAAAAAGAATTTAGAGTAATGATAGTAAAGAATTTTCAAAATATTGAAAATAGAATGGAGAAAATGAAAGAGACACTTAAAACATTTAACAAAGACCTAGAAGAAATACAGAATAAACAGTGATGAAAAACACATTCACTGAAATTAAAAATGCTCTATTGATAACAGAGTAACTGAGGCAGAAAGGATAAGTGAGCTGGAAGATAGAATGACAGAAATAGCTGCCAAGGAACAGGGTAAAGAAAAAAGAATGAAAAGAATTGAGGACAGTCTTAGAGACCTCTGGGACAATATTAAATGTACCAACATTCAAAGTATAGGGGTCCCAGAAGAAGAGAAAAAGAAAGGATATGAGAAAATATTTGAGGAGATTATAGTTGAAAACTTCCTTAACATGGAAAAGGAAATAGCGACCAGGTCCAGGAAGCCCAGAGAGTCCCATAAAGGATAAACCCAAAGAGAAGTACACCAAGACAATATTAATAAAACTAACAAAAAATAAACCTAAGAAGCTACAAGTGAAAAGCAAAAATTAACATACAAAGGAATAAGGCTAATAGCGAATTTTTCAACAGAAAATCTGCAGGCCAAAAGTGAGTGGCAGAATATATTTAAAGTGAAAGACAAAAACCTACAACCAAGATTACTCTACCCAGCAAGGATTTAATTCCGATTAGATGGTGAAATCAAAAGCTTTATCAACAAACAAAAGCTAAGTGAATTCAGCATCACCAAACCAGACTTAGAACAAATGCTAAAGGAACTTCTCTAGTAGGAAACACAAGAGAAGAAAAAGACAAACCCCAAATGATTAAGAAAATGGCAATAGGAACACACATGTCAATAACTACTTTAATGTAAATGGATTATATACCCCAACCAAAAGGCACAGACTAGATAAATGGATACAGAAGCAAAGTCTGTGTTTATGCTGCCTACAAGAGACCCACTTCAGACCTAAGGACACATACAGACTGAAAGTCAGGTGCCGGGAGCCAGCACGGGAGTTCCCACCCATGACAAAGGTCATGCAGAGAGGACCTGACATGCAAAGGCAAATCAGGACTCGAGAGGCCCCCTGGACCTGCCCGAGCACCTACCCCCAAACCAAAATCTGTCTGTTTTACTATTTCATGACTTTCACTAACTCTTCTGACATTAATGGGGGGCTATCCCCGACCACCTTTCTCTGTAAGAAAATCAACTTAAAACTCTAGTTAATAAGTCTCCTGGGCATAATAGGAGTGTTTCAATTCAAACCCCTCTGATGACTTTCTAGCTTGCCTGACAGGTTTGTTCAGACTCCTGCAGCTACGCATGTGATTGTTCACAGCCTCCCAACCACAAGAGGCATAGGAAGCTTAAGATATTCTAACAATGCAGAGCTTCTCAAGAGAGTTATAATTGTTAGAATAGAACTAGTAGTGGATTTCTTTGTTGAGCCAATGCTTGCTGCCAAGTTTCCATATCCCTTACCTACTGTGTCCCTGGGAGTGTATTGATTAATATAGTTGGTATATAGAAATGTAAGTAGTAGCTTTAATGTTTGTAACTTTGGACCCTTGAGTTAATTCTTTTCTTGTTATAACCCACCATACTTTTGCCCTATAGGAATGCAACTTTATCTAATGCTTTCGGAGGGTGGCACCTAACTTTAGAATAATCACCTTTAGAGAAAAATAAGTTTTCTGAAGAAAGGGTCATAAAATGTTAACAGACCTCCTGGCCAGAAGATGATGTAAATCACCTAAAGCTTTTGTATATGATAAGTTTGCAGAAAGAAAGCCTGGCTTCAATAAGGATCAAGGACTGCTGACCTTGCATGACTCTACCCCCCTCCTCCATTATCCTCTATGCACAACTTAAGGTATAAAAACTACTTTGGAAAATAAAGTGTGGGCCATGCTCATCAAGCTTGGTCTCCCCATGTCGTTCTTTCTCTTTCCTTTTCCTTTTCAGGCTGATTCCCTGGAGCGCAGGGGCCCTCTGCATTCGCTTTCCTGCCTGGGCTTCTAAGACCCACTCGAGAAGGTGCCTAAGGTGCAGCACCTTCAGCTATTCGAGAGGGCGCCTGTGGCCTACGTGAACAGAGCAAGTCCCATGCTGGGGCTTTATTGGCTTTCTGTGTAAACCAAGGAATATCAGCCTCTTTTCTCTCCTCTATTTTCTCAACTGCAAAATTCTTTCCTTATCTCTTTATCCTTTTATCTATCCTTTTCACCAACGCCGTCCTCCCGAGGCAATCCCTGGATCCAACCGGGGCTGGACCCTGGCAGTCGGGGATGAAAAAGATATTCCATGCAAATGGGAATCAGAAGAAAGCAGGAGTAGCAATTCTCATATCAGACAAAATTGAGATTTTTAAAAACTGTTACAAGACATAAGGAAGGCCATACATAATGATCAAGGGATCAATCCAAAAGAAGATGTAACAATTATAAATTATGCACCCAACATAGGAACACCTCAATACATTAGGAAAATGCTAACAATCATAAAAGAGGAAATCAATGGTAACACAATTATAGTGAGGGACTTTAACACCCCACTTACACTAATGGACAGATCATCCTGATAGAAAATTAATAAGGAAACACAAGCCTTAAATCACACATTAGACCAGGTGGACCTAATTGATATCTTCAGGACATTCCATCCCAAAGCAACAGAATAAACATTTTTATCAAGTGCACATGGAACATCTCCAGGATGCATTGCATCTTGGGTCACAAATCAAGCTTCAGTAAATTTAAGAAAATTGAAATTGTAGCAAGCATCTTATCTGACCACAATGGTATGAGACTAGATATCAACTACAGGTAAAAAAACAAAAAACAAAAAACTGTAAAAAACAAAAACACATGGAGGCTAAACAACATGCTTCTAAATAACCAATAGATCACTGAAGAGATCAAAAATGAAATTTTAAAAAATACCTAGAAATAAATGACAATGAAAACACAACCACCCCAAACCTTATGAGATTCAGCAAAAGTAGTTCTAACAGGGAAGTTTATAGCAATTAAAGCCTACCTCAAGAAACAAGAGAGACAAAAAATAAACACTTAAAAAAGAAGAACTAGAAAAGAAGAATGGAAATCGTCAAAGAAATGAAACAAATGTAAAGTTCAGAGCAGAAATAAATGAAAATGAAATAAAGAAGACAATAGCAAAGATGATTAAAACTAAAAGCTTGTTCTTTAAGAAGATAAACAAAATTGACAAACCACTAGCCAGACTTATCAAGGGAAAAAAGGAGGAGACTCAAATCAATAAAATTAGAAACAAAAAAAGACAATGCAGAAATACAAAGGATCATAAGAGACTATCATGAACAACTATATGCCAATAAAATGGATAACCTGGAAGAAATGGATAAGTTCTTAGAAAAGTACAACCTTCCAACACTGAACCAGGAAGAAATAGAAAACATGAACAAATTATAAGCACTGAAATTGAAACTGTAATAAAAAATTCTTCCAATAAACAAAAGTCAAGGGCCAGATGGCCTCACAGGCAAAGTATACCAAAAGTTTAGGAAAGAGCTAACACATATGCTGCTCAAACTCTTCCAGAAAATTGCAGAGGAAGGAAAACTCCCAAACTCATTCTATGAGGCCAGTATCACTGTGATAGCAAAACCAGAGAAATATGCCACAAATATATATATATATATTTTCCTTCTCCAGGGAACTTCCCGACCCAGGGATTGAACCCAGGTCTCCCGCATTGTAGACAGACACTTTACTGTCTGAGCCACCAGGGAACCAATATCATTGATGAACATAGATGCAAGAATCCTCAACAAAACTCTAGTAAACAGAATCCAACAATGCATTAAAAGGAAATGGCAACCCACTCCAGTACTTTTGCCTGGAAAATCCCATGGGCAGAGGAGCCTACAGCTCTCTGTATGGACAGAGGCTACAGTCCATGGGGTCGCAAAGAGTGGAACATGACTGAATGACTTCACACCATGGTTAAGCGGGTTTTATCCAGAGATGCAAGAATTCTTCAATATACATAAATCAATCAGTGTGATATATCATATGAACAAATTGAAAGATAAAAGTCATATGAACTTTTCAATACATACAGAGAAGCTTTTGATAAAATTCAATGCCCATGTATGAAAAAAACTCTCCAGAAAGTGGGCATAGAAGGAACCTACCTTAACATAATCAAGGCCATATACAACAAACCCAGAGCAAACACTATTCTCAATACTGAAAAACTGAAAGCATTTCCTTCTAAGACCAGAAATAAGACAAAAGTGCCCAGTCTCACTATTATCATTCAACATAGTTTTGGAAGTCCTAGCCACAGAAATCAGAGAAGAAATAAAAGGAATCAGAATTGGAAAAGAAGAAGTAAAACACACACAGTTTGCTGATGACATGATTCCCTACATAGAAAACCCTAAAGATTCCACCAGAAAATTACTAGAGCCAATCAATGAATATAGTAAAGTTTCACGATATAAAATTAATAAACAGAAATCCCTTGCATTCCTTTACACTAACAATGAAAATTCAGAAATACACGTTAAGGAAACATTATCATTGACCATTGTAACAAAGAGAATAAAATACTTAGGAAGTCAGTAAGCAACAGTCAGAACTGAACATGGAACAACAGACTGGTACCAAATAGGAAAAGGAGTACATCAAGGCTGTATATCGTCACCCTGCTTATTTAACTTATATGCAGAGTACATCATGAGAAACGCTGGGCTGGATGAAGCACAAGCTGGAATCAAGATTGCCGGGAGAAATATCAATAACCTCAGATATGCAGATGACACGAGCCTTATGGCAGAAAATGAAGAGGAACTAAAAAGCCTCTTGATGAAAGTGGAAGAGGAGAGTGAAAAAGTTGGCTTAAAACTCAACATTCAGAAAATGAAGATCATGGCATCTGGTCCCAGCACTTCATGGGAAATAGGTGGGGAAACAGTGGAAACAGTGTCAGACTTTATTTTTCTGGGCTCCAAAATCACTGCAGATGGTGACTGCAGCCATGAAATTAAAAGACGCTTACTCCTTGGAAGAAAAGTTATGACCAACCTAGATAGCATATTCAAAAGCAGAGACATTACTTTGCCAACAAAGGTCTGTCTAGTCAAGGCTATGGTTTTTCCAGTGGTCAGGTATGGATGTGAGAGTTGGACTCTGAAGAAGGCTGAGTGCTGAAGAATTGATGCTTTTGAACTGTGGTGTTGGAGAAGACTCTTGAGAGTCCCTTGGACTGCAAGGAGATCCAACCAGTCCATTCTAAAGGAGATCAGTCCTGGGTGTTCATTGGAAGGACTGATGCTGAGGCTGAAACTCCAATAGTTTGGCCACCTCATGCAAAGAGTTGACTCATTGGAAAAGACCCTGATGCTGGGAGGGATTGGGGCAGGAGGACGACAGAGGATGAGATGGCTGGATGGCATCACTGACTCAATGGACGTGAGTCTGAGTGAACTCCAGGAGTTGGTGATGGACAGGGAGGCCTGGCGTGCTGCCATGGGGTCACAAAGAGTCGGACACAACTGAGAAACTGAACTGAACAGAACTGAAAGAGAAAAAAGCCCTGTATGCAAAAAACTATGACACTGATAAAAGACATCAAAGATCATACAAACAGATGGAGAGATATACCATATTCTTGGATTGGAAGAACCAATATTGTAATAATGACTATACTACCCAAAGCAATCTACATATTCAGTGCAATCCCTATCAAACTACCAATGATATTTTTTTTTACAGAACTAGAATCAAAAATTTCACAATTTGTATGGAAAAAGACCCCAAATAGCCAAAGCAATCTTGAGAAAGAAGAATACAACTGGAGGTCTCAACCTTCCTGACCTCAGACTATACTACAAAGCTACAGTCATCAAGATGGTATGATACTGGCACAGAAACAGAAATATAGACCAGTGGATCAAAATGGAAAGCTCAAAGATAAACCCACACACCTATGGGCAGCTTATCTTTGACAAAGGAAGCAAGAATATACAATGGAGAAAAGACAGCCTCTTCAATAAGTGGTTCTGAGAAAACTGGACAGCTACATGCAAAAGAATGAAACTAGAACACTTCCTAACACCCTATACAAAATAAACTCAAAATAGGTTAAAGACTTAAATTTAAATGTAAGGCCAGAAATGTAAAGCTCTTAGTGTAAAACATAGGCAGTACACTCTTCAACATACATCAATCACAGCAACGACCGACCTCATTGGGTCATTGCAATAAAAATAAAAACAAAAATAAAGAAATGTGACCTAATTAAACTTCAAAGCTCTTGCACAATGATGGAAACTATAAGCAAGGTGAAAAGACAACCCTCAGAATGGGAGGAAATAATTGCAAGTTGAAACAACTGACAAATGATTAATCTCCAGAATATACAAGCAGATCACGCAGCTGAATACCAGAAAAACAAACAAACCAATCCAAAAAAAAAAAAAAATAGGTGGAAGATCTAAACAGACATTTCTCTAAAAGAAGAGATACAGATGACGAACAAACATATGAAAAGATGCTCCATCACTCATTATTAGAGAAATGCAAATCAAAACTACAATGAAGTATCACCTCACACCTGTCAAACTGGCCATCACTAAAACATCTACAAAGAATAAATGCTGGAGAGGGTGTGGAGAAAAGGGAACCCTCTTGTACTGTTGGTGAGAATGTAAAAAAGATACAGCCACTTTGGAGAACAG
>NW_011494609.1:13218390-13229149 GCF_000754665.1 Bison bison bison
TGGAGAACAGTATGGCGATTCCTTCAAAAAATGATAACCCTGTACGCAAGACAGCAAAAGAGACACAGATGTATAGAACAGTCTTTTGGAATCTGTGGGAGAGAGCAAGGGTGGGATGATTTGGGAGAATGTCATTGAAACATATATATATTATCATATGTGAAACGAATTGCCATTCCAGGTTTGATGCATGATGCAGAATGCTCAGGGCTGGTGGACTGGGATGACCCAGAAGGATGGTATGGGGAGGGAGGTGGGAGGGGGGTTCAGGATGGGGAACACATGTACACCCGTGGTGGATTCATGTCAATGTATGGCAAAACCAATACAATATTGTAATTAGCCTCCAATTAAAATAAATAAATTTATACTAGAAAAAAAAATTAGGCGTAGAACTACCATATGACCCAGCAATCCCACTACTGTTCATATACCCTGCTGCTGCTGCTGCTAAATCGCTCCAGTCATGTCCGACTCTGTGCGACCCCATAGATGGCAGCCCACCAGGCTCCCCCGTCCCTGGGATTCTCCAGGCTAGAACACTGGAGTGGGTTGCCATTTCCTTCTCCAATGCATGAAAGTGAAAAGTGAAAGTGAAGTCGCTCAGTCGTGTCCGACTCGCAGCGACCCCATGGACTGCAGCCCACCAGGCTCCTCCATCCATGGGATTTTCCAGGCAAGAGTACTAGAGTGGGGAAACCATAATTGAAAAAGATACATGTACTCTAATGTTCACTGCAGTACTATTTACAATAGATAGGACATGGAAACAAGTAGGTGCCCATCAAAAGATAAATGGATAAAAAAAATTATGGTACATATATACAATGGAGTATTTCTCAGCCATAACAAGGAAAGCATTTGATTTAGTTCTAATAAGGTGGATAAACTTAGAGCCTGTTATACAGAGTGAAGTAAGTCAGAAAGAGAAAGAGAAATATTGCATATTAACGTATATATAGCTACATTCCATGGGGCTGCAAAGAGTTGGGCACAACTAAGCACACACACACATAGAATCTAGAAAGACGCTACTGATGAAACTATTTGCAGGGTAACAATAGAGACACGGATATAGAGAATAGATATGTGGATGTGGAGGGTAGGATTAATTGAGATAATGGCACCCCACTCCAGTACTCTTGCCTGGAAAATCCCATGGACGGAGGAGCCTGGTAGGCTGCAGTCCATGGGGTCGCTAAGAGTCAGACATGACTGAGCGACTTCACTTTCACTTTTCACTTTCATGCATTGGAGAAGGAAATGGCAACCCACTCCAGTATTCTTGCCTGGAGAATCCCAGGGATGGTGGAGCCTGGTGGGCTGCCGTCTCTGGGGTCGCACAGAGTCGGACACGACTGAAGCGACTTAGCAGCAGCAGCAGCAGTATTGAAACATATACATTACCATATATAAAATTAGATAGTCAGTGGAAATTTGTTGTATGACCCATGGAGCTCAAATCTGGTGCTCTGTGACAACCTAGTGGGATGGGATGGGGTGGGAGGTGGGAGGGAGATTCAGGAAGGAGGGGACATGTGTGTACCTATGGCTGATATATGTTGATGTATGGAAGAAACCAACACAATACTGTAAAGCAATTATAAGCTCTGAAAAAACGAATTATTCTGATCTGCAATTTTTTTTTTAAACTACTTCTATCAAAAGAAAAGAGGCATTTACTTGTCTTCATGGTTTGCAAAAGTAATATACTCCACAATAGCAGTTCTCAAACTTTTTGGTCTTAGGACCATTTTATACACTTAAATTATTGAGGACACCAAGGAGCTTTTGCTTATGTGGATTATATCTAACAATACTTTACCACATTATAAGCTAAAGCTGAGAAATTTTTAAAATATTCATTTGTTATATCATTTTAAAAATAATAAATATAAACCCATTATATCATAATAAAATAGCATTTTAATGGAATATAATTATATTTTCTAAATGTATAAAATTGTCAGAAGAATGCCATTATGTTACACTTTGTAAATCAATTTAATGACTGGATCAATAGAAGGCAGTGGGATTCTCATACCTGCTGCTGCATTCAATCTCTTGTGATACTAGGCATCAGTACTTGTGATGCTGGATACTAGGCATCCAGTAGTTTCTGGAAAATCACTGTACACATGTGACAGAATGAGAATGATGATAGAAAATAATGTCCTAGCATTGCTATGAAAATGGTTTTGACCTTATACATTCTTCTGAAAGCGTCTTGGGACCTGGGACCACACCTTGAGGAGTGCTGCCTAATAGCATACATACCCTCATCTTCCTCTTCCCTGGATCCCCTCTTCCCTGAAATACATGGGAATATAACCAAGTTCTTCACAGCCCAAGACCAATCTAACCTGTGTTCATTAAGTCTCTGCCCCCCCAAAAGATTTAGATTGTAGTTGGACAAACTGATTGGGTTTCTCTCTGTCACTGACTGTGAGTGTGGGTGTGAGTGTCTGTGGTCTTGGGTAAGTCATTTCACATCCCTAAACTTTGACATTTTCATATGTAAAAGAAGGCTATTTGTATTAGGCCAGAGTTTTCTACCAGAGGTATGTGGATAACTGGAGAATTACTTCAAGGAGACTGGGGGCCCAGATGTCCATAACTATTCTGAATTGGATATAGCATATTCATACTGCAATTTTTCAAATGCAGGTAGAAATTAGTTGCTCTCGTGATACTAATTAGCCAAATGTTTTAAATTAAGAGAGCTGTTTACCTCAGTGGCTTTTAGTCATGGTCTATTTTGTCAATTAATAGATATAAGTTTAACTGTTAACAGGAAGGGAGCGACAATCTCATTTGGTGCTAAGGCTAGAAGGAGGTCTTCCTTGAGAAGCTCTGGGAACTATTTTACTAGCTGTGACATGAAATAATTGTCCTGTCTTATTCTGATTCTGTCACAAAAATACTGTGGCAGGTTGCATTTTCCACTACAATGTCCACACGTTTTTTTATGCATTATGATTTTGCCACTCCCCTACCAAGACATGGAGTCATTTTCCTCCCCTCGACTCTGGGCAGCCTTATGACTCACTTGTAACCAACAGAAGCAGCAGAAGGGATAATGCATGACTTTCAAGGCTAGGTCAGAAAAGGCCATACAAATGACAGTGTTTTTATGTCAGTGCTACTTTCTCAATTTGTCCTACCATCTTCTTCCCCTGCTGTGTACAGCTGAAACTAACAGAACATTGTAAAGCAACTATCCTCCAATTAAAAAAAATTAAAAAAAGGAAAGACCACACAGCTTTCACTGTCTTCTCTTGGAATGATATCTCAAGCTAGCCACCATACAGAAAATGTGATAAACCTAAGACCACCATGAAGGCACTCTGACTGACCAACCTGGGGAATCCCAGCCATCTAGCAATCCTACGTGCCAAGAATGTGAGCAAAGCTCTTCCACCAGCTGAGTATAACTGCTCTTAAGTCACTTCAGTCGTGTCCGACTCTGTGTGACCCCATAGACGGCAGCCCACCAGGCTCCCCTGTCCCTGGGATTCTCCAGGCTAGAACACTGGAGTGGGTTGCCATTTCCTTCTCCAATGCATGAAAGTGAAGTCGCTCAGTCGTGTCCGACCCTCAGCGACCCCATGGACTGCAGCCTTCCAGGCTCCTCCATCCATGGGATTTTCCAGGCAAGAGTACTGGAGTGGGGTGCCATTGCCTTCTCTGAGTATAACTGAGTGAACTCTTTTTAATTTTATTAGTTATTTATTTTTGACTGTGTTAGGTCTTCGTTGCTGGGCACACGCTTCTCTAGTTGCAGCAAGCAGGGGCTACTCTCTAGTTATGGTGGGCAGACTTTTCATGGCAGTAGCTTATCATGTTGTGGAGCATGGGCTCTAGGGTGCATGGGTTTCAGTAGGTATGGTTCACAGGCTGTAGAGTGCAGGCGCCTTAATTGTGGTGCATGGGCTTAGTCGTCCCACAGAATGTAGAGTCTTCTTAGATCAGGGATTGAACCCACATCTTCTGCATTGGCAGGTGAATTCCTAACCACTGGACCACAAGGGAAGTCCCTAACTGAGTGACTTCTGTCAACGTCATAAGGAACAGAATTGTCCAGTTGAACCCTGCCTGAATTTCTGACCCTCAAAATGATGACATATAAAAAAGTAGTTGTTAATCTAAGTCAACAGGTTTTGAGGTAGTTTGTGATACAACAATAAATAACCAGGCAGCAGTGTCTTGGTGAAAATCATCAGGGCTCGCTGAGCCTGTTTCCTGAAGAGTTTGTGTGAGCTGATCTTCATGGTATCATCTTGCTCCTCATCTCTACAGTCTCTCTCCATCTGAGACCATTCACCTCCTAGTCCACACTGGAGCAGTGGCTTCTGCTTTGTTCTGAACAGGGCCCACTCCTCTTTGGGTGCCTGAGCCTGGGAAAGATCCCACCTCATTATAGAAGACCTGTGGTCTGTGGCTCCAGGGCATTGGGGTCTCAGTAATTAGCAATCTACACAGTCCAGGGTGGGCACAGCCATTGAGAACCATGGTAGGTGTGGATGGGGATCTTTCAGTTCTGTGAGCAAGTGCTTATTTGGATGAAGGGAAGCTGCTTATACACCTTAGAGCTGATGGGCCCACTGACAAACCCCCATTTCCCCTTGCTCGTAAAATAAATCAGTTGGGGTGCATGACTAAGTGGAAAGAAATCATGAGAAGCCATGAAGTGAGTAGTTTAAAACTGCTACACTGTGACCCAATGGCTTAAAATGTCCCCAGGTAAGATACTACAAAGGAGTCTGGTGAATTATTCTGAAACTTGAAGATGATAGAGAGAAAGAGCCTGATAATCACAGGAAGTGAGCGGTAAGATCTTACACTCCATTGACACCATTGCACTCTGTAGTTCCCAGTACCTCGTTCAGCTAATGTCAAAAGGTGACAGTTTGTGAAAGTGTCACACAATCCACTCAGGATAACAAAAAAATCCAACTATGATTTCTTCTTAAGAACAAAGTCTTTCCTACTATTCCAAGGCAGAATGGATTCCCTTTTCAGGACACTCTGATTATGTATCATCCTCCTATAGCGTTGGTATCATTATGTCATTTGTTGTTTAAATTGATGTGTCACTTGGATGGTGAATTACAGGTTTTGGATATAAGACTGGCTCCAAGGATGCCCATTTCCCATCAACAGATGCATGACAAGCACACAACAAAGGTTTGGTAAGTGAATGATGAAGGAGTGAATAAATGAACTGATAAGAGAGTGAATTATGAACACATAATTAGGCTGAATACTCTTTGTGTATGAAAATGAACTATGCCAGGATATGAGCTGCTGCTTAATACTATGGGGAGCTGTGAAAAAAGTTTTTCCTTTTTCTAACACCTACAAGCAATTGTTTGAAAAAGTAGTGCCACATCCCCAAATCGCCTGTTTAGTTGTATGCTAGGAAAATGGCTGCTGCTGCTGCTAAGTCGCTTCAGTCGTGTCCGACTCTGTGCAACCCCATAGACGGCAGCCCACCAGGCTCCTCTGTCCCTGGGATTCTCCAGGCAAGAACACTGGAGTGGGTTGCCATTTCCTTCTCCAATGCATGAAAGTGAAAAGTGAAAGTGAAGTCGCTCAGTCATCTCCAACTCTTCGAGACCCCATGAACTGCAGCCCACCAGGCTCCTCCATCCATGGGATTTTCCAGGCAAGAGTACTGGAGTGGGGTGCCATTGCCTAAATGCCCTGGTGGATATGATGTTATGGTTGGATAGGAAACATTTTTTTTAAAGGGGTGGAATCCATAGGATTTTTTCTGTATACACAAGACTAACATGGCCTGTGGCTGCATGGAAATTGTGAGATATAACTGAAAGAGTACAGATGGAAGTCAGGCTGACCTGGGACTGAGTCCTCAGAGTCACCACCAACTAGCAGGGTATCCTTCAGCATGTGCTTTGCAGATCTCCCACTTAGGGAATGTAACACTGCTGTTGTACTCCGAAATCCAGTCCTGCCCTCGTTCCGAGGCCAGGCTGCACAGGGGCTGCTCCTAGCCATTGCTGTGTGTGTAGGGGCTATAAAGGCACTCATGGGAGACACACAGGACTCCTTGCTGGCTTCCTTAGACTTCCTTCCTTAGAACCTTCTTTAGAATCTTCCTTAGACTACGTGGTGTTGCAGAAACTGCCACCTCTTTCCCTCTCTTCTTTACTTATATTCAGACTTGCATTGTGGCCTGTCAGCTCTCCTAGATTTCCTTCTTGTGTTCCCTACACAGGCGTTTCTCCTAATAAAATCCTGCTTGCATCATTAACTCTTTCTTGGTGTCTATTTCTTGGATTATTTGGACTAACACATGGAGTGACTTTAGACAATTACTTTATCTTTGAGCCTGTTACTTCATCTGTAAAACAGAGTTAATAATACCTGTTACATGGATGCTATAAGAATGATTAACTGTAATCATGCTTGAAAAGCTCTTAACCCCATGCCTGCAAATATGATGCTTAAAAAATGCTACTTTTATTCCCTTTCCCATCTTCTTTTTTCCTTTGAAAAGCTCCTAGCAATGGGTTTAAATCACATTCACCTATGCCATGTGACCTGTAGCATTTGGGAACAAATGAAGTCTTAGTGTAATAAAACTGTCTTAATTATAAATTAAATTAATTATAATTATTAATTATAAACTTAATTATAAAATTGTTTTAATTATAGTCCTCCCTTCTTCTCATTAACTGATTCTCAGTTAGGGGGAAGTCTTACTTTCCATCCTCTCTGAAATCATTGATCTGTTTAATAATGTGAGTTGAAAGGGAAAAAATAGCTTTGAGGGGAAATCTTATTAAGCTTTGTGTGTTAGCCTTATTACTTTCTTCAATAAGGCTGATGCCAAACACTTTACCTTGTCATCCAGTTTCCGTGCATTGAAGGCAAGTTCAACATAGTCATCATTACCAGATAATTCCTCAGCAATCACCTAAAGGAAAAAAGCATTCATCAGGAGCAGTGGCAGTTGGACCACTCAACCCAGGGATTCATGAACAATTTAGCTCGTGTTTGATCCAAAAATCAACAAAGACTGACACCTGGCATGGAGTTTCCCACAATCCAGTGAATGTGGCACAGCAACTCCAGGTGTGCAAAGGAAGTCCCTAGAACAAACCACAGAAGATAAGGAGACCTCACTGGTGCTGAGCATGAGAACATGAAATATGGGGTGTAAGCTGGAGGAAGACATTTTAGAGGAGTAATTAGGGAGAGCTTCTCCTTCAAAGGCCACACAGCACTGAACAGGACGTCCATAAATAATTATATATATTTTCTTCTTTGGGAAGTGACCAAAAAATGAGGAGCAGGCAGCAATATTTCTCCACTGTTTTCTACCAGACCCACAAAGGATTGTGAAATAAACTGGTCTGTATGGCCCTCCCAAAGGTTATAAGGTCATCAAAGAAAATTCTAATTGTCATGCTTTACAAAAGACGGTCCCTGGACTTTTTGAGATGGAGAGAGAAAGAGGAGGGAGGAGAGGGAAGAAAGAGAACAAGGATCTAAACCCTTAACTTCAACGAACAGAGAATTCTTGACAACAACTTTGACATAAATGAAGAGATAATAGTATCTAAAAGCCTGTTTCATAAAAAGTTCACTTCCTAATATTGGATAATGACTCTTAAACCCTTGAAGCAGAAATTGATGGGAAAAGGAGAAAAACAACAACAACAACAAAATACGGGACCAATGTAGTTGCATATAGGTTAAACTACTTCTAAGTCATGTTAAGACTTCACTATGCATTCAGAGGCCATAATGCCTCTGACCTTGTGGATACCCTTGTCAAAGTCATTATGTGAAGACATTGAGTTTTATCTCCATTCTATCTGAGCTAAACTTTTTCATTATGAGTTGCATTCATCTGTTTTGAGTACACTTTGGAAGCCTCTGGAAATTTTTATTTTATGCATAAAATTAAAGCTAAAAGAGCTATCTATATAGGGAAGGATCCCTCCAAAGTTGTAAGCACCTGAGGAATAGAGAACATGGGTCCATACAAAATTCAAGTCATTTTTGAATTTTTGCTATAAAACTCAAGAATGACTTGATAAACCAGGAATCATCATATTTAGGTTGTTCATTTGATTCTCTTTTGTACTTTAATGCCTCTTATACTCCACTTGAACTATGGCCTTCAACTATCCTGTGTTATAGACATCTTTGTAAAGATGATGAAAGTTATGACTTTCATCTGCAAAGCCTAGAAAAATGTGCACATATTTTCAAGTGTTTTCCAGAAGCTAGAGTAATTGTTCTGACCCAAGGATCCAAGATCAAGAGGAGTTTTTAAATATTTAAAATTAGGAAGGAGATTGAGTTTTTATGGGCTGTGTAGAGAAAGGAAATTCCCAATACTTCTGAGAGAAAAGGTGGGAAGATGAGCTTTTGTTTTCCTGGGAAGGAACCGTGGTAGATCTCATAACTGGGTTCACCATCCCAAGTCTTTTCTAGGACCGTGAGTTTTTTAGAGCACTAGTGGCACCGTCAAAGTCCATTTGAACCATTTGTTCATGATTGAAAATGGTAGTCAAGAAACAGATCTGATACGACTGCATCATTTAAAATATCCAAACCAACAAACCCAGCTAAGTTCTTGTGAGAACAGTCCTAACTTTGACCAGTAGATATAAAATATTTTTAAATTCTTCCTTAAAAATTGGCTTAATTTTTTTTAATGAATCAGTCACTTTTGAGTTAAAAAGGAATGTTCAAAGAACTTAGGTTTTCCTCCTAAAGCAATTTGCCTTGCAAGCAACTCAAATTCTTCTGGCACTTTTTAAACCTATTATTTTTTGCCCACACAACTAAATGGTTAGACTACTTTATCTTTCACAAGATCTTCAATACAAGATGCCAAAGTTTTAAATCCTGGAGTTCTTCTTGAGCATTGCATGTTTTATTTAGAAATACTTCCAGTTTTGCCCAAGAGAACATTCTGTAATGACAGACATGTTCTGTAATCTGCACTGTCCAGTATATGGATCTACTGAGCACTTGATATGTGTGGCTAGTGTAAGGAATGACTATTTGCTTTTATTTAATTTTAAATAATTTTAAGTTGAAAAATCACATGGCTACCAAATAGAACAGCGCAGCTCCAAACTATCATATTAAAAAGAAGAGTTAAATGCTAGGCTCTCTGATCATTAGGCAACAGACCAAACCTTGGACTAAATGCTATTAGATGTTTTTTCTCAAGAAACTGAGAAGCTGGGATAGGTAGCTTTGATAATTTGAAAATGCCAGACAATTCCATATTCTTACTATGATCAATAACTTCTTTCTTTGTTCCCTGCTAAAACCTATACTTAATTATAGAAGTGCTTAGTTGAAGTGAATGGCCTCACTTTCAAATCCTTTTTCCTACAATGAAAAGGTTAAAATTGTGTTATCAGGAAGGAGAAAGATTGGAAAAAAAAAAAAAAAAAAGAGGCAACCGGTATAGCTGAGCAGTTATGGGATCAACCCCTAACATCCAGAGGGTCAGCTTCCCATGAGGCTGGGTTGGACCAGCAGGCTCCATCTGGGCACCTGAGGGAGGGCTCACCGTGATGGAAGATTTCCCTGCTGTGTTCCCGTGCTTCAACAAGGATTTGGACAGCTTTCTCTGGGAAACAATCTGTATGAAGGAAACACAAGGTGGAGATACTGGTCATATATTTGCAGGTATGCACTTCAGTATTTTTCTTATATAATTCTACATTTACACTTCTCCTTTAAATTATGACATCAATGTCCACTTATTTTCCAAGGTTCTTCTACAAACCTCTGCTAAATACAGGTCATTCTCTCCTTTCCTCTTACAGCCTGAGCTGTGTGAGTGAAGGATTACAGATAATTTAGTCACTTAGGAGGTGGCTTAATCATTGCTGAGACATTTATATTAAAATTAGACAAAACATGTTGGATATGTAAATTAAAATAAAGGTGATGTTTCAGAATGATCTCAAATTAGCACTAAAACCTCTGTGCAGAGTGGGGGATGGGGTGAAGGGAGGAAAGAAACTCAAGGTCTAAATATATACCTCCTGTATCTATAACCTCTAGAGTTCTATTTTTAATATATTCATTATGAAGCTATAAAGTAAGTCATCAGGAGACTGATGTTCAAACAAGCCAAAAGGAGTAATTGGGGTCCTCTCCACAATTCGGTGTCAACTAAAATCATCAGTCCACTGGGAATTATTCTCATTAGAACCCACCCCATCCCCGTCTCATTTTCTTTTCTGGAAGGGAAAGATGGCAAGGCATTGAGGCTCAGATGTACCCAATGATTTCTAAAGGAGACAAAGCTTAAAAGACTTGAGCGAAAGCCATGCTCTCAGGAGGGAGAACAAAGTCCCCAGTTGTTGCGGCACATTCTATCTGCAATGGCCCCAGTGATCCTTGCTTCCTGGTGTTCTTGCCTTTGTGTAATTCCCTCTCCTGAGTGTTGGGTGGATCCAGTGATTTGCTTCTAATGAACAGAATACCGCAAAAGTGATGGGATTTCACTTCGAAGATTAGGTTCTGAAATCACCCTGACTTCTTTCTTGCTCACCATCTCTCTTTCTCTGTCTTTGCTCTTCGGAATGCAGGCTGCTAGGTTGTGAACAGCCCTCTAAGAGCAGCCCACATGACCAGGAATTGATGTCCCCACTCAACAGCCAGTGAGAACCAGAAGCTGATCTGCAGCCACGGTAAGCACAGAATAGGTCCTCCCCGCAGGTGAGCTTTGAGATAACTGTGCCTTGACAAT
>NW_011494609.1:13229249-13251890 GCF_000754665.1 Bison bison bison
ACACAAAAACTGTGAGATAATAATTTTTTTTTTTAAGATTTCAAGTTTTGGGATAATCTTTGATGCAGTAATCAGTAGAAGTACACAAAATAGGGAAGGAGATCACTGTGAAAAGTAGGGGCATAACCTTATTCTCTGAAATCCTTATTTTGTCTCTGTGTTAGAGCAATATCAGGAGTGTGCTAATATCTAATGCAAAAAAGCTCAGAGAACTTCCCTAGGCCAAGCAGATTGAACTATCCTAATGTTCAGTTTGCTATCCTCTGAAGAGGAAGGCGTGTTTCCATAAAAAATCACTAGTGATGATGATGATGATGACATCAAGGAAAACAATGGGAGCTCCCATGTAAGAACACAGATTATGTGGCAAGTGCCTTGTTCATTCCAAAAATAATTATTTAGCCCCTCTTGTATGACAAACTTGGTGCTATGCCCTAAGAATAGAGTGGTGAGCAAAGTCAGATACAATCTCTGACTTCAAGGAGCTTACATTTTCAGTAGATGAGATAGCAATAAATCAGGGCTTCCCAGGTGGTGCTAGTGGTAAATAACCTGGCAATGCAGGAGGCATAAGAGATGGGGGTTTGATCCCTGGGTCAGGAAGGTCCCCTGGAAGAGGCAACAGTAGCCCTCTCTAGTGTTCTTGCCTATAGAATTTCATGGACAGAGGAACCTGGCGGACTACTGAGCAAGGGGTCACAGAGTCGGGCATGACTGAAGCGACTTAGCACAAGCACAAGTAACACACCAAATGGTCAAACAAATGTAACTTGTCACAAAGGAGGGATGTACTGGCCATGGTGGGGATGATGAATGGGATAATTGAGGGTGAACCATTTATAAATCTCTGGCAACAGGCCAGGTAAGAGGTAACAGTGACTTTTGAGATGGAGAGAAAAGACTGGATTTATGAGATAAATGTAAAATAGTCAAAATTTGGAAATGGATTGAATATGGAGAGAGTGGGAGGCATCCTAAAGGCATCATTGAATCAGACAGAAATGCCCTTCATTGAGTTGAGTCAATGAAGAGGATATTAAATTGGAAGGCAAAGAACAAAATTTGAGGCAGAAAATACACTGGAGTAGGTTGATGAAGAGAAAAGAGGAAGGAAATGGATAAGAAGGTAATTCTTTCAATAAGTTTTGCTATAAAGTGGGGAAGAGAGAAAAGACCCTGTGGGCAAGGAGAAATTCAGTAAGATTTCTGTCTTAGTGGTCACTATGTTGCTAACTTTACAGCCCTACAAATTTGGTAGTATTAGTTTCTTTTGATAGAGGAGCAAAGCTGTACACAGAATTTAAGTAACTCTCCTATGGTTATAGAGATAAGAGGGGATATACCTGGGATTTGAACCTGGGTCTGATTCCAGAAACTGACCTCCAGTTACATTATAACTGGTAAGGAAACTCCTAAAAGAGATTCAGAAAATGTCCACAATGGGGTTTGTACTACATGTGTTTGCTTTTAAGCCCTAGATCTCATGTTAGTGCCTAAGTCTCAGTGAGTAAGCATGGAGAAGATGGTAAAGAAATAATTAAGTTAAACCTTAAGAATGAAGTAATCTAAAGACACTGGCTTTGGTTAAGCTCACTGTGGCATAATGACTAAGAACATAGGTCTTCCGTTGTAAATATGTAAGATATTTTCTTTATCCACTCATCTGTTGGTGGATATATATGTGTATATATAATATATATATTAAATAAATATATATATATATAATGGAATATTACTCAGCCATAAAAAGGAATGAAATTGGGTCATTTTAGTGATATAGATGGACCTAGAATCTGTCATATGGAGTGAAGTTAAGTAAATAAGAGTAAAAACAAATATTAACACATATATATAGAACCTAGAATAATGATTCAGATGAAACTATTCACAGCTTAGGAGTAGAGACACAGATGTAGAGACTGGACATGTGGACACAGGGTGGGAAGGAGAGAGTGGGATGAACTGAGAGAGTAGCACTCACACGTATACACTATCGTGTGCAAAATAGATAGCTAAGTGGGAAGCTGCTGTATAATACAGAGAGCTCAGCTCAGTGTTCTGTGATGACCTAGAGGGGTGGGATGTGGGGATAGGGTGGGAAGGAGGCTCAAGAGGGAAGGAATATATGTGTACATATAGCTGATTCACTTTGTTATACAGCACAAACTAATACAACACTGTAAAACAATTATATTCCAATAAAATAACATAGGTTTTTTATGTATAGCTATCAATAAAATGACATGAAAAATTCAGATAATAAAGGATTGGCTTTCCTTCCCATAGTTAATTTTGAACCCAAACTCCTCACCTTTCCCACCCTATCATTAAAAATGTTTCAGTGTTTTTAGTCTTATTGGCAAAATCATTATCCCCCTTACCCCATTCCCAGATTATCACTCATTGTAGAAAAGCTACCATTTCCTAGAGTAATGTAGACATTATTTTTTTTTTAACTTGAAATAAACCAAAGCACAGAACACAAACAGTAAAATGACATTAGGAAGACTTTCTCTCCAAGGGTGTTTAAGTAGAGGGGTAGAGGGGAAGACACATGAATAGATGACAAAACAAGAGTTATTGATAAGCAGCAGTCAGGTCAATGTCTGTCTAAAGAAAGGCAATATTATGCCCCATTCCCAAATAAATCTGGTCTCAGGAATACTTTGGTCAGGAATTCCCTGTAGTCCAGTGGTTAATAATCCACCTTGCAAAGCAGGGGATGCAGGTTCAATTCCTGGTTGGGGAACTAAGATCTCACATGTCACGAAGCAACTAAGTTCAGATGCTGCAACTACTAAGCCCGTGCACTCCAGAGTCCGTGCACCACAACTGGAGAATCCGTGTGCCTCAACGAAAGAACCCACATGAAGCAACAAAGAACCCATGTGATGCAACTAAGATACGACATGATAAAATAAATTTCAAAAAATATTTTGGTTCAGTGTCATTGTGTTCCATCCACATTTGTTACCCATTCCAATAGCTTCCAATGACCCCAACAATCCTCTCAGCACTGAGATGATCCATGCATTGTGTTACCAGGTGTTGGTAGATTGTCTTTACAGATTGTGTCTTCCAAGATCCACAATCTCTTTCTTCAAGGAAGACCAATTATGATCTTAGGTCTCTCTTCTCACTCCTACTTAGCCAGTAAGTTAGTTCAGTCACTCAGTCGTGTCCGACTCTTTGCGACCCCATGGACTGCAGCACACCAGGCTTCCCTGTCCATCACCAACTCCCACAGTTTACTCAAACTCATGTCCATCAAGTCGGTGATGCTATCCAACCATCTCATTCTCTGTCATCTCCTTCTCCTTCTGCTTTCGGTCTTTTCCAGCATCAGGGTCAATTCCAGTGAGTCACTTCTTCACATCAGGTGGACAACATATTGGAGTTTCAGCTTCAGTATCAGTCCTTCCAATGAATATTCAGGACTGATTTCCTTTAGGTTTGACTGGTTGGATCTGCTTGCAGAGGACTCTCAAGAGTGTTCTCCAAAACCACAGTTCAAAAGCATCAATTCTTTGGCACTCAGCTTTCTTTACAGTCCAACTCTCACATCCATAAATGACTACTGGAAAAACCATAGCTTTGACTAGATGGACCTTTGTTGGCAAAGTAATGTCTCTGCTTTTTAGCATGCTGTCTAGGTTGGTCATAGTTTGTCTTTGAAGGAGCAAGGATCTTTTAATTTCATGGCTGCAGTCACCACCTGCAGTGATTTTGGAGCCCAGGAAAATAAAGTCTGTCACCGCTTCCACTGTTTCCTCATCTATTTGCCATGAAGTGATGGGATTGGATGCCAATGATCTTAGTTTTCTAAATGTTGAGTTTTAAACCAACATTTTCATTCTCCTCTTTCACTTTCATCAAGAGGCTCTTTAGTTCTTCTTCGCTTTCTGCCATAAGGGTGGTGTCATCTGCATATCTGAGATTATTGATATTTCTCCCAGAAATCTTGATTCCATCTTGTGCTTCATCCAGCCCAGCATTTCCCATGATGTACTCTATAGGTTAAATAAGCAGGGTGACATTTTACAGCCTTGATGTACTCATTTCCCAATTTGGAACCAGTCTGTTGTTCCATGTCCAGTTCTAACTGTTACTTCTTGACCTGCATACAGATATCTCAGGAGGTAGACCAGGTGGTCTGGTACTCCCATCTCTTGCAGAATTTCCCACAGTTTGTTGTGATCCACACAGTCAAAGGCTTTGGTGTATTCAATAAAGTAGAAGTAGATGTTTTTCTGGAACTCTTTTGCTTTTTCAATGATCCAACGGATGTTGGCAATTTGATCTCTGGTTCCTCAACATTTTCTCAATCTAGCTTAAACATTTGGAAGTTCACAGTTCACGTACTGTTGAAACCTGACTTGGAGAATTTTGAGCATTACTTTGCTAGCTTGTGAGATAAGTGCAATTGTGTAGTAGTTTGAACATTCTTTGGCATTGCCTTTCTTTGGGACTGGAATGAAAACTGATCTTTTTCAGTCCTGTGGCCACTGCTGAGTTTTCCAAATTTGCTGGCGTATTGAGTGCAGAACTTTTACAGCATCATCTTTTAGGATTTGAAAGAGCTCAACTGGAATTTCATCACCTCCACTAGCTTCATTCGTAGTGATACTTCCTAAGATCCACTAGACTTTGCATTCCAGGATGTCTGGCTCTAGGTGAGTGATCACACCATCGTGGTTATCTGGGTCATAAAGATCTTTTTTGGGTCTGGGTCAGAAGTTCTTCTGTGTATTCTTGCCACCTCTTCTTAATATCTTCTGCTTGTTAGATCCATACCATTTCTGTCCTTTATTGTGCCCATCTTTGCATGAAGTGTTCCCTTAGTGTCTCTAATTTTCTTGAAGAGATGTCTAGTCTTTCCCATTCTGTTGTTTTCCTCTATTTCTTTGCACTGGTCACTCAGGAAGGCTTTCTTATCTCTCCTTGCTATTCGTTGGAACTTACCTTTCAAATGGGTATATCTTTCCTTTTCTCCTTTGCCTTTAGCTCCTCTTCTTTTCTCGTCTATTTGCAAGGCCTCCTCAGATAACCATTTTGCCTTTCTTTTTCTTAGAGATGGTCTTGATCACTGCCTCCCATACACTGCCATGACCCTTGATCCACAGTCCTTCAGGTACTCTGTCTATCAGATCTAATCCCTTGAATCTATTTGTCCTTTCCACTGTATAGTTGTAAGGCATTTGATTTAGGTCATACCTGAATAGTCTAGTGGTTTTCCCTACTTCCTTCAATTTAAGTCTGAATTTGGTAATAAGGAGTTCATGATCTGAGTCACAGTCAGCTCCCAGTCTTGTTTTTGATGACTTTATAGAGCTTCTCCAAATTTGACTTCAATGAATATAATCAATCTGATTTCTGTGTTGACCATCTGGTGATGTCCATGTGCGGAGTCTTCTCTTGTATTGTTGGAAGAGGGTGTTGGCTAGGACCAGTGTGTTCTCTTGGCAAAACTCTGTTAGCCTTTCCCCTGCTTCATTTTGTACTCCAGGGCCAAATTTACTTTTTACTTCTGGTATCTCTTGACTTCCTACTTTTGCATTCCAGTTCCCTATAATGGCTCAGAGGGTAAAGCGTCTTCCTGCAATGCAGGAGACCTAGGTTCAATCCCTGGGTCAGGAAGATCCCCTGGAGAAGGAAATGGCAACCCACTCCAGTATTCTTGCCTGGAAAATCCCATGGACAGAGAAGCCTGGTAAACTGCAGTCCATGGGATTGCAAAGAGTCGGACATGACTGAGCGACTTCACTTTCACTTTCCCTATAATGAAATATATATATATAATTTTTTTTTTTTTTTGGTGTTAGTTCTAGAAGGTCTTGTAGGCCTTCACAGACTCATTCAACTTCAGCATCTTCAGCATTACTGGTTGGGGAATAGACTTGGATTATTGTGCTACTGAATGATTTGCCTTGGAAATGAACAGAGATCATCCTGTCATTTTTGAGAGTGCATCCAAGTACTGCATTTCGGACTCTTTTGTTGACTCTAACTATGAAGGCTACTCCATTTCTTTGACGGGATTCTTCCCCATAATAGTAGATATAATGGTCATCTGAGTTAAATTCGCTGATTCCAGTCCATTTTACTTCACTGACTCCTAAAATGTCAATGTTCACTCTTGCAATGTCCTGTTTGACCACTTCCAATTTGCCTTGATTCATGGACCTAACAATCCAGGTTCCTATGGGTATTTCTCTTTACAGCATCAGACTTTATTTCCATCACCAGTCACATACACAGCTGGGTGTTGTTTTTGCTTTGGCTGTGTCTTTTCATTCTTTCTGGAGTTATTTCTCCACTGATCTCCCATAGCATAGGGCACCTGTTGACTTGGGGAGTTCATCTTTCAGTGTCCTAACTTTTGCCTTTTCATGCTGTTCATGGGGTTCTCAAGGCAAGAATATTGAAGTGGTTTGCCATTCCCTTCTCCAGTGGACCATGTCTTGTCAAAACTGTCCACTATGACCCGTCCATTTTGGATAGCCCTACACAGCATGGCTCATAGTTTCATTGAGTTATACAAGGTTTTGACCCATGTGATCAGTTTTGTTAGTTTTCTGTGATTGTGGTTTTCATTCTGTCTGCCCTCTGATGTATAAGGATACAAGGCTTATGGAAGCTTCCTGATGGGAGAGACTGACTGAGGAGGAAACTGGGTCTTGTTCTGATGGGCCAGGCTATGTTCAGTAAATCTTAAATCCAATTTTCTATTGATGGGGTGGGCTGTGTTCCCTCCCCTGTTGTTTGACCTGAGGCCAAACTGTGATGGAGGTACCTCCTTCAAAATATCCCATGCATGCCCTGCCGAACTCAGTGCCCCTGACCCTGCAGCAGGACACCGTCGACCCGTGCCTCTGCTGGAGACTCCTGGACACTCATGGGCAAGTCTGGGTCTGTCTCTTTTGGGGTCACTGCTCCTTTCTCCTGGGTCCTGATGCACACAAAATTCTGTTTGTGCCCTTTAAGAGTCTGTTTCCCCAGTCTTGTGTAAGTTCTGCAGCTCAACTGGTGGGATTAATGGCTATGTCCTCCAAGAGCGCTTATGCCATATCCAGGTCTGCTGCACCTAGAGCCCCTGCCCTGTGGCAGGCCACTGCTGACCTGTAACTTTGTAGGAGACACTCAAACACAGTTCTGGCTCAGTCTGTTTGGGGTCTCTGGTTCCTGATGCACACAAGCTTGGTGCACACCAGAGACCTCTGAGCGTCTCTGGTGGGTAAGGGGTTTGATTCTAAACATGATTTTGCCCTTCCTATCATCATGCTGGGGCTTCTCCTTTGCCCTTGGACATGGGATACCTTTTTTTGGTGGAATCCAACATTCTCTAGTAGACGGTTGTTCAGCAGCGAGTTGTTGTTTTGGAGTTCTCACAGAAGAAGAGAACTTATTTAGAAATGCTAACATTTCCATTGGTAGGGCCTGAAAAGAATGCTACCATGTACCACCTCCTGCCTTTTATGAATGCTAGGAAGACAAGCAATATCCCAGAAAATATTCCTTATTAAGAAATGGGCCTTTGAGTACATAAGTGGCTAATCAAGCAGGTATTCAAACAAATTTATTTTACAGTTCCAGGCCTCCATCTTAGCTCCAAAAAATGAGTAACAATTAAAGTCTCAAATCTCTCATTGTAATAATGATTGACAATGAGTTGATATTGGCATTGCCATTTTTTTTTAAATTTAATTTTAGGCATTTGGGCTAGAACAGTAGGATACCCAGCTGGAGCAGTGATCTTTGAATAAAAGCCTATTCATGGCCAATCCCCATCTCACGCAGGCTTTGTGGCAACTGAAGCAACTGCATCAGACTCAAGAAAAACCTTTGGTCTTGTCAGAGGATGAGGGGGTTTGAATGACAAGGACTCACCCTTGTCCCAGCTGACACTGATGCCAATAAATAGGCAGTATTTAGCATTGGGCTGAAGGGGATGCACATGTCAGAAGTCCTCTCATTTGATTCTTCTCACCCTAGAGTGGGGTCGCAGCTGCAATCCTGAGAAAGGTGAAGTATAGGGGGAGCAAACACTCTTATTAGCAAAGTGAGATCAGAGGGACATTACGACCGTTAAGTCTCTGATCTGCATTCACGCGTGAATCTGTGGAGGAGATGCTTCTCTCCTTCTGAAGTGAACAGTATTCTAACAGCAGGTACCCTCATTTTCTAGGCAAGTCCACTGTTTCACTTAGATAAATGGAAAAAATCCAGGTGAATAAAAAACATTTTGGTCAATATTTTAACATGTATATTCAGCTGGATTTGCATACAAAGGCTTTCAAAACAGTCATTTTGGGGACTAGACAGTTGTTTTTCATGAGCTCCTTTTACTGAAAATATCTCCAGATCATTTCTGGAAATTTCTTTAGGAATGTATTGCAAAACAAACATTTATTGAACATCTTTTCTGTGCTAGGTGCTGTTCTGAGACAACAGAGGTGGACAGATGAGAACATATTTACAATACAGGACAATCACACCTGTTAGCCAGAACTGAGAATGCCCAAAGCATGTGTTGGCTTCCCCAGTGGCTTTACTACTCCTAGGTAATAAAGAATCTTCCTGCCAATGCTGGATACATGGGTTCAATCCCTGGATCAGGAAGATCCCCTGGAGAAGGAAATGGCAACCCACTCCAGTATTCTTAACTGGAAAATCCCATGGACAGAGGAGCCTGGCAGGCTACAGTTCATGGGGTTACAAAAGAATCAGGCACAACTTAGTGTTTAAACAATAACAACAGCAAAGCATGTGTCCGAGAACATTCATTCCTTAAAAGGTAAGTAAATATTGTATGAGAAAGTCTTTCTGTAGATAAGTCTGGAAATCATAGGATTAGAAAAAAGCTTGACATCTTAACTGCAGGACATCAACAGAGCTCTAGTTTTGAATTACCCTGAGTACAGCCATGGTAGGAGTATTCTTTATACTTTTTTGGCCCCAGAACCTTTTGTCAAGGAGCATCCCTGGTGCTCCGTAAAGTAGTAGTTACTACTCCCATCACTACAGTGTATAAGCATTCACGATGGCTCCTACAGCAACAGAAGGGGACAGGTCCAGGTCCCCTCAGGCTGGACTCTTGCAGGGCTGGCTGGGCTCCCAACAGCTTACATTGGCATCTCTTTGCCTGCAGGTTCCCCTGGAGTCTGTGTCCACTGTCCACCAGCTCAGAAAGCTGTAAGTGGAGAGGATTAACACCCTTGGGAGCAGACAGAAATGCCCCAGCTCCTTTTGCCCAGGCATGGGGGTAACTCTGTGGTGTTTGCTCTTCACAGAAGCTGAGTTTCCCCAGTGGATGGAGCTCCAGTTACTCCCAGTGGTGATTCCTTAGACGTCACAGCCTTTGCTTTATTGACTCCTCCTCCTTTCCTGCCACTTCTCCACTCCCTTTCTAGTGTTTCTTTTACTTTCCAAATAGTCTTTTTTTCAATGCTTGTCTGCTTCTGGGAGACACTATTGACATTCTGCTCTGTATTAGATAATGTGTTGAGTGTTTCACATACATGATCTCATTTACTGTCATTTAATGGCAACTCACTCTGGTACTCTTGCCTGGAGAATCCCGTGGACAGAGGAGCCTGGTAGGCTGCAGTCCATGGGGTGCTAAGAGTTGGGCACGACTGAGCGACTTCACTTTCACTTTTCCCTTTCATGCATTGGAGAAGGAAATGGCAACCCACTCCAGTGTTCTTGCCTGGAGAATCCCAGGGACGGTGGGGCCTGGTGGGCTGCTGTCTCTGGGGTCGCACAGAGTCGGACACAACTGAAGCGACTTAGCAGCAGCAATGAGCAAAATATTAAATCCTGCAATGTAGGAAACCCCAGTTTGATTCCTGGGTTGGGAAGATCCCCTGGAGGAGGACATGGCAACCCACTCCAGTCTTCTTGCCTGGAGAATCCCCATGGACAAAGGAGCCTGGCAGGTTACAGTCTATGGGGTCACAAAGAGTTGGACATGACTGAGCAACTCAGCACAATGAGCAAAACTCTCTCTTGCCCAGAGAAACAGGGATGAGAGAAGCAAGGCTTTGAGAAATTAGTGTGTTTATCTAAGTTCACAGAGCATTATGGACTTAATTGGGTCCCTTCCCCCGGCTTCAAATCTTAAAGCCTTGACCCACAATGTATTTGGAGACAGGGCCTATAATGGAAATAACTGAGGTTAAATGAGGTCATAAGTGTGGGGCCCTAATCCAATAGGACTAGTGTCCTTATAAAAGAGAACGATACAGTAGAAGTCTCTCTTTCTCTGTCTCTTTCTACGTATATGCACAGAGAAAAAGGTTTATGAGAAGATGAGAAGGCAGGAGAGGCCTCACCACAAATTAACCCTGCTGTCACCTTGATCTTGGAATTCCAGCCTCCAGAAATATGATAAATAAATTGCAGTTGTTGAAGTCATTAATGTGTGATATTTTGTTATGGCAGTTCTAATAGACTAATACACAAAGATATAAGATTTGAGGCCAAGATTTACTCCTTCACTGAGTATCCTATTTATTGAGTATCTATCATGTGCTGGATATTGAGAATAACATGATGGCACAAGGCAGGCACACACTGCTCTCTAGAGGTAGCAACACAAAACACGTGTCAAATTCCGACTCTGCAAGGAGAAGCAATGCTGTGCCATGAGAGGAGGCTCACCTGACCCAGAAGGTCAGGTGAGGCACTTCTGAAGAAATCGCTCCTGACCTGAAGGCTCATGGATGACAACTGAGGAGTCAAAGAGGAGACAGAATAGTAGCTACCAAGGCCATGTATGAGTATGAGGAGCAGGATGAATATATCAGGCAGAAAAGAAGACTTTTCCTTTATTTCTAGAGACCAGGTTCCTGGCAGTGTTGTCCTCTGACTGACACCAGGTACTTTAGCAATGTTGGCTGGGGTAGGTTAAAAATGACCCCCTAAAGATATCCATTGGCTTCCCAAGTGGCTCAGTGGTAAAGAATCTGCCTGCCAATGCAGGAGATGTGGATTTGATCCCTGGGTCTGGAATATCCCCTGGAAGAGGAAATGGCAACCTACTCTAGTATTCTTGCCTGGAAAATCCCAAGGAGAGAGGAGCCTGGTGGGCTACAGTCCAGGGTGTCACAAAGAGTCAGACATGACTAAACAAAAAGATATCCATACACTAAATCACTGAAACATGTGTGTATTACCTTATATGGCAAAAAAGTCATTATAGATATAATTAAGAATCTTAAAATGTGGAGATAATCCTGGATTATCTGGGTGGACTCTAAATGTAATCTAAGGAATCAGAAGGAGATATGATAACATACACTTAGAAAGGACGGAAATATGAAGACAGAGCAGAGAAATATTTGAAGATGATGGACAAGGCAAGGAATGGATTCTCCCCTAAAGCCTTCAGAAGGAGCATGGCCCCACTCACACCCTGATTTTGGACTTCTTTCCCCAGAATTGTGAGAGAATAAATTTGTTGTTTCAAGCCACCAAGCTTGTGGTCATTTGTAACAGGGAACTAATACTGACCTAGCCCATGACCGGGTTCAAAGTCCCAGGAAAAGATGTGATGATGGCTTTGATGATGACTGATTTTAGGGAATTCCCTACCGTCTCCTTTCCCTCCCAAGACTGCTGGTAGACAGATATAACTTCACCTGGTAGACATCAGACCTGCTAAGATAAATATGCCCGAAGACCCTAGTCTTGACACTTTCCCTCCCTTTTCTGGTCACCTGGCTTCCACCACTGACCCAGATGAGCCACAGTCCTATCTGAGCACAGAATAATGCCTGAGAAGCTTGGCATCTTGTATGCACTACCAGTAAAGGGAAACTTTACCATTGTTTTAAAGATCATTTTGAAATAGCCTTTAAAGAGCTATGTTTTTTCTTATGCACAGTCCTATCTGAGCACAGAATAATGCCTAAGAAGCTTGGTATCTTGTATACACTACCAGTAAAGGGAAACTTTACCATTGTTTTAAAGATCATTTTAAAATAGCCTTTAAAGAGCTATGTTTTTTCTTATGCTGTTCCCTCTCCCCTCAATTGGAAAATTTTATTCATTTTTATGAACTTCATTAGAAGCTTGGAGTGGTTGCTCTGATAGGAGGGATGCGGAGTCACCCGCAGGAGAGAGAATTATTCCTTCTCCCTCACTTGTGTCCTCCCCTCCTCATCCTGCTGCTGCTGCTAAGTCGCTTCAGTCCTGTCTGTTCTGTGTGACCCCATAGATGGCGGCCCACCAGGCTCCCCCATCCCTGGGATTCTCCAGGCAAGAACACTGGAGTGGGTTGCCTTTTCCTACTCCAATGCATGAAAGTGAAAAGTGAAAGTGAAGTCGCTCAGTTGTGTCCGACTCTTAGCGACCCCCATGGACTGCAGCCCACCAGGCTCCTCTGTCCAGGGGATTTTCCAGGCAAGAGTACTGGAGTGGGTCGCCATTGCCTCCTCATCCTAGCTGGCTGCTATCCAGCTGCAGCAGCACAGCCTACATGGCTAGAAAGGCAGACTCTCAGGGCCCACTGCAGACCTGCTGAGCCAGAATCTGCATTTTGATGAGGTCCCCAGGTGACCTGCATGTACATTAAAAGTGATAAGCACTGAGCTAGAAGTGAGAATTACACATCAACATTTCATGTCGAATTTCAGTACAGTATGATCAGATTTAAAGGATTTTTAGAAAAGGGTTTTAAAATGAATCCATTCTGCTGATTTAGACTTGGATTAAGAATAAAGTTGTAGCAGCTTAGAAGCTTTCTCAGATATTCAGGAGAGAGAACGGCAACACGTGTGCACGCACGTTTTACATAAACTCAGTTTGGTCCCCAGCTCCCCAGTGGAGACCTACTGAAGGACCAGCCCAGCAGGAATGATTTCAAGTGACAGGCGTGATGGGTAGTCTGCTCGCTTGGGCTTCCTGTCTCTGGCTTTCTATTAAGCAATGTTCTAATTACTTCCAGTGTAATTACAGGCTTTTACCCTTTCTCTGACTTCATTAGTAAGGGATGGAGAGATGTTCAGAGAAGGATTTAAGGACTGCCTGTGTATTCTGCACCTTTGCCTCCTGGCCCAGAGGCCATCTCCTCACCCCAACCTGAGGGATACCACATGGCGATCTGGAGAAAGAGGAAGAGCTGCATCTCCAAGCAGCTGCTGCCCAGGGGAGGGCCCTGGGTCAGGTCAAGGGCACAAGGCAGCTTGTCAACCATCCTCGCCTTTTCAACCATCCTCGCCTTTGGCAGGGGGTGACTCATTGTCAGTGAGGCTGGCAACTTGGTACTAGTAGTCTACAGGAAGAGGAGGATGGGAGAAATCCCTGGACTACTTTTAAGTGAAGGATGCAGATTCCAACTTTCAGGTTATTAGACCAAGTATTTTTATTACCAGTTAACAGGTGAAGAGACAGAAGCTCAGAGATAATTAAGTCACACAACTGTCAAAGAATAATAATACTACTGCAGGAAGAGCACTTACTTTAAGTGTGCCAGCTACTGCTCTGAAATGACTTAAGTGTACTGATTAATTTAATTCTCATAACAGCCCTATAAAGTAAGTATTACGTCCATTTTGCAGATAAGAAAATGAAGTATAAAGAGTGTATTGGTTTGCTAGGGCTGCTATAACAAATTACCACAAATTGACATTAAAAAATAGAACCATCTTCTCTCATGGTTTCAAGGGCAGAGTTTGAAATCAAGCTGTCTGTGGGGGCCATGCTCCCTCCAGGGGCTCTGAAGGTGATTTCTATTTCTTGTCTCTGTTCCAGAGTCTGGTGCCTGCCGCGCTCCCCTGGCCTGTGGCTGCATCATTCCACCTCCTTCTTGTGGCCTTCTCCTGTCTGTGTCCCTCCTCTGTGGTTCCTTTGTACGGACACTTGTCATTGGACTTATCCCACATGGATAACCCAGGATGACCTCTGCATCTTGCTAACCCTTACTTAACTAGATCTGCAGAGACTCTTTGTCCAAATAAGGTCACATTCACAGACTGCGGGGTTGAGGATGCACACATATTTTGGGGGTGGCCACCATTCAGCCCACTATAGAGAGGTTAGGTGACTTGCTCAAGGTTCCACAGCCAGGAAGTAAAGAAGATGAGATTTGAATCCAGTCAGTACAGCCAGAGTCCATCTCTTCTCTGCTGCCTCCTATAAATGACAGAGGCTGGACTTGATCCTGCACTAAACACTGCCAGATGTATGCAATAATTCATACTCACCCCTCACCCTGGAGAAGCTAACCTCAGAGGGGTGTTCCCTCTCCCTCAAACCACTGCAGAAGCCGCTTGACTTGTGCCCTAGCTTCACGCTTCACTCTTCCTATATAATGTTGAGTAAGAAACATGGAGGGACCTAGAGATTATCTTACTAAGTGAAGTCAGACAGAGAAAGACAACTAATATATGATGCCACTCATATGTGGAATCTAAAAAAATGATACAAATAAACTTATTTATAAAACAGGAATAGACTTAAAGACACAAAAACTTATGGTTATCAAAGAGGAAAGGGGAGAGGGATAAATTAGGAGTTTGAGATTAACATATACACACTACTACATATAAAATAGATAACCAACAAGGTCCTATTGTATAGCACAGGGAACTATATTCAGTATGTTATAATAATCTGTAAGGGAAAAAATCTGAAAAAAAGGATATATAATGAATCACTTTGCTATACACTTGAAGTTAACAAAATATTCTAAATCAACTATATTTCAATTAAAAATGAAGATAAATTAATTTTAAAAAGAATCACACATGAGGCTCCAAATGCTGAGCCCGGAATAGGACAAGCAGGGTGACCTCCTCAAGCCTCAGTTTCCTCTTCTGTGAAATGGTGAAAATACTATCCACTCCACTGGTTTATTATCATGTGCATAATGAGTACCAATAAAATTACAGCATCAGTCACATGGAGATGCTTAGGAAATGCTCCTTCCTCTTCTTTTCTCTCCCATCTAATCAATTTCCACAAAAAGATGATTATAGTCATTGACTGGCTTGGACTGGGGTCCTGGAAGTAGACTGGAAAAAGAAGTAGAGAGTAAAGATATTTAAGACACTGAGTTGATCTCAGTGTGAATAACAATGGGCATTGGGAAAGCATAATGGGTGGGCTGTGGGGCAGAGGGAATGAGTGGCACAAGGGAAGGCTCCCAGTGTGTTGTTCTTCCTACTCCATCTATTCCAGGCCTGGCCCCAGATCAAAGATTCCTGCTTGCCTGTGGCTTGCTTGGTGAGCCTGGGACATGGAGAGTTAAACTTCCCATCCTTACGGGCCCCTGAGGGTCCTTAACTTATCCATTGTTAGTGCTCCAAGCCCTCCAGGGCCACTTCTATAATCAAAAATATGTAACAAAAGGTCAGAACCAGATGCAGAATAAGATGGATGATGCAGGCTATACAGAGGTTGCTTCCTGGTCATCCTGTAAATCTTGTGTTGAAAGCCTGGTAGGTGTCACCCACAGGCAAAGGCACAGAAGTGCCCAGGAGCTACAGTGAAGACATCATCTGGGTGTCAGGAGGCCTGGGTTTAACTTTGCCCACTTGAAAATGGCTTGCATTTAAGCAAGTCACTTCAAGGTTTGGGTCTTTAGCAGAAAATATGGAAATACGGCGCTTTTCCCTCAGGGGTTCTGTTAGAATGAAATCAGATGGTTGGTTGGCACAGTTTTCAGCATAGGGCAGTATGTATGGGTGGTCACTTTGCTCTCTGCCTGGACTGCTTTCCTACAATTCTCTGCATGGATTATGCCCATACTTTATTCTGGTCTCAGCTCAGAAAGGGCCTCCCAGAACCCTTATTTAAATTAGCACCCATCCCTTCCCATCACTCTTTATTCCTCACCCTGTCAAGATTTTTTCCTTCATAGGACTGTCACTGTTATTATTTTATGTAGGAACAGGTAAATTCCATGATAACAGGGCTTTGTCCCTTTATTCACAGCTGATGCTCCAGGGTCTAGAGGAGTGTCTGGCATATAGTAAGGGCTCAGTAAATGAATGAATACATACATATTTATTTGAATGAGTGAATAGATACATATTAGCTTTTTATTATTGTTGTTTGCATTGAATGTGTTATTCACTGAATGGATGAATAAATGAATATATATCAGCTATTTTTATCTGATTGTTATCCATATTTGGTACATGAACAAAAGTCTGTGCCCAGGGAAGGGTGAGGCCTGAATACTGTAAGTTGCTCAGATTCTGTGGTCCAGGAGTATGAAGATAAACACTCACAGATGGATGTCATAGGTTTTCCTGAGCTGGGAAAAAGATACAGAAGTCAATTTATCAACATATGGAAAGGGTCGCTTTCTTCCTGACCTCACTGAGCAGTTACTGCAGTTTACATTTAGGGAGAATTATTCTCCAGTTTTTCCAATCTGCAAAGGGTTGTAGAAACTGAATGCAATGGGGATGGGAAAATGATATACTGGGAAGGCAAGTATCAATATCAGGTCTACTTGGGTTTGAATTTTAGTCCCACAACTTGCTGTCAACTTGAGTGTGGATGAATTAGTTGAGCTCTCAGAGCCCAGTTCTTGATTTATTAGGTAACATAGCACCTGAGATATACAAGGCCCTCAGATATCAGTCTCCTCCCTCAACTGAGCACTTAAGAGAAAGTCAGTGGTGGGGACATCTGGAGAGGGATATGGATGTTTTTATTATTAGGTATATAAAACAGAAGTCCAGAGGTAGTGCATTTTAGAGATAAAAGAGGAAAAGCTTAGGGCTCTGACTCTGAATCCAGAAGCCTGTTATTACATCTTGACTCTGACTCAGGAGGTGTGGATCTTGGTCTGGTGATGATGATGATGATCTGTGATGAACTGTGATGATGGTGTTGACAGCACCAAGCTCATGAATGCCTGGCGTATGATCAGCACTTGATAAATGTCAGCTATGAAAGTGATTTATTATCATGAAGGGACTGTAAAATATATTGTCCTAATTTGGACACTTGAAAATGAAAGAGAGCAGTGTTAATAATTAAACCATGACAATAGGTATGAGCCAAGATGGCCTAGGGCAAATGGAGTCTAGGTTACCATATTCTTATGAGGATACCTTACAGTAAGGATGAATTCCCCTCCTTGGAAGTACTTAAGCTGAAGCCAGGAGCATGAGGGCTGACACCTGCATAATGCTGGCTGAACCCAGCTGGCCTTTGGTCTTCCTCCCCATTTCAAGCTTTTCTGATTCCACTGGAACTATGTCTGCAAGTTCACCATACTATTAGTTTTCTTGGTTCAAGTCTCATTATGGGGAGAGAGGTCTGAATGATTGCCATTCATTTGTTGCTGAAAACTGGCTTCAGAGTACGTGATGTCCTCAGTCTCCTGGTGGGCAGATGCCAGGAAAGAGTGCTGAGCACTATAATCAGCTCACTTGAGGGCTCACCTGACCTGCCCAGGAGGACAGAGGAACCTCAAAGGCTCACATTCCGTCCAAAACAAAGTTAATGAATTCATACTTAGCCTCATTTTGCCCTTGAATCTGAACCCAAGACACTTAGGAATGATTTTGTAACCCAAGCAGTTATTGTTTTTTCTCCGGCAAAGCCAATACAATATTGTAAAGTAATAACCTCTAATTAAAATAAATAAATTTATATTAAAATAAAAAAACAAATAAACTTTATTAGTTTAATTCAAAATAAAATATTCTCTTTGTCAAATTAGGCTTGAACTGGAGATTCTGGAGTTTGGGGGAATGTCAGAACCTCTTTGCAATTCTAATGAAGCTTGCTTAACTTTTTCATTATTAGTGGTCCAAGTCCTCTTGGGCCTCTTCTGTAATCAAAAGCAGTACTATGACATATCAGAATCGGATTACCCAAGGAAAACCTCCTCCCTGTGGGCAGTGGCGTGGGAATCAAGGCTTTACCTGCAGCACCTGCAAAATTTTCTCAAAAACCTAACAAAAAGGACAGCCTCATCATCAAAAAGTATACAAATAATAAATGCTGAAGTGGGTGTGCAGAAAAAGGAACCTTCCTGCACTGTTGGTGGAGATGTATTTTGGTGCACCCATTATGGAGAACAGTATGCTGCTGCTGCTGCTGCTAAGTCACTTCAGTCGTGTCCAACTCTGTGTGACCCCATAGATGGCAGCCCACCAGGCTCCACCATCTCTGGGATTCTCCAGGCAAGAACACTGGAGTGGGTTGCCATTTCCTTCTCCAATGCATGAAAGTGAAAAGTGAAAGTGAAGTCACTCATTCATGTCCGACTCTTAGCAACCCCATGGACTGCAGCCTACCAGGCTCCTCCGTCCATGGGATTTTCCAGGCAAGAGTACTGGAGTGGGGTGCCATTGCCTTGTCTGGGAGAACAGTATAGAGGTTCATTAAAAAACTAAAAATGGAGTTACCATACATTCCTGCAATCACACTCCTGGGTGTATATCTGGACAAAACTCTAAAAAGATTCAGAAACGCCAATGTTCAATCACAGAAAACTAACCAATCTAATAACATGGACCACAGCCTTGTCTAACTCAATGAACCTATAAGCCATGCTGTGTAGGGCCACCCAAGATGGACAGGTCATGGTGGAGAGTTCTGACAAAATGTGGTCCACTGGAGTAGGGAATGGCAAACCACTTCAGTATTCTTGCTTTGAGAACCCCATGAACAACATGAAAAGGCAAAAAGTTAGGACACTGAAAGATGAACTCCCCAGGTCAGGATGTGCCCAATATGCTACTGGAGATCAGTGGAGAAATAACTCCAGAAAGAATGAGGAGACAGAGCCAAAGCAAAAACAATACCCAGTTGTGGATGTGACTGGTGATGGAAGCAAGGTCTGATGCTATAAAAAGCAATATTGCATAGGAACCTGGAATGTTAGGTCCATGAATCAAGGCAAATTGGAAGTGGTCAAACAGGAGATGGCAAGAGTGAATGTTGACATTTTAGGAATCAGTGAACTAAAATGGACTGGAATGGGTGAATTTAACTCAGATGACCATTATATCTACTACTATGGGCAAGAATCCTTTATAAAAAATGGAGTTTCCCTCATAAGTCAACAAAAGAGTCCAAAATGCAGTACTTGGATGCAATCTCAAAAACGACAGAATGATCTCTGTTCATTTCTGAGGCAAACCATTCAATATCACAGTAATCCAAGTCTATACCCTGACCAGTAATGCTGAAGCTGAAGTTGAACGGTTCTATGAAGACCTACAAGATCTTCTAGAACTAACACTCCAAAAAGATGTCGTTTTCATTACAGGGGACTGGAATGCAAAAGTAGGAAGTCAAGAAACACCTGGAGTAACAGGCAAATTTGGCCTTGGAGTACAGAATGAAGCAGGGCAAATGCTAACAGAGTTTTGCCAAGAGAACTCAGTGGTCATAGCAAACACCCTCTTCCAACAACACAAGAGAAGACTCTACACATGGACATCACCAAATGGTCAACACTGAAATTAGATTGATTATATTCTTTGCAGCCAAAGTTGTAGAAGCTCTATTCAGTCAGCAAAAACAAGACCAGGAGCTTACTGTGGCTCACATCATGAACTCCTTAATGCCAAATTCAGACTTAAATTGAAGAAAGTAGAGAAAACCACTAGACCATTCATGTATAGCCTAAATCAAATCCCTTATGATTAAAGAGTGGAAATGAGAAATAAATTTAAGGGACTAGATCTGATACAGAGTGCCTGATGTACTATAGAGGGAGGTTCATGACATTGTACAGGAGACAGTGATCAAGACCATCCCAAGCAACCTGGCTGTCTGAGGAGGCCTTACAAATAACTGTGAAAAGAAGAGAAGTGAAAAGCAAAGAAGAAAAGGAAAGATATACCCATTTGAATGCAGAGTTCCAAAGAATAGCAAGGAGAGATAAGAAAGCCTTCCTCAGGGATCAGTGCAAAGAAATAGAGGAAAACAACAGAATGGGAAAGACTAGATATCTCTTCTAGAAAATTAGAAATACCAAGGGAACATTTCAGGCAAAGATGGGTTCAATAAAGGACAGAAATGGTATGGACCTAACAGAAGCAGAAGATATTAAGGAGAGGTGGCAAGAATACACAGGAGAACTGTACAAAAACGATCTTCATGACTCAGATAACCACGATGGTATGATCACTCACCTAGAGCCAGACATCCTGGAATGTGAAGTCAAGTGGGCCTTAGGAAGCATCATTATGAACAAAGCTAGTGGAGGTGATGGAATTCCAGTTGAGTGATTTCAAATCCTAAAAGATGATGCTGTGAAAGTGTGGCACTGAATATGCCAGTAAATTTGGAAAACTCAGCAGTGGCCACATGACTGGAAAAGGTCAGTTTCATTCCAATCCCAAAGAAAGGCAATGCCAAAGTACGTTCAAACTACTGCACAATTGCACTCATCTCACACACTAGTAAAGTAATGCTCAAAATTCTCCAGGCCAGCCATTAGCAATACGTGAATCATGAACTTCCAGATGTTCAAACTGGTTTTAGAAAAGGCAGAGGAATCAGAGATCAAACTGCCAACATCTGCTGGATCATTGAGAAAACAAGAGAGTTCCAGAAAAACGTCTATTTCTGCTTTATTGACTATGCCAAAGCCTTTGACTGTGTGGATCACCGTAAACTGTGGAAAATTCTGAAAGAGATGGGTATATCAGACCACCTGACCTGCCTCTTGAGAAATCTGTATGCGTTCAGGAAGCAACAGTTAGATCTGGACACAGAACAACAGACTGGTTCCAAATATGAAAAGGAGAATATCAAGGCTGTATATTGTCACCCTGCTTATTTAACCTACATGCAGAGTACATCATGAGAAACACTGGGCTGGATGAAGCACAAGCTGGAATCAAGATCTCCAGGAAAAATATTAATAACCTCAGATATGCAGATGACATTACCCTTATGGCAGAAAATGAAGAAGAACTAAAGAGCCTCTTGATGAAAATAAAAGAGGAGAGTGAAAAAGTTGGCTTAAAGCTCAACATTCAAAAAACAAAGATCATGGCATCTGGTCCCATAACTTCATGGAAAATAGATGGGGAAACAGTGGAAACAGCGACAGACTTTACTTTTTTGGGCTGCAAAATCATTGCAGATGATGATTGCAGCCATGAAATTAAAAGATGCTTACTCCTTGGAAAGTTATGACCAACCTAGACAGCATATTCAAAAGCCGAGACATTACTTTGCCAACAAAGATCCATCTAGTCAAGGCTATGGTTTTTCCAGTGGTCATGTATGGATGTTAGAGTTGGACTATAAAAAAAGTTGAGCATGGAAGAATTGATGCCTTTGAACTGTCATATTGGAGAAGACTCTTGAGAGTCCCTTGAAATCAGTCCTGAATATTCATTGGAAGGACTGATGTTGAAGCTGAAACTCCAATACTTTGGCCACCTGATGCGAAGAGGTGACTCATTTGAAAAGACCTTGATGCTGGGAAAGATTGAAGGTGGGTGGAGAATGGGATGACAGAGGATGATATGGTTGGATGGCATCACTGATCCAATGGACATGAATTTGAGCAAACTCTGGGAGTTGGTGATGGACAGGGAGGCCTGGTGTGTTGCAGTTCATGTCATTGCAAAGAGTTGGAAATGAATGAACAACTGAACTGAACTGAATGTTCACAGCAAGCACTGTTTACAATAACTAAGACATGGAAGCAACCTAAATGTCCATCAGCAGAGGAATGGATAAAGAAGATGTGATATATATGTATCTAAAAAATACATACAAATGGAATATGGATGGACTGAGAGATTACCTTACTAAGTACAGTAAGCCTGAAAGAGAAAGACAAGTACCATATTACATCACTTACATGTGGGGGGGGAAAAAAAAAGATACAAATAAACTTATTTACAAAACAGACTCACAGACTTAGAAAACAAATTTATAGTGGGGGAAATCAATTAGGAGGGTGAGATCAACATATACATATTACTATATATAAAGTCGGAGAAGGCAATGGCACCCCACTCCAGTACTCTTGCCTGGAAAATTCCCTGGACGGAGGAGCCTGGTAGGCTGTAGTCCATGGGGTCGCTAAGAGTCGGACACCACTGAGCGACTTCCTTTTCACTTTTCACTTTCATGCATTGGAGAAGGAAATGGCAACCCACTCCAGTGTTCTTGCCTGGAGAATCCCAGGGACGGGGGAGCCTGGTGGGCTTCCGTCTATGGGGTTGCACAGAGTCGGACACGACTGAAGCGACTTAGCAGCAGCAGCATATATAAAATAGGGTTTTCTTGGCGGCTCGGTGGTAAAGAATCCCCCTCCAGTGCAGGAGATGAAGGTTTGATCTGTGGGTTGGGAAGATCCCCTGGAATCCCCCAGAGAAGGAAATGGTAACCCACTCTAGTATTCTTGCCTGGGAAACTCTATGGACAGAAGAGCCTGGCAGGCTACAGTCTGTGGTGTTGCAAGAGTTCGACATGACTTTGCAACCAAACAACAACATATACAAAATAGATAACCAACAAGGATCTACAAATAGCATGGGGAACTATGATTGATATTTTATAACTTACAAGGGAAAAGAATCTGAAAAAGAATATTTATCTATCTATCTATGTATATCTATAGATAGATATCTCAGTCCCTGTGGTATATATCTAAAGTTAACATAACATTGTAAATCAACCATACTTCAACAAAAA
>NW_011494609.1:13251990-13262153 GCF_000754665.1 Bison bison bison
ATCTATCTATCTATCTATGTATATCTATAGATAGATATCTCAGTCCCTGTGGTATATATCTAAAGTTAACATAACATTGTAAATCAACCATACTTCAACAAAAATATACATAAACATAAAGCACAGACTCAGCAGATACCTCATTCAAAAGCACTTCTGATCAATTCCCTAAATTAAGCATCTTTACACATTTTAAATTCTTCAAAATTTGAAATTTATACAATACTAGGTGTCATAGTTTTCTGTGTGAATATGAATTCTTCCAAGGCATCATGCAGGCTTGGCTTTTTAAAAAATTACTATGTTTTTACTAATATTCATTGTAATTTTTCCTGATTATAGAGGTGATACATATTCTTTTTAGAAAATATAAAAAATTATGGAGGTGACACTAAAAATCACTCATAACCCTACACTCCACATATTCATTCTTGTCATTTAAAAATGGCAACTCCTAGTCCTTTGGCCTATGAAGAAATTAGGACTTTAATAGCTAGTAATATCACTGCCCCCCATCCCATACACACATTTGAGAGACAAGACCAAGAAGAGTTAGTTTTCTGATGGCTACATTTGATGTTCAGAGGAATTTATGGTAACTGGTAACTAAATTTCATAAGCAGCCAAGCTAAAAAAAAAATGCAGTAATCTTCTCAAGTTTTAAAATAATGTCAATAAAACACAAATACATTTCAAAAAATCATTTTTGCTAAATAAAAATATTTGGTAGAGAATTAATTTGGGGGCTACTATATTATTTGGTGGATTGACTTTCTGGTTATTTGACTTCAGCAAACTGGCCATTTGGCATATTGAGGATTTGGTTCATAGTGTTGTAGTGCCTCATGCTTAAGAGTTGAGACAAGTCTAGTACACTTTTGTTTAAGGTGCTCAGAATGTTGATAATTGAGAAGGTGCGACCAGACATTGCTGAGAATACAGGCCAGGACCACATAGTGAAGACAGCCTGTGTGAATATCGAAAAGATGGGTCAGGGTGGGTTTTTACAGTCAGTAGTTCTGCGTTGGGTGGAAGAGTGATTGGAATGAAGGCTAGCTGGAAATAAGCAGAAGTGGTTGGTCTGGTCCCAGTAGCTGCCTTCAAACCCAGCTGGTACTTGTGGCTCCCTGTATGGGTAAACAGGCCCAGGGCACCCTGACCAGGTAGGCTGAAAGTTGAGTGCCTGCACTGGCCTATTTTAATGTGTTGAGATCAGGTCAAACACCTAGAGCTTCTTTTCAGCAGTAATATGTCAGTTCTTAGAATTCTCACTCAGTTCCAGGTCACTTGCCCTCCTCTCTTGTACTTATATGGAGATAGGAGAGGTACCATATTCTTGTGAATGTATGTGGGAGAGGGCCTGTATACACAGACTCAGTTTAATTGTCACTAAATATATCTTTTGAAAGTTATCTTTGAAATTAAGTAGACATGAGCTGCTTTCCTGGGGGGCACTCAGGTGGGAGAGACAATATATGGCTGAATGATGTCTATGATTGGCAGGGTCAATCTTGGATGAGAAGAGAAGCATTTGGGTGGGGATCTGGCACCCCACTCCAGTACTCTTGCCTGGAAAATCCCATGGATGGAGGAGCCTGGAAGGCTGAAGTCCATGGGGTCGCTGAGGGTCGGACATGACTGAGCAACTTCACTTTCACTTTTCACTTTCATGCATTGGAGAAGGAAATGGCAACCCACTCCAGTGTTCTTGCCTGGAGAGTCCCAGGGACGGGGGAGCCTGGTGGGCTGCTGTCTATGGGGTCGCACAGAGTCGGACACGACTGAAGTGACTTAGCAGCAGCAGCAGCTGAGGGAAGGTGAGCAGAGAGCACCCTGCAAAGGGATGAGGATGCAGGGAGGGGTGCTTTACTTTCAGAAACAAAGGGAAGATAAGAGATGAGTGAGAATCATTGACTAGTAGAACTGGAAGGAACTTGGAGATTAATCAATACAAAACCTTCCCTCTACAGATGAGGTCTAGTCAAAGCTATGGCTTTTCCAGTAGCCATGTATGGATGTGAGAGTTGGACCATAAAGAACACTGACCACTTAGGAACTGATGCTTTGGAAGTGTGGTGCTGGAGAAGACTCTTGAAAGTCCCTTGGACAGCAAGGAGATCCAACCAGTCTATCCTAAAGGAAATCAGTCCTGAATATTCATTGGAAGGACTGATGCTGCAGCTGAAACTCCAACACTTTGGCCACCTGATGTGAAGAACTGACTTATTGGAAAAAACCTTGATGCTGGGTAAGATTGAAGGCAGGAAGAGAATGGAACGACAGAGAATGAGATGGTTGGATGGCACTGTCAGTTCAATGGATATGAGTTTGAGTGAACTCTGGGAGATAGTGAAGGACAGGGAAGCCTGGCATGCTGCAGTTCATGGGATGGCAAAGAGTTGGACATGACTGAGCAACTGAACAACAACCACAGATGAGGTTACTACGTCACCACAAGCCTGTGGGATCACCAAGATCCAGGCCCGGGCTTATGATGCCAGTCTAGGAGACCATAGAGGAGATTTAAAGGTACAAAAGGAGACTCTAGAGGAAGCAGAGAGGTTTCCCTAGTAGCCAAATGTAAGAAGACTACTTGCTGCACAAAGATAGCAAAGAAAAAGGCAAGAATTAGTTTTCTTCTTGGAGAGCTGAGGTGTGCTCACTCACAATTACCTTATGTGAATCCCACAGTCAGCATGGAAGCAGCACTGCTTCCCAGGATTCCTCAACTGGTCCATGGGAGCCAAGATAATGACAATTATTGATGACATTGTGGCTTCTGCTTGCAGTAATTCTGCAAAATTAGAGAAAGCTTTTCATGTGAGCTGCAGAAGGAAAATGATTTGCCAATCTTAAAGTGTAAATTTGACTTCCCTGGGCCATCAGTTTTATGTCATGAGGATACTGCATGTTATGTAGCAAAAAATCAACCGTGGGAATCTCACTTTGGACTTTACACTGAGTTTGCATAGCACCCTCTGCACCATCAAACCTTCACAGTGCGCACTGATTGACCCCATCCCAGCCTGAAACCAAATGCATGTAGATCATTGACAGCTTGTGGTCTGCAATCCTTTCAGGAGTCACTGCGGCTTATCTAATCCTAACATTCACTTGTGTCAGGAGAGGCACCAAGAGTCTAGATAACAGGTCCATTCAACTACATTGAGTGGTTAGGAGAAACAAACTTTGGAAATCAAGATCCTCACTGAGAATATAAACCCAAAGCCAAATGCATGCTTCTTTGGGTGACTACACTTTATGAAGTAATTTTTCCCCTGCTCTCCAGATGTTTTCTTTATTTTCCTTAATTTCTCTAGATAATTGCCCCCCAAATATTAGTTCTTTTGTTATTAAAAAATGTACTGTCCAAGATTAGCATTCCCTCAGGTTAGCATTCCTCCCCCAAGACTCTGGGGCAGTGATTCTCAAAGTGTGACCAGCAGTATCTCCATCACCTGGGAACTCAGAAAGGCAAATCACTTGTATTCTTGCTAAAGCTTCTGAATCAGAAACTCTGAGAGTGGGTCCCATACTCCATGTTTTAGTAAGTCTCCAGGTGACTCTGATAAGTTCAAGTTTGAGAACCCCTGCTTTGTGGGAAGATGGGACATGATTCTTCTCTCATGAATAAAAGTCAGAGTCCCCAGAGAGTTTCAGACTCCTTTGAGGGCTTAAAGATTTCCTGCTCACTTATGATGACAGGAAGTTCTTATTGTTAACATATATTCTCTGACATTTAGAGGAGAAATACACAAAAGAACAGTCACAGGACAATGAGGAGAGGACTCCACAAAGTGTAACTGTCCTCCCAGCCATGGAGGAGAGAAAATGCCTGCAAAAAAAAGTGAAGATGAAATTCAGGGCAAGCACTGAAGTTGGATAATGGGCTTATACAACATTGTTGAGGGTGAAAAGACCAGGAAGGACAACCTCTGGGTGCTGAATATGTAAGGTTATTATTTTGTGAGGTTAATACACTATTTAAAAAGTCAGTCAGTTCAGTCGTGTCCGACTCTTTGCAACCCCATGGACTGCAGCATACCAGGCTTCCCTGTCCATCACAAAACTCCTGGAGCTTGCTCAAATTCATGTCCATCGAGTTGGTGATGCCATCCAACCATCTCATTCTCTGTAATCCCTTCTCCTCCTGCCTTCAATATTCCCCAGCATCAGGGTGCTTTCCAAGGGGTCAGTTCTTCACATCAGGTGGCTAAAGTATTGGAGTTTCAGTATCAGTCCTTCCAATGAATATTCAGGACTGATTTCCTTTAGGATGGACTGGTTGGATCTACTTGCAGTTCAAGGACTCTCAAGAGTCTTCTCCAACACCACAGTTCAAAAGCATCAATTCTTCAGTGCTCAGCTTTCTTTATAGTTGAACTCTCACATCCATAAATGACAACTGGAAAAACCATAGCTTTGACTAGAGGGACCTATGTCGGCAAAGTAATGTCTCTGCTTTTTAATATGCTGTCTAGGTTGGTCATAGCTTTTCTTCTAAGAAGCGAGTGTCTTTTAATTTCATGGCTGCAGTCACCATCTGCAGTGATTTTGGAGCCCAAGAAAATAGTCTGTCACTGTTTCCATTGTTTCCCCATCTATTTGTCACGAAGTGATGGGACTAGATGCCATGATCTTAGTTTTCTGAGTGTTGAGTTTTAAGCCAGCTTCTTCACTCTCCTCTTTCACTTTCATCAAGAGGCTATTCAGTTCCTCTTCACTTTCTGCCATAGGGGTGGTATCATCTGCATTTCTGAGGTTATTGATATTTCTCATGGCAATCTTGATTCCAGCTTGTGCTTCAACTGTTAATGTGCTGCACTGAATATGCCAGCAAATTTGGAAAAATTCAGCAGTGGCCACAGGACTGGAAAATGTCAGTTTTCATTCCAATCCCAAAGAAAGGCAATGCCAAAGAATGTTCAAACTACTACACAGTTGCATTCATCTCACATGCTAAGAAAGTAATGTTCAAGATTCTCCAAGCCAGGCTTCAACAGTATGTGACCCAAGAACTTCTAGATGTTCATGCTGGATTTAGAAAAGGCAGAGGAACCAGAGATCAAATTGCCAACATCTGTTGGATCATTGAAAAAGCGAGGGAGTTCCAGAAAACATCCACTTCTGCTTTATTGACTATGCCAAAGCATTTGACTGTGTGGATCACATCAAACTGTGGAAAATTCTGAAAGAGGTGGGAATACCAAACCACCTTACCTGCCTCCTGAGAAATTTGTATGCAGGTCAAAAAACAACTGTTAGAACTGAATATGGAATGACAGACTGGTACCATATTGGGAAAGGAGTACGTCATGGCTATATACTGTCACCCTGCTTATTTAACTTATATGCATAGCACATTAGGCAAAATTTAAGAAATCATGTTATATTTAAAATGAATTCAGTGTGCAAATCTTGAGGAGAGATAATAAAAGATATTTTTCACCCTAAAAGTTTTCCTATATTGCTTCTATCAATTTTGTACAAGACAAACTTAAAAAAAATAAAACCCAATGGTGAATGGAATTGTTTCCTTAATTTCTCTTTCTGTTTTCTCATTATTAGTGTATAGGAATGCAAGGGACTTCTGTATGTTGATTTTATATCCTGAAACTTTACTATATTCATTGATTAGCTCTAGTAATTTTCTGGTGGTGTCTTCAGGGTTTTCTATGTAGAGGATCATGTCATCTGCAAATAGTGAGTTTTACATCTTTTCCAATTTGGATTCATTTTATTCCTTTTTCTTCTCTGATTGCTGTGGCCAAAACTTCCAAAACTATGTTGGATAGTTATGGTGAAAGTGGGCACCCTTGTCTTGTTCCTGACTTTAGAGGAAATGCTTTCAATTTTTCACCATTGAGGATAATGTTTGCTGTGGGTTTGTCATATATAGCTTTTATTATGTTGAGGTATGTTCCTTCTATTCCTGCTTTCTGGAGAGTTTTTATCATAAATGGGTGTTGAATTTTGTCAAAGGCTTTCTCTACATCTATTGAGATAATCATATGGTTTTTATTTTTCAATTTGTTAATGTGGTATATTATATTGATTGATTTGTGGATATTGAAGAATCCTTGCATGCCTGGGATAAAGCCCACTTGGTCATGGTATATGATCTTTTTAATGTTTTGTTGGATTTTCATTGCTAGAATTTTGTATAGCCACTATGGAGAACAGTGTGGAGATTCCTTAAAAACCTGGAAATAGAACTGCCATATGACCCAGTAATCCCACTGCTGGGCATACACACCGAGGAAACCAGAATTGAAAGAGACATATGAACCCCAATGTTCATCGCAGCACTGTTTATAATAGCCAGGACATGGAAACAACCTAGATGTCCATCAGCAGATGAATGGATAAGAAAGCTGTGGTACATATACACAATGGAATATTACTCAGCCATTAAAAAGAACACATTTGAATCAGTTCTAATGAGGTGGATGAAACTGGAGCTGATTATACAGAGTGAAGTAAGTCAGAAAGAAAAACACCAATACATTACACTAATGCATATATATGGTATTTAGAAAGATGGTAATGATAACCCTGTATGGGAGACAGCAAAAGAGACACAGATGTATAGAATAGTTTTTTGGACTCTGTGGGAGAGGGAGGAGGGGATGATTTGGGAGAATGGCATTGAAACATGTATAATATCATATAAGAAATGAATCACCAGTCCAGATTCGATGCAGGATACTGGAAGCTTGGGGCTGGTGTACTGGGATGACCCAGAGGGATGGTATGGAGAGAGAGGTGGGAGGGGGGTTCAGGATTGGGACCACGTGTACTTCCATGGTGGATTCATGTTGATGTATGGCAAAACAAATACAATATTATAAAGTAATTAGCTTCTAATTAAAATAAATAAATGCAATTAAAAAAAATAAAACCCATCAAGGTAAACTCCAATATGAATTTGCATTAATAGCCACTACATCATAATTTATAGTAGTTAGTGATAAGCTATTAGGGTAAATGCAAAAGATCCTGAGGACCTTAGGAACCCAAAGAGATCTGTATTCAGATTCTAGCTAGACCCCTCAGCAGCTACATGACTTTGAAGAACCTACCAAGCTTTACTGTATCAGCTTCCTCAAATGGAAGTAGAGATAATGGTAGTGTCTACCTTGCAGGGATGCTGATCAATGAGTTGAAGTCTAGTGAGTACCCAGGCCAGTGGCTGGTAAATAAAAATGCTTCCCAGGTAGTGCTTGTGGTAAAGAACCTACCCGCCAATGCAGGAAACATGAGACGCCTGCCTGATCCCTGGGTCCTGGGTCAGGAAAATCCCCTGGAGAAGGCCATGGCAATCCACTCCAGTATTCTTGCCTGGAGAATCCCTTGGACAGAGGAGCCTTGCAGGCTACAATTCATGGGGTCACAAGAGTCAGACACGACTTAGCGACTAAACCATCACAGAGAAAGTTGGCTGCTATGTTTATTATTTTTATTATTTCTGACTCACTGTCCACATATAGGTGGATGACAGAGTGGAGAAATATGGGGATGAATGAATGAGTTTATAAGCAGTGACAGAAAATGAAAGCATCACATTAAAGGTCAGCTTGGATAATTGAGAACAAGATGGCAGAGGGGTAGGTAGACATGGAGTACATCTCTCTGCAAGGTTATATCAGGAATATACTTTCACACACAGAAGATCTTGAAGAACACCAGTTGAGAGTGGGCAGGAATACCTGACCACTGGAAAATAATATATAGACTGATGCAAAAACTCTGTAGAATAAAGGAAAGAAGGGGAAAAAGAAGAGGAGGGTGAGCAGGACAGGACCTACACGTGGGGCAGGAGTGGGATGGGGGAACTGAAGTAAGGATCAGTCCCCAAGCCAGGGTAATTGTTTGGGACACAGGAGAAGCATTTGAGGCTGTTGGAGAGTGAAGCAGCTGATCTGTGACAGTTTGAATGGAATGATAATCACACAGACAATCCTTGCCACAGCCCTACATACCCTGGACAGGGACGCAAGTCCCCTAAAAAGTGCGGTTCCTGGGACCTGGAGTGTAGGGATTGAAGAGCAATCCTAGGGCTAGGTCTGCTTTTGACTACCAGGAGATGGCACGAGGGGATGTGAGGGAGGAGACTGTGGTGGGAAATGCCTGTGGAGGAAAATCGGGCAGCCACGGAGGCAAAGCCATACTACAGAGTCATGTGCAGGGGGTGGAGTCATCACTATAGCCACACCAGCACTGGCAGTTGAACAATAAAGAAGACCCCACAGAGGGTGGTCCTTTAAGTGCCTAACTCATGGAGCAATAGTGGAGGACCACAGGAGACCTGGGTTGGGAAGATCCCCTGGAGAAGGGAATGGCTACCCACTCCAGTATTCTTGCCTGAAGAATTCCATGGACTGAAGAGCCTGAGGTCCACAGGGTCACAAAAAGTCAAACACAACTGAATGACTAACAGTTTCACTTTTGGGCTTCCCTCACAGCTCAGTTGCTAAAGAATCTGCCTGCAATATAGGAGAACCGGGTTGGATTCCTGGGCCAAGAAGATCCCCTGGAGAAGGAAATGGCAACCCAGTCTAGTATTCTTGCCTGGAGAATGGCATGGACAGAGCAGCCTGACAGGCTACAGCCCATTGGATTGCAAGAGCTGGACACAACTTAGCGACTAAACTACCACCAGTCAGGTGGCCATTTAAGTGCCTGAAGCACCAAGCAATAGAGAAGGACCCCAGCCAGGGTAGCCATTTAAATGTCTGATGTGCCAAGCAACAGAGAAGGACCAGTCAAAGAGGCCCTTTGATTGCCAACTAGCAGAGGCTATAAAGAGACTCTATAAGGCCATAGCTCCTATGGCTGAGGCAGTCAGTGTCTCTGGACACTTGGCACAACCAGGGTCCCCATGAACCAAGCAGTTGTGCCACCTCCACACTCAATCCTCACTAGGGCAGAGCTGTCAGAGGCCAGAAAAAAAAAAAACTCTAATAGCACCACATCTTCTGTGATAATAGAGGCCCTCATCCCTGTGTACCAGGTATTGCCAGGGTCCCTGTGATCCAAGGAATCACACCACCTTCACAGTGGATTCCCACTGAGACACAGCTGCCAAAGACTAGGAAAAAACCATAAGAGCGCCATATTTCCTGCTGCCCTAGCTGCCAGCTCCCCTGCATACCTAGTGCTGTCAGGGTTCCTGTGACCCAAGCAGCTGTGCCACTTCCACACCTGGTCCTCACTGGGGAAGGCCCAAGTCCTCCTGGGCAACTTCAGGAGCAAACCCCTGTGGATGACTCATACAAAGGTGGAGATAAAAACACAATTGAAACCCAGGGGCAGTGTGGCTAAGGAAGAGGACCCCAAACCTTCCTATCAGCTATATAAGCTGTTAAATCCACATGATCAACTAGGCAGAGTGTCTATGGAATATGTAAAAGGACAATGAGAATTCCCACAAAAGAAAACTCACTAGCTCTGGCAGCTGTGGACATTGGAGGCAAGAACATGCAGAAATAAGATCAGATTAGAGTCTGAGCTGCCCCCACAGCAGGTCTGAGACCAGTGCAGTATTGGATGGCATCCTAGGGAGGTGAGGTAGAATGTGACTCACAGCAAGGGAAAGGACTCTGACAGCTGAGATCCAAGAAAAACATTTTAGTATTATTCTTATGTTTTGACTTGTTCTGTAGCTGCTTCTGGATTTTTTTTCTTTTTCTTTCTTTTTTCCCCTCTGTTGCTGTAGTTGTTGACTTTGTTAGTACTATTAAATCTATTTAAGCTTTTGAGAATTTTTTTTTCTTTGTAAACCACTTTTATTTATTTATTACTTTACAAAATTATATGTGTTCTGCCACACATCAACATGAATCCACCATGGGTGTACACGTGTTCCCCATCCTGAAACCCCCTCCCACCTCCCTCCCTGTACCATCCCTCTGGGTCATCCCAGTGCACCAGGCCCAAGCATCCTGAGAATTTTTTTTAAATTACAATTTTTATCTCCTTTATTTGCTTCTGCCTCTACATGGGCTTTTTGTGATTCTGTGGGGTTTATCTTAAATTTTTTTTTTTTTTTTTATTATGTTTTTTTTTTTTTTTAATTTTATTTTATTTTTAAACTTTACATAATTTTATTAGTTTTGCCAAATATCAAAATGAATCCACCACAGGCATACATGTGTTCCCCA
>NW_011494609.1:13262838-13267981 GCF_000754665.1 Bison bison bison
AGGGTTCCCTTTTCTCCACACCCTCTCCAGCACTTATTATTTGTAGACTTTTGGATCGCAGCCATTCTGACTGGTGTGAAATGGTATCTCATAGTGGTTTTGATTTGCATTTATGTTTTATATTTATTCTTTTGTTTGCTTTTCTTATTGCTTTTTACTGCTGCAGTTATTCTTTAATATATATAAACCTTTTTTTTATCTACCTCTGTTTAATCTTGATTTTCTATTCTTTCTTTTCTTCCTTTTTCTGACCATGCTTGTTAGCTTGTTTTGTTTTTGCTGCTTTATCCTCCAGTTGGTACCTTGCTTTGGTTTTGCTTTCCTGTGTGTTTTAGCTAGTTTTGTTTTTAACTGATTGATATCATTTTTAGCTTCCTTTGCTTGCTGGGTCAGTCTCTTGTACTTTCTTCTTTTGGGCTGTTTTGGTTTTGTTTATGTGTGTATATGTGTGTGTGTGTATTCCATTATTTTTGTTATTATTTGCTTGATTTTGTACTTACCATTTGTCTAGGATTCATTTTTTGTTTCTTGTTTTGTTTCTTGTTTTTCTCTGTGTGTTTTAATCCCCTTTAATGCCATAACAAATCACTTGTGGAATCTCAGTTCCCCAGCCAGGGATCAGGTCCTGAGCCTTTGAAGTAGGAGTTCTGATGCAAAACCCTAGGCTGACAAAGAACTTCTAAACATAGGGAGTTTTAATAAGAGAGAACTCCCCCAAAGGCCTCCACCTGTATGCAAGACTGGGACCACACAACTGCCCAATGCAGGATGCCTCATCTAAACAACAAACAAGAAAAAAACACAAATCAATTATCAGTAGGCAGGGTTACCACCTCACACAGCCCTGCTCATCAGAGGGGGAGAAAATACCCACTGCCTCCTCCCACCAGAACGCAAGCATAAGTCACACCCAGCACATAGCCTACACAAACCACTGAGCCAAACTTACCCACCGAGAGCAGAAACCAAAAGGAAGAAGTAATTCGACCTTGGAGCTTGGGAAAAGGAGACCTCAAACACAATAAGATAAAAAAAGAAAAGAAAAGGCAGATAAATATTGTGCAAATGAAGGGACAAGCTAGAAACACACAAGACCAAATAAACAAAGAGGAAATAGGCAAACTACCTGAAAAAGAATTCAGAATAATGATAGTAAAGATGATTCAAAACCTCAAAAATAGAATGCAGAAAATGCAAGAATCAATTAACACATTTAACAAGGACTCAGAAGAAATAAACAGAGATGAACAACACAATTACTGAAATTAAAAATATTCTAGAAGGAATCAATAGCAGAATATATGAGGCAGAAGAATCTATAAATGGGCCAGATGACAGAATGGTGGAAATAACTGCTGAAGAGCAGAATAAAGGAAAAAGAATGAAAAGAACTGAGGATAGCCTCAGAGACCTCTGGGACAATATTAAATGCACCAACATTCAAATTACATGGGTCCCAGAAGAAGAAGAGAAAAAGAAAGGGTCTGAGAAAAGTTTTGAAGTGATTATAGTTGAAAATTTTCCCAACACGGGAAAGGAAATACTTAATCAATTCAAGAAGTGCAGAGAGTCCCATACAGGATAAATCCAAGTAGAAACATGCCAAGATACATACTAATCAAACAAAGATTAAACACAAAGAAAGAATATTAAAAGCAGCAAGGGAAAAGCACCAAGTAACATACAAAGGAAACCCCATAAGATTAACAGAGGATCTTTCAGCAGAAATTCCGCAAGCCAGAAGGGAATGACAGAATATACTTAAAATACTGAACAGGAAAAATCTACAACCAAGATTACCCAGCAAGGACCTCATTCAAAATTAATGGAGAAATCAAAAACTTTATAGGCAAACAAAGTCGAATTTAGTACCACCAAACTGCTTTACAACAGATGTTAAAGAGACTTAAACGGACAGGAAACACAAGATAAGGAAAATACCTACAAAAACAAACCCTAAACAACTAAGAAAATGGCAATAGGAATATAAATATCAGTAATTACTTTAAATGTAAATGGTTTAAATGCTCCAACCAAAAGACACAGACTGCCTGAATGGATACAAACATAAGACCCATATATATGCTATCTATATGAGACCCACTTCAGACACATACAGACTGAAAGTGAGAGGATGGAAGAAGACATTTCATGCAAATGGAAATTAAAAGAAAGTCAGAATAGCCATCCTCCTATCAGACAAAATAGACCTTAAATTAAAGAATATTACAAGAGATAAGGAAGGACACTACATAATGATCAAGGGATCAATCCAAGAGGAAGACATAACAATTGTAATTATCTATGTACCCAACATAGGAGCACCTCAATGCATAAGATAAACACTAACAGACATAAAAGGAGAAATTGACAGTAACACAATAATGGTAGTGGACTTAAAGATCCCACTTACACCAATGGACAAATCACCAAAACAGAAAATTAACAAGGAAAAACTAGTCTTAAATGGCACATTAGATCAAAAGGATCTAATTGATATCTTTAGGACATTCCATCCAAATGCAGAAGAATATGCTTTCTCCTCAAGTACACATGGAACATTCTCCAGGATAGACCATATCACAAATCAAACCTCAGTAAATCTAAGAAAATTAAAATCATATGAAGCATATTTTCTAACCACAATACTATGACACTAGATATAAATTACAGGGGAAAAAACTGTAAAAAACACAAACACATGGAGATTAAACAATATATTTTCTAAATAACAAACAGGTTACTAAAGAAGCCAAAAGGGAAATAAAAAAAATTCCTAGAAACAAATGACAATAAAAACATAACAACTCAAAACCTATGGGATGTAGCAAAAGCAGTTCTAAGAGGGAAGTTTATAGCGATTCAACCCTACTGCAAGAAACAAGAAAAACATCAAACATACAAACTAACTTTACACCTAAAACAAGTGAAAGAAGAAGAAGAACCCCTAAAGTTAGTAGAAGAAAAAAAATCATAAAGATCAGAGCAGAAATAAATGAAAAAGAAACGAAGAAAACAATAGTAAAGATTAATAAAACTAAAAACTGGTTCTTTGAGAAGATAAACAAAATTGACAAACCATTAGCAAGACTCATCAATAAAAAAGGGAGAAGAATCAAATCAACAAAATTATAAGCAAAAAGGGAGAGGTTACAACAGACAATGCAGAAATACAAAGGATCATAAGAGACTATTACAAACAACTACATGCCAATAAAATGGACAACCTGGAAGAAATAGATAGATTCTTAGTAATGTTCAAGCTTCCAAGACTGACCCAGGAAGAAAGAGAAATTATGAACAAGCCAACTACAAGCACTGAAATTGAAATTGTGATTAAAAAAAAAAAAAATCCCAAAAAACAAAAGCCCAGGGCCAGATAGCTTCAAAGATGAGTTCTGCCATACATTTAGAGAAAAGCTAATTTCTGTTCTTCTAAAACTCTTGCAAAAATTTTCAGAGATAGAAACACTTCTAAACTCATTCTGTGAGGCTACCATCAGCCTGATACCAAAACCAGAGAGAGACAACACACAAAAAAGAAAATTACAGGCCAATATCACTGATGAATATAGGTGCAAAAATCCTCAACAAAATTCTAGCAAACAGAATTCAACAACAAATTAAAAAGATCGGGGGGAGGAGCCAAGATGGCGGAGGGGAGAACACTTTCTCCCCCACAAATTCATCAAAAGAGCATTTAAACGTCAAGTAAATTCCACAAAACAACTACTGAATGCCGGCAGAGGACATCAGGCACCCAGAAAAGCAACCGAACTCTTCTAAAGGAGGTAGGAAAAAATATAAAAGACAAAAAAAGAGACAAAAGAGGGAGGGACGGAGCTCTGTCCCGGGAAGGGAGTCTTAAAAAGAGAGATGTTTCCAAACACCAGGAAACTTTCTCACTGCCGAATCTGTGCCGAGCTTTGGAAGCACAGAAGGCAACATAACAGGGAGAAAAAATAAATAAACAATTAAAACTCGCAGATTGCGAGCCCTACGGTAACTCCCCCAGCGGAGAAGCTGCGCAAACGCCTGCATCCAACATTAGCAAGCGGGGGCTGGGCAGGGAGGCGCAGCGCGGGCTGCATCGCTCAGAGTAAGAATCTGGCCTGAATACCCTAAGCACTGTCTGAGTGAAATAATTTGGGCTAGCAAACCAGACTGTGGGATATCTACCATGCGAAAAGCCAGCCCCAACCTAAGACACCGCCAGGCCCGCGCACAGAACAAAGGACTGAACAGAGATAGCTGGCTGCAGACCTTCCCCCTCCGGTGACAGGCAGCCAGAGCCAGAAGGGGGCAATCGCAGACCCAGAGAGACATTATCTATAAAACTGTAAGCAGGCTTCTTTGCTAACTAAAACTTCTTGGGGGTCTGGACGGTCAACATTTGCCTGAGAAGGTGCGCCAGTTTTACACCCAGATAACCGAGTGGCAGGGAGGCGATAAGTCGTAGCATTGGTGCTCGCCAAACACCTCATCACCTGAGCTGCTTGGACCTGGGAAGAGCACAAAATGCAGGCCCAACTGAGTCTGCGCCTCTGAGGACTACTCGAGTGCCTGAACCTGAGCGGCTTGGACCTGGGAGGTGCATGCAGCCCAGGGCTGGCCTCAGATTGTTCCCAGGGGAACAACCTAGAGCCCGAGCAGTTTGGGCAGGGAGGCTACACGCACCGTGAGCAGGGGCAGACCCAGTGTGGCTGAGGCACTGCGAGCGCACGCCAGTGTTATTTGTTTGCAGCGTCCCTCCCTCCCCACAGCGCGACTGAACAAGTGAGCCTAAAAAAAAAAAAAAGTTTCCCCCACCATCCCCTTTGTGTCAGGGGGGTAACCAGACACTGAACAGACCAGCAAACAGAAGAAGTTATAACAGAGGGAAACGCCTTGGAAGCTACAGGCAACAGATTAAAACCCTGTGGTTAGTACGGACTACATAGGAAAGGGCCTATAGATCTTGAGAAATATAAGTCGGACCAAGGAACTAGCCAAAAATGAACTGAACCCACAATACTCACAATAAAACCAGAAAAAGTCCTAGATATATTTTTACTATTTTTATGATCATTCTTTCTTTTTTTTTTTTAATTTTTAGAAAAAAAAATTTTTTAAGTCCTTTATTGTTCCTTTAATTTTCACTTTT
>NW_011494609.1:13268081-13269816 GCF_000754665.1 Bison bison bison
GTACCTGTATTTTCTTTATAATTTTTGTGACATTGTTTGTTTTTGTTTGTTTGTTTTCTCTCTTTATGTCTCTTCTTCCTTCTTTTTTTAACATCGTATTTTTGAAATTCCAAACTCTACTCTAGATTTTTAATTTTTGCTTTTATGTATTTGTTACCAATTTTGTACCTTTAAGAACCCAATCCTCAGGAACCATTTTTCACTAGGGAGCGAGATTACTGACTTGACTGCTCTCCCCCCCTTTGGACTCTCCTTTTTCTCCACCAGGTCGCCTGTGTCTCCTCCCTAACCCCTCTCTACTCTACCCAACTCTGTGAGTTTCTGTGTGTTCCAGATGGTGGGGAACACTTAGGGAACTGATTACTGGCTGGATCTGTCTCCCTCCTTTTCACTCCCCCCATCCTTCTGGCCACCTCTGTCTCCTTCCTCCTTCTTCTCTTCTCTGTATAACTCCGTGAACATCTCTGAGTGGTCCAGTTGTGGAGTGACCCTCAGAGTAGAGAAACTTTTCATCTTTAATGTAGATGTTTTATCAATGGTGCTGTATAGAAGGAGAAGTTTTGAAACTACTGTAAAAATAAGACCAATAACCGGAAGCAGGAGGCTTAAGTCCAAACCCTGACCCCAGGGAACTCCTGACTCCAAGGAACATTAATAGACAGGAGCTCATCAAACGCCTCCATACCAACACTGAAATCAAGCACCACACAAGGGCCAACAAGTTCCAGGGCAAGACATACCAAGCAAACTCTCCAGCAACAAAGGAACACAGCCCTGAGCTTCAAGATACAAGCTGCCCAAAGTCACCCCAAAACCATAGACATCTCATAACTCATTACTGGACATTCCATTGCACTCCAGAGAGAAGAAATACAGCTCCACCCACCAGAACACCGACACAAGCTTCCCTAACCAGGAAACCTTGATAAGCCACCTGTACAAACCCACACACAGCGAGGAAAAACCACAATAAAGAGAACTCCACAAACTGCCAGAATACAGAAAGGACACCCCAAACTCAGCAATTTAAACAAGATGAAGAGACAGAGGAATACCCAGCAGATAAAGGAACAGGATAAATGCCCACCAAACCAAACAAAAGAGGAAGAGATAGGGAATCTACCTGATAAAGAATTCCGAATAATGATAGTGAAATTGATCCAAAATCTTGAAATTAAAATGGAATCACAGATAAATAGCCTGGAGACAAGGATTGAGAAGATGCAAGAAAGGTTTAACAAGGACCTAGAAGAAATAAAAAAGAGTCAATATATAATGAATAATGCAATAAATGAAATTAAAAACACTCTGGAGGCAACAAATAGTAGAATAACAGAGGCAGAAGACAGGATTAGTGAATTAGAAGATAGAATGGTAGAAATAAATGAATCAGAGAGGATAAAAGAAAAACGAATTAAAAGAAATGAGGACAATCTCAGAGACATCCAGGACAATATTAAATGCTACAACATTCGAATCATAGGGGTTCCAGAAGAAGAAGGCAAAAAGAAAGACCATGAGAAAATACTTGAGGAGATAATAGTTGAAAACTTCCCTAAAATGGGGAAGGAAATAATCACCCAAGTCCAAGAAACTCAGAGAGTCCCAAACAGGATAAACCCAAGGCAAAACACCCCAAGACACATATTAATCAAATTAACAAAGATCAAACACAAAGAACAAATATTAAAAGCAGCAAGGGAAAAACAACAAATAACACACAAGGGAATTCCCA
>NW_011494609.1:13269916-13270593 GCF_000754665.1 Bison bison bison
TACAAAAACAAGACCCCTACATATGTTGTCTACAAGAGACCCACCTCAAAACAGGGGACACATACAGACTGAAAGTGAAGGGCTGGAAAAAGATTTTCCATGCAAATAGGGACCAAAAGAAAGCAGGAGTAGCAATACTCATATCAGATAAAATGGACTTTAAAACAAAGGCTGTGAAAAGAGACAAACAAGGTCACTACTTAATGATCAAAGGATCAATCCAAGAAGAAGATATAACAATTATAAATATATATGCACCCAACACGGGAGCACCGCAGTATGTAAGACAAATGCTAACAAGTATGAAAGGAGAAATTAACAATAACACAATAATAGTGGGAGACTTTAATACCCGACTCACACCTATGGATAGATCAACTAAACAGAAAATTAACAAGGAAACACAAACTTTAAATGATACAATAGACCAGTTAGACCTAATTGATATCTATAGGACATTTCATCCCAAAACAATGAATTTCACCTTTTTCTCAAGTGCACATGGAACCTTCTCCAGGATAGATCACATCCTGGGCCATAAAGCTAGCCTTGGTAAATTCAAAAAAATAGAAATCATTCCAAGCATCTTTTCTGACCACAATGCAGTAAGATTAGATCTCAATTACAGGAGAAAAACTATTAAAAAGTCCAACATATGGAGGCTGAACAACACGCTG
>NW_011494609.1:13270846-13271605 GCF_000754665.1 Bison bison bison
ACTAGAAAAGGAAGAAATGAAGAACCCCAGGGTTAGTAGAAGGAAAGAAATCTTAAAAATTAGAGCAGAAATAAATGCAAAAGAAACAAAAGAGACCGTAGCAAAAATCAACAAAACCAAAAGCTGGTTCTTTGAAAGGATAAATAAAATTGACAAACCATTAGCCAGACTCATCAAGAAACAAAGGGAGAAAAATCAAATCAATAAAATTAGAAACGAAAATGGAGAGATCACAACAGACAACACAGAAATACAAAGGATCATAAGAGACTACTATCAACAATTATATGCCAATAAAATGGACATTGGGGAAGAAATGGACAAATTCTTAGAAAAGTACAACTTTTCAAAACTGGACCAGGAAGAAATAGAAAATCTTAACAGACCCATCACAAGCACGGAAATTGAAACTGTAATCAAAAATCTTCCAGCAAACAAAAGCCCAGGTCCAGACAGCTTCACAGCTGAATTCTACCAAAAATTTTGAGAAGAGCTAACACATATCCTGCTCAAACTCTTCCAGAAAATTGCAGAGGAAGGTAAACTTCCAAACTCATTCTATGAGGCCACCATTACCCTAATACCAAAACCTGACAAAGATCCCACAAAAAAAGAACTACAGGCCAATATCACTGATGAACATAGATGCAAAAATCCTTAACAAAATTCTAGCAATCAGAATCCAACAACACATTAAAAAGATCATACACCATGACCAAGTGGGCTTTATCCCAGGCATGCAAGGATTCTCAATATCCG
>NW_011494609.1:13273152-13285086 GCF_000754665.1 Bison bison bison
AAGGGAAAGAGACACGTGTACCCCAATGTTCATCACAGCACTGTTTATAATAGACAGGACATGGAAGCAACCTAGATGTCCATCAGCAGATGAATGGATAAGAAAGCTGTGGTACATATACACAATGGAGTATTACTCAGCCATTAAAAAGAACACATTTGAATCAGTTCTAATGAGGTGGATGAAACTGGAGCCTATTATACAGAGTGAAGTAAGCCAGAAGGAAAAACACCAATACAGTATACTAACGCATATATAAGGAATTTAGCAAGATGGTAACAATAACCCTGTGAACGAGACAGCAAAAGAGACAGTGATGTATAGAACAGTCTTATGGACTCTGTGCGAGAGGGAGAGCGTGGGAAGATTTGGGAGAATGGCATTGAAACATGTAAAATATCATGTATGAAACGAGATGCCAGTCCAGGTTCGATGCACGATACTGGACGCTTGGGGCTAGTGCACTGGGACAACCCAGAGGGATGGTATGGGGAGGGAGGAGGGAGGAGGGTTCAGGATGGGGAACACATGTATACCTGTGGTGGATTCATTTTGATATTTGGCAAAACTAATACAATTATGTAAAGTTTAAAAATTAAATAAAATTAAAAAAAATTTAAAAAGATCATACAACATTATCAAGTTGAGTTTATCCCAGGGATTCAAGGTTTCTTCAATATACACAAATCAATCAATATGATATATCATATTAATGAGTTGGAAGATAAAAACCATATGATCATTTCAATAGATGCAGAAAAAGCATTTGACAAAATTTAGTACCCTTTTATGATAAAAACTCTTTAAAAAAATGGGCTTAGAAGGAACCTACCTTAACTAATACAGGTCATATGTGATAATACCACATCAAACATTACTCTCAATGTTGAAAAACTGGAGGCATTCCCTGTAACATCAGGAAGAAGAAAAGTGCATCCACTCTCACCACTATTACTCAATATACTTTTGGAAGTCCTAGCCACCGCAGTTAGAGAAGAAAAAGAAATAAGAGGAAATCAAATTGGAAACGAAGAAGTAAAACTCTCACTGTTTGTAGATACATGATAATATACATAGACAACCCTAAAGATATTATCAGAAAATTACTAGAGGTAATCAGTAAATTCAGCACAGTTGAAGGTACAAAATCAATACACAGAAATCACTTGCATTCCTATGCACTAACAATAAAAAATTAGAAAGAGAAACTAAGGAATCAATCCCGTTTACCATTGCAACAAAAAGAATAAAATACCTAGGTATAAACCTACCTAAGGAGACAAATGAGATGTATATAGAAAATTATAAAACACTGATGAAAAAAATCAAAGACAACATAACCAATTGGAGAGATACTCCATGTTCCTGGGTTGGAAGAATCAATGTTGTGAAAATGACCATACTACCTAATACAATCTACAGAATCAGAGTGATCCCTATCAAATTACCAATGACATTTCCCACAGAACTAGAACAAAAAAATCTCACATTTCATAAGGAAGCATATAAGACTCCAAAGAGCTGAAGCAATCTTGAGAAAGAAGAATGGACCTGGAGGAATCAACCTTCCTGACTTCAGACTATTCTACAAATATACAGTCATCAAGACAGTAAGTTAATGGCACAAAAACAGAAACATAGACCAGTGGAGTAAAACAGAACTAGCCCAGAGATAAACCCACACACCTATGGGTACCTTAATTTTGACAAAGGAGGCAAGAATATACAGTGGGGCAAAGATATTTAGTCTCTTCAATAAGTGCTGGTGGGAAAACTGGACAGCCACATGTAAAAGAGTGAAATTAGAACACTTCCTAACACCATATACAAAGATAAACTGAAAATGGATTAAAGACCTAAATGTAAGACCAGAAACTATAAAACTCTTAGAGGAAACCATAGGCAGAAAACTCTATGACATAAATCAGAGCAAGACCCTCTATGACCAATCTCCTAGAGCAATGGAAATAAAAACAAAAATAAACAAGCGGGACCTAATTAAACTTAAAAGCTTTTGCACAGCAAAGGAAACTGTTAACAAGGTAAAGAGACAGCCCTTAGAATGTGAGAAAATAATAGAACAGTCTTTTGAACTCTGTGGGAGAGGGAGGGGGGTATGATTTGGGAGAATGGCATTAAAACATGTATAATATCATATAAGAAATGAATCACCAATCTGGGTTGGATGCAGGATATAGGAAGTTTGGGGCTGGTGCACTGGGATGACCCAGAGGGGGTTCAGGATGGGGAACACGTGTACACCTGTGGTGGATGCATGTTGATGTATGGCAAAACCAATACAATATTGTAAAGTAAAATAATAATAATAAATTAAAAAAAGGAAAATGATAGCAAATGAAACAACTGACAAAGGATTAATTTGCAAAATATACAAGCAGCTCATACAACTCAATACCAGAGAAACAAACAAACAAACAATCAATCAAAAAACAGGCAAAAGACCTAAGCAGACATTTCTTCAAGGAAGACATACAGATGGCTAACAAACACATGAAAAGATGCTCAACTTTGCTCACTATTACAGAAATGCAAATCAAAACTACACTTAGATATCACCTCACACCAGTTAGAATGGCCATCATCAAAAGTCTACAAACATTAAATGCTGGAGAGGGTGTGGATAAAAGGGAACCCTCTTGTACTGTTGGTGGGAATGTAAACTGATACAGCCACTATGAGAGACAGATGGAGATTACTTAAAAAACTAGGAATAAAACCAGCATATGACCCAGTGATCTCACTACTAGGCTTATACCCTCAGAAAACCAAAATTGTAAAAGGCACATGTATCCCAATGTTCACTGCAGCACAATTTACAATGGTAGAACATGGAGGCAAAATAGATGTCCATCAGCAGATGAATGGATAAAGAAGCTGTGGTATATAACACACACACATACACATACACGTGTGTGTGTGTGTGTATATATACAGTGTGGCAAATATTCCACTTTATATATATAAAGTGGAATATTTCTCAGCCATAAAACGGAACACATTAGAGTCAGTTCTAATGAGGTGGATGAGCCTAGAGCCTCTTATACAGAGTGAAGTAACTCAGAAAGAGAAAAATATTGTATGTTAACGCATATGTAGGGAATCTAGAAGGATGGTATTGATGAACCTATTTGTATGGTAGAAATGGAGGCACAGACAATGAGAACAGACATATGGACAAGGGTTGGGAGGAGGAAAGAGTGGGTGGGATAATGGTGTGAGTAACATGGAAACATATACATTACGATACGTAAAATAGATAGCCAATGGGAATTTGCTATATGACTCAGAGAATTCAAACCAGGGCTCTGTAACAACCTAGAGGGGTGGGATGGGGAGTGAAGTGGAAGGCAGGTTCAGAAGGAGAGGGCATAGGTATACATATGGCTGATTCATCTTGACGTTTGGCAGAAACCAATACAATGTTTAAAGCAAATATATTTCAATTAAGAAAAATAAATTTATATAAAATAATAAAGAAATAAAGTTAAATAAAAAAGAAAGTTGGCTTGCTGTTCAAGACGGTGAGGGGTTGAGTTTCTCCCTAGCATGCTCTCTGATGGGTGCAGCAGGAGCAGGGTTTAGTTTCTGGTCTTCTTTCAGCCAACAGCAACCCATGGATGGTCTCCACACTGACACAGAAAGCATACACAGCCTTCTGAGCACCCTGCAACTATGATTCACCCTCTTCATCCATCTGCTGAGAACACACAGTTCTGCCTTGAGTGCTTTTAGAGGACATGAACCTTCATCTGGCACCACCACTCAGTGCTAAGTCACTTGCACTGCTGGTACTCAATGTTATGGCCAATGCCAGTTTCTAGCATGCTGAGGGCTGCTATTTTCCCTCCCCAAATACCATGAGTCCTGCTGATTCACATGGCAGAATGGAAATGTGACAAATTCAGGCAGAGTAGGTACTTTAGACGCTCTGAATGTGTGACTTTCTGGTTGGGTTTTGGGAAGTCATTTTACCTTTTGTTTTGGGCTTCAGCTGAGAAAGATACGATCAGGAACATATGTCCCAAATTATTTCAGAGAAACCATCTTTTACTTAAAGTAGCCTGATAAGAGTAAATATTACACACACTGAATCTTTAACTAAATAAATTATGCAACAAACTTAAGGCAAAATTATAAGTTCGGTTTTACTAATTGCCCAGGACATGGGTTCTGTCATAACGTTTTCACCTTTTTTCCCTTCCACAATTACTCCTGAAACAATGTTGGTCCTTACAAGTGTCCATAGTGGTAGCTCCTTAATAACAGGTTTCAGACCCTGAATGCCAGGAACACTGCTTAGCACCTTATATGTATTTTTTCACTTGATCCTCACGCTATTTCTTGAGGTCAGAACTATTATAATATCCACTGTGCAAATGAAAGACTGAGGTTTAAATGGCTGCAGGAGTTTGCCTCTGGACATACAACTGAGCATGGCTGAGCTGGGATCCGACACTAGTACACTCAGCTCCGTGGTACAGCATCATGAAACAGCGCTTTGGGCCCCCACCACACTGTTCCTACATCTCCCGTGTCCAACATTCCCTGCCCAACTAAGCAGTGCAAGGAAAAGGAATCTTCTCTCACTGCTGAAGTTACAAAGAAGGAAAATGTTGATTGGTTTTTTTTTTTTTTTTTGCTTGATCACATTAAAGAGAAGAACAATTTGGAAAAAGTGAGAAAATTCCCATTCTCACCAAAAGGTAACAAACTGTCAAACTGTGAAGAGTGAAGGAGGTCTGCCTGCTCTTCACAGAGCTCTCATGACAAATGCATTTGTCTTTTGTGTTACTCTATACATGGTGCTAGTTTAGTCGCTAAGTCATGTCTGACTCTTGTGAACCCATGGACTGTAGCCTTCCAGGCTCCTCTGTCCATGGGATTCACCAGGAAAGAATATTGGAGTGGGTTGCCATTTCCTTCTCCAGGGGATCTTCCTGACCCAGGAATCTAACCCAGGTCTCCTGCATTGCAGGCAAATTCTTTACCTACTGAGCTATGAGGGAAGCCCCCTTTATGTAGTACAGCAATATCAAATCTTGTTTTAATCACATGTCTGTTTTACTTACCCCATTCTAAATAACCATCCAGATAACTCTACATATAGAAAAGGATTTTGAATTTCTGCTACCAGCTACCATCTGTAGGGAGTCAGCTCCCAAATCTGTGTCATCATCAGGTCCATGTGGTAAAACAAGTGGCAACCTCCTCTGGACTTTTCACAGACATCCTGAACTTAAGGTGTTGGCACCACATCCTACTCCCCATCTCATTCCTCAATCTGATTCCCCTCAATGACAGCAAGTCGTTCCTCCAGTAACCTTTGTCAGATGCCAGAAGGCTCTGCATCTCTCACCCAGGTTCGAAAACTTGTTGATTGTGCTCTCAGACACATTCCCCTCTGCATCTCCTCTTCTCAACTTTCTTCACCACTTTCCTTCCCAACTCTTCTTTATTGTTTTAACAGCCTTCTAACTTGTTTCTCTGCCTACACATCAGTCCTCTCCCATCCACCATTTACAGGAATACCAAAGTGATCTTTCCAGTACCCACAATCAGTCTTGGCCCTCCCCTTTTTAAAGCTCCTCAGGGCCTTTTGTGCATCCAGTCTGAACTCCCCAAACTTTAATGGAAGGCTCATGAAAGCATGGGGTCAGCTCAGCTCACCCTCTCCTGTCTGGCCTCCTTTATCCCTTTCCCAACTCACTTGCCCATCCCACCAAGCCGAGTCACTCAGAGTTCTCTGACATTCTCATGCTGCTGTGCATTGATGTGTATCAGTCATTTTTGCACAGAGAGTCCTTATTTCTTTTCTCTGCTGGTGAATCCCTATTCACTCTTTGAGACTCAGGTCCAGAGTGATACAATTTTCTTATGAGACCTCCTCAATTGCCTTTAGGCAGAGGTAAGTCCTTCCCTCAGGGCCCCTGAAACACAACTCATTACACAGCACTTAGTAATATGCATTTTGATGATTTCTTTACTAGTCTGTATCTCTTAGCTAATTATAAGCTCTTCTGGAGCAGGGCCCCTGTCTTTTTCATCTTTGTGCCTGTAGCACCTACCACAGTACTTTTTATGCCTGGGGTCCTTCCTAAATATTTGCTGAAAAAAATGAATACATAAAAGAGTTAAATTTATCATGTCAAAGTATAAATTCATACTGATCTGAAATTTTCAAAATTAACTCATCAATAAATTTGACTTAAGCACATGATATATAAAGCATATATAATTGCTTTAGAACCAAAAAAGTGCTGAATGTGGTCTGTGGCCCCCGGCTTTAAAAACTTGTAATCTGGGGATGGACCAGGTAACTATAACAATAAGTGATAATTAAGAGAGAAATTATTTTAATGAACTGATAAAAAGGAACTTCTCAGTGCAATGTAGAATGATTTACATGAATGAAGTGAAGTTGGGTTATAGGAGTTTGGAGTTTAAAGAGATCATTATGGTCTGGGAAAGGGGTTCTGTGGCATATAATTAAATATGTTAGACTTCACTTTGTAAATGGCAAAATGAATTAGCCTATAGTGGTTCAAACAGCAAAGAGAAGATAATGATTGAAATGTTGAGGACAGGCTGGCTTCAGACAAGACTCTATCTAGGGTGCAGAGAACACCACTCAGTTTCTTTCTTTTCCTCCAATAGCACCCACGTTTTTCTCTTGCAGGGTCCATTTCCACCTCACAACCCTAAATTTTCTTTCCTATAAAGCTCTAACCAATATATTTACATCTCATTATCCCTGAGAAATATCAATAATCTCAGATATGCAGATGACACCACCCTTATGGCAGAAAGTGAAGAGGAACTCAAAAGCCTCTTGATGAAAGTGAAAGTGGAGAGTGAAAAAGTTGGCTTAAAGCTCAACATTCAGAAAACAAAGATCATGGCATCTGGTCCCATCACTTCATGGGAAATAGATGGGGAAACAGTGGAAACAGTGTCAGACTTTATTTTTCTGGGCTCGAAAATCACTACAGATGGTGACTGCAGCCATGAAATTAAAAGATGCTTACTCCTTGGAAGGAAAGTTCTGACCAACCTAGATAGCATATTCAAAAGCAGAGACATTACTTTGCCAACAAAGGTCCGTCCAGTCAAGGCTATGGTTTTTCCTGTGGTCATGTATGGATGTGAGAGTTGGACTGTGAAGAAGGCTGAGTGCCGAAGAATTGATGCTTTTGAACTGTGGTGTTGGAGAAGACTTTTGAGAGTCCCTTGGACTGCAAGGAGATCCAACCAGTCCATTCTGAAGGAGATCAGCCCTGGGTGTTCTTTGGAAGGAATGATGCTAAAGCTGAAACTCCAGTACTTTGGCCACCTCATGCGAAGAGTTGACTCATTGGAAAAGACTCGATGGACGTGAGTCTGAGTGAACTCCGGGAGTTGGCAATGGAGAGGGAGGCCTGGCATGCTGTGATTCATGGGGTCGCAAAGAGTCGGACACGACTGAGCAACTGATCTGATCTGATCTGATGCCTGATGAGTTACATAGTTTCTCTGAAGCAATCACTGTCGCCACAAAATTGAGACATTCTGATTGATTTCAGTCAGTGGCATCCCAAAGTGTGGGCCAGGTCAACAGCACCAATCACATAGCTGATATTTTGAGAAGGTGGTTGTTTAAAAATATACAGGATACCTAGTCTGGCCCACAAATCACCAGGGTGGGTGGGGGATGCAGTAGTATGGCTCAGGAAGCATGGCTGACTTGCTACTCATGTCTTTTTTTCTTCCTAAGCCACAATGTCAAAAAAATTTCTCACAACATGCAACCTCCCTGCATTCAGTTCAGTTCAGTCGCTCAGTCGTGTCCGACTCTTTGCGACCCCATGAACTGCAGCATGCCAGGCCTCCCTGTCCATCGCCATCTCCCAGAGTTCACTCAAACTCACGTCCATCGAGTTGGTGATGCCATCCAGCCATCTCATCCTCTGTCGTCCCCTTCTCCTCCTGCCCCCAATCCCTCCCAGCATCAGAGTATTTTCCAATGAGTCAACTCTTCGCATGAGGTGGCCAAAGTACTGGAGTTTCAGCTTTAGCATCATTCCTTCCAAAGAACTGCCTGCATTATCCTTTCCTAAATCACGGCAGAAGACAGAGCTCTGAATTAAAGATCAACAGCTCATGACTTCTGGTCTTGGCTCTGTCAAGGCATGGAATCTTTCTGATTCTCAGTTTTCTCAACTCAGATGCAAACTAGCATATATAAGATGGATAAAGAACAAGGTCTTACTGTATAGCACAGGGAACTATATTCAACATCCTGTGACAAACAATAATGGAAAAGAGTATAATGTATATACATGGACAGCTGAGTCACTTTGCTGTACAGCAGAAATTAACACAATATTGTAACTCAACTATACTTCAAAAAACATAAATTTTTAAAAAGCCACCAGAAATGATCAGTTTGAAAGCCCTTTCAAAAGCATCAAAGTATACTTAGGAAGGGATATTGGTAATTCACCTTAAGTGCTCAGGTCTACGTATTTCTTGTCTTGAGAGATTAAGAAGATTACGTGAATGAACCCCTCAGATTCTCTGTTCCTTCCACTCTAGGCCATCTGGCCATTTCTCCATACCAACCCTGATGCTTTTCACTTAAGTAATGGGAAGCCTCACCCCAAAGGGCTTAGACAGCAAGGCACCTTATTCCTTCCTGAGGAGAAGTCCACAAGAAGGTGGGTTCCGGGATATTCTTCATCATATATTATATAATGATCATTGTATATATCTCTCATGACTTTTGGAAAGAGTCAAGAGCTTGTAGTTCTTGATAGGTACAGTGCACAAAAAGTGGGCAATGAATGAATGAGTGAATAGTGGATTTGAGGTGAAATTCTGTAATGTATAAATAAACTTAAGTAAACTTAAATAAATAACAAATAAACTTAAAAGGTGATTAAAATGGCATTTTTCAGATAGAAAAGAACCATTTTAAGATTCTCACTTAGCAATGAGCATCCCGCCTATGCATAAAAGTTACATGCTGTCCCAAGAAGTAAATGTAGATCCACTAAATCACGTGAATAAAAGATCTTGTTTATCCAAAACTTTCACAATTTGATCTGTGTGAATGATCCTCAAAATTACCTCTTTTGTAAGGCTTATCTTCCTATGTCCAACCAGTCCTTGAGCCTCTACCTCATGCCAGGCATTGTGCCAGGGGCCAGTGACACTGTCTTTGCCTTCAAACAGCTCACAACTAGTTGGGGATAAAGATGTAAAACAAATAATTACACAAGTAAATCACAGCCATTCTTAGGGAGAAGCACAGAAGAGGAAGCAAACATTGAAAGGATGGTATCAAGCAGACAAGACCTCAGAGAAGGCTCCTAGAAAGAAGTGACATTTCCACTGAAATTGGGAAGGGAACATGAGCGTGAGCAGGGAAAGGAAGCACATTCTGAGCAGATGGGAACACTGCTTACAGTCTCTGGAATCAGGAAGGAGTTTGGCATATGCTGCAGAGTATCTTTGTTTGGATTTCCCAAAAAACTGACTCTGAGACTGAAAGTCAAAGGAGGTGAAGGAAGCACCACAGTGGAGTAGAGCAGTGAGGCAGGAAGAGGAGTGTAGCTTTATAGTCCAACTCTCACATCCATACATGACTACTGGAAAAACCATAGCTTTGACTAGATGGACATTTGTTGGCAAAGTAATGTCTCTGCTCTTTAATATGGTGTCTAGGTTGGTCATAACTTTTCTTCCAAGGAGCAAGTGTATTTTAATCTCATGGCTGAAGTCACCATCTGCAGTGATATTGAAGCCAAAACAAAGTCTGTCACTGTTTCCCTTGTTACCCCATCTATTTGCCATGAAATGATGGGACTGGATGCCATGATCTTAGTTTTCTGAATGTTGTTTTAAGTCAACTTAACTCTTTCTTACTAATCCCTAAACAATATCCTTACCTCTACATGGGATTAATGCAGGTTTTGTGAGGCTTGAGGCTTATATAATTTGTAATCTTTCTTTGTGGAAAAAGTACAACACTACAAATAAAAACATGATACAGAACTTTGGAAGGATCCACATAAGTGAAGGTCTCTGAATTTTAAGCTACACTAGTTTCCCAGTAAATCAGTCTGTGACCTTGATTAAGGGTGGCTGGTCCTCTCACCCCTTACCTCTGCATGTTTGCTCTGACCTCTATGCCTTGTTTACATTGCCTTTTTACCTGAAGACATCCCTCCTCCTCCTTCAACTCCTGGACCATATTTTTTCAAAGTTTGGCTTCACAATGCCTTTTGTCATTCTCCCCAGCAGAAAGCTCTCCCTTCCCTGCAGGCCCACAACCATATGTAGAACCCAGGATGAGTTGTCTCATGAGAGCTTAGAGAACATCATGAGTGGCTCTGTTTGAGGGGCACACACTGAGCCTTCTCCAATTAATCTTCAACACAGGGACTATTTCTACTTAGATTCCACCTCAGCACTTATTCAAGTTCTGGGTACAGCAGGAAGGAAGGGAAAAAGGAAACGTGTTACAAAGGCAAAATCATGGGGCTTGGAGTAAGGCCGTTGTTAGTGTGGGGTCTCTGGCAAGTCGATTACTTCTGAGTCTTAGTTTCTCTCTGACAAATGGATGTTTATTTCCAAACATTGTTGTGAGGATTAAGTAAAGCATTTATCATTTACAATGTATCTATTTAGCCTTCTCTTGGGCTGCTTTTGGCACCAGAGGCTTGGGATAGCTGTGACTGAGCGATACTCCCTGTGTAATGGTTCCCATAGTTGAGTTGGGAGATGGAAGATTATGATGTATCAGGATAAGCAATAGCAGACATACAACTGGAGCAGAGTAGGTGTTCCATAAATAGTTGTTAAATAAATGATTGACAGAATGAAGGAATTCAGAAACAAAAATGATTAACTTTGCAAAATAGGTAACACATGATATATCGGCACCATCATCCACATGAAAGTGTAACACTGAATATAATGGACATGGCAGTGCATGTCACACAATGCTACATGTTAAAGGAAATAAAATCAATAGGAGAAAGAAAGCAAGGACTGAATGAGGGGAGAGGGGAAAAAAGGAAGGAGAAAGGCCCTCAGAAGGCTAAAGGGGAGGAAGGGCGTCATAGACCCACCTGGCCAAGCGTGCACTCCATGCCGCCCAGAAAGTCAGCCTCCTTCAGCCCATTGTGGGTGCTGCTGATGTCATGAACCTCAAACCGCAGGCGTTGCACCTCCTCGAAGTAAAAGTCTACTGTGAACAGTTTTGAATAGACTGGGTTGATGCAGGTGCGAATCACCTCTGTTCTGTCAACCTGAAGGACAGAGGAAGAGAAAACCCATCAGGGATCAGGGCCTTGTATCGTTATCCTTCAGGAAGCTTCATTCTATGGTGCTCTGTCTCCTTCCAAACTGTCAGTGCCCTCCACCAAGTCACCAGGGCGAGCAGTCTGGACATCTTTAAGGATACACCTTCTGAGAATGAGTCATGGTTCAAGGAGGAAAATCACAGAATAATATGAACTTTATGTGTAAGGGTTTTAGAGCACCTTGTATTGTTAAGTAGTAAGGCAAGAAAATGGACTGATTATTAGGGGCCACCTGGAGCCTCAGGAAAAAGTCTGAGGGCATGTTTTGGCTTGGGAGGAAAAAAATCTGCACTCAATTCCTTATGTCCTAGGGGCACAGTTGGGCAAATAACCTCGTAGATGTCCCTTTTAGCCACCCTATTCTAGTGTTAGTGTCATATGAATCCCTGTGGTCTCCAATGTGTCTCTTATTGGGCTTACACATGTTGACTCAGTAGTTTCTGTCCCTTTTGCCGGGAGCCGGTGAGGCATTCCACTCATGACAAAGGTCACGAGGAAGGAGGCTCGGCATACGCAAAGGCGGGATCGAGCCTCAGGAGTCCCCCTGGATATTCTCGAGCATCTACCC
>NW_011494609.1:13285186-13285407 GCF_000754665.1 Bison bison bison
GGAAGCTTAAGATATTCAAATAGCTTAGAGCCTCTCAGAGAGTTAGAAACTGTCAGAATAAAACTAGGAAAAGATTTCATTGATGAGCCAATGCTTGCTGCCAAGTTTCCACATCCCCTGTAGTGTATCCTTGAATGTGTATTAATTAATATAGTTGGTATGTAGAAAAAATATGTAGTGGCCTTGGTGTTAGTAACTTTAGACCCTTAAGGTAATAAATT
>NW_011494609.1:13285568-13286633 GCF_000754665.1 Bison bison bison
CCCTTAAGGTAATAAATTCTTTCCTTTGTTGTAAACCCATTACACATCCGCCCTATAGGAATGCAATTTTATCTTCGGAAGAGGGCGCCAAATCTTAAAATAATTACTCTTAGAGAAAATAAGTCTTTGGTGATAAGTCTTTGTCAAGAGTCATAAAATGTTAATAGGCCTTCTGGCCAGAAGATGATGTAAATCACCTAAACCATTTGTATACGATAAATTTGCAGGAAAGAAACCCTGGTTTTTGATAAGGATCAAAAACTGCTGACTTTGCATCCCCTATTATCCTCTATGTGTAACTTAGGGTATAAAAGCCCCTGTTGAAAATAAAGGTACGGGCCTTGCTCACCAGAGCTTGGTCTCCCCATGTCATTCTTTCTTTTCACATTCTGGCTGAAGTCTCCATCTGGAGCACGGAGGTCCTCTGCGACCATTCATTTGCCAGGGCTTCTAAGACCCACTCGAGAAGGTGTCTAAGGTGGGGCACCTTCCACTATTCGAGAGGGCACCTGCAGCCTCCGTGGTCAGAGCTAACCTGGTGTCACGGGTTATATTGATTTTCAGCGTAAACCAAGCTACTCAGCCTCTTTTCTCCACTGAATTCTCCCACTGAGCTATCCTCATTCTATTACTCTTTATATCTCTCATTAACATTTGAATAGGTCGCCGATGCTGTCTCCCCTTCGAATACCCTGGATTAGCTGGGGCTGGACCTCGGCACCCTCTGTCTCAGTCCCCTCATCAACCAGTGAGGGCTAGAGGGTTAGGGCAGTGGTCCCCACTCTGTCACTAGGGACCGGTTTCCCGGAAGAAAATTTTTCCACAGACCGGGGTAAGGGGGAGGGGGTTTGGGGATGATTCAGATACATTTATTGTGCATTCTACTTCTATTATTATTAGATTGTGATATATGATGAAATAAACATACAGCTCACTATAATTCAGAATCAGTGGGAGCCCTGAGCTTCTTTTCCTGCAATTAGACAGTCCCATCTAGGGGGATGTGAGCAATGGAGAGTGGTGGTAAGTATAGATGAAGCTTTGCTCACTTAACTGCCATTCACC
>NW_011494609.1:13286733-13296038 GCF_000754665.1 Bison bison bison
CCTCCTGCTGTGTGGCCCAGTTCTTTACATGCCACTGCAGCAGCCCCATGGGGTACCCTGAAAGGACTCAGGATGGAGAGAAGCAGGATTCTGGACCCAGGTAGGTGAGGTGCATATCAAAGGAGTGGTTTCAGTGAGCCTCAACTTTTGCATCTTCCCATACATAGGAAAGTGCTAAATTTCATTGGCTTGAGACAGCTGTTTTTCTTTAATTAATAGTTATCTTTTAATGTTCTCACCACCTGGTCTTTGTTGCAAAAACTCTTGTATATACTGGCTCCTCACCTTGCTTCTTGGGGGCAATTTCTCAGAATTATTTGAGATGCTATTTCGCAGGCTTGAAGTGCTCAGAACGTCCTCTGAATAAAACATAATTCTCAACTTTTCTGTAGTGCAATTTTTTTTCAGTTGATAGTTTACTGGATACTCCCCAAGAGTCATTCATTAGCACCAACTGTGAAAAACACCTGCCCACTTTCATTACAGTACAAGGAGAGTTTCTCAATAAAATGAGGGGAGCCATTTTTGACCATATCACGCATGTACATGTTATCCATCAAAGAAAAATCTGATACACTCTTGATCTCAGGGTTTGATCCCTGGCCCCATCTCTTCCTATGCAGTGCCCTGTGTGAGAGAGGGCTACCCTGTAAGGATGGTGCTATTTCTGGTGGGATGGGTGATCCTGGTTGTGAGGAGAAGGAGAATATGGTTCTTTTACATCCTGCTGCAAGAGACAGAAAACCAAACCTCAATCCACTGCTGATTAGGATTCGACAAGCTACTGCTCAGACCAATGGTTATTTGACTCTTTCCATGAAGAATCAGCTATTTGAGCTTAATTTATATGCTTTAAAATGTTCATTCTGGGAGGCAGGATTGTATATGTTATTGACTGATTATGTGGGTACAAGATTTATTATATTGGTATACTTTTATTTTTTTGTTATTAAGAGATTGTACTTTTGAATAATAGTAAAAATCAGAGGCCTATAAGTTCATAGTGACCTGGAGGTGTTTCATTCATTCCGCTTAAAAGTAGTTTTCAGCCTCTCCTTTGGCATTGGCCTGCCCTTGTGCCTTGAGTTTTTCCTAATAAAGCTAAGCTGTAACCTAGCTGTAAAACTGGCCTGCCATTTCAAATCTTTGCTATGAGACAGAATCAAGGAAATTACACACTCCTCCAACATATATGGTGCCATTTCTTGGATTTAACCTGGCTAAAACAATGTTGGCTCAGCCCCTGTGAAGCAGAGGCCAAGCACAGGAGAAGCCCTACTTGGCGAAATCTCACACAGTGGAAGCTGAACATGAAGAAAACCCAGTGCAGTGGAAGTAAGAAGAAGCCCAGCAGGCTGGAAACTGGGACAGCAAAAACAAACTGGGCAGAAAGCTCATGTGGCTCAGTCCCAGATTCCAGAAGACCTCCAGTTAAGAAACCTTGGACCACTGGACAAAATCCAGAGAGGGATTGTCAGAAGATCCTCTGACTAATCCTGAGGAAATCTGGTACACTGATGGAAGCAGCTTTGTCTTAGATGGGAAAAGAAGAGCTGGATATGCTGCTGCTGCTGCTGCTGCTGCTGCTGCTGCTGCTAAGTCGCTTCAGTCGTGTCCGACTGTGTGTGACCCCATAGATGGCAGCCCACCAGGCTCCCCCGTCCCTGAGATTCTCCAGGCAAGAACACTGGAGTGGGTTGCCATTTCGTTATCCAGTGCATGAAAGTGAAAAGTGAAAGTGAAGTCGCTCAGTCATGTCTGACTTTTAGTGACCCCATGGACTGCAGCCTACAAAGCTCCTCCATCCATGGGATTTTCCAGGAAAGAGTACTGGAGTGGGGTGCCATTGCCTTCTCCGGCTGGATATGCAGTAGTCTCCAATTTCGAGATCATAGAGGCCAAACCTTTGTCACCAGGTACTTCAGCCCAGTTGGCTGAGCTCATAGCCCTGACTTGAGATTTAGATCTGGGAAAAGGAAAAAGAATAGCCATTTACACTGACTCCAAGTATGCCTTTCTGGTGCTACATGCACATGCTGCTATTTGGAAAGAAAGAGGCCACTTGACCACCCAAGGGTCCCCAATCAAAATTGGTGATAAAATCCTTAGGCTCTTGGAGGCAGTCTATCTGCCCGCTGAGGTTTCAGTCTCTCATTGTAAAGTACACCAAAAGGGGAGCGTGGAAGTGGCACAAGGGAACCAAGCAGCCAATCAGGCAGCTAAGAGAGCAGAAGTCCAGAACAATGACCTAATCCACCTTAGTTCCACAGACTAATTTGCCAGAAACTCCTTCATATACTGAAGGTGAGACTCTTAAAGCTAAGTGACTTACTTCACTCTGTATAATAGGCTCCAGTTTCACCCACCTCATTAGAATTGATTCAAATGCATCAATTATTAAAAAAAAAAAAAAAAAGCTAAGAGTGAGGGCTTTCAAGAAGATCATATGGGGTGGTTCCAAAAGGAGGGACTCCTTTTTCTGCGTGGGAACCTCCAGTGGAAGCTGGTTAACTCCTTACAAGCCACCACTTATTTAGGGGAGAAGGCCCTCCAAAGATTATTAGAAAGGTCCTTTAGAGGAACAGGCCTCCAACTGAGTATAAGGCAAATGGTCTCCTCTTGTCCCACTTGCCAGTTAAACAACCCCCAAGGAGCTTGAAGACCCCAGGTGGCCCAGCCCATCCAATGGGGTGGGACCTGCTTAGGAGAGGACTGGTAGATGTCAGTTTCTCAAGGGTAAAAATACCTATTAGTTATGAGAGATATATTCACAGGATGGGTTGAAGGTTTTCCCGCCCAGACTGAGGAGGTGTTAAAAAAAAAAAAAAAAAAACTGCTCCATGAAATCATTCTGAGATTTGGTCTGCACAGGTCATTACAAAGTGACAACAGGACACCATTTTCTTCTAAGGTCACCCAAGGGGTCTCTAAAGCATTGGGCATTACTTATTACTTCCATTGTGCCAGGAGGCCTCAGTCTTTAGGAAAAGTAGAAAGAAGCAACTAATTCTTAAAATCAGAGATAAAAAAGATAACCCAGGAGACCTCCCTGGGATAGAAGGAGGCTTTACCAATAGCTCTCCTCTGCATGCATGTTGCCCCTAAGGAACAGGATGGTCTTAGTCCTTATGAGATGGTATATAGGAGACCTTTTGTTTATGTCAATGACCTTTTCCTAGATCCACAGGCACAGACCCTCCAGTCTTATAGTACGGCCATTGGGCAACTCCAACAAGATATACACTTGTGGAATCAACAAGGACCCAAAAAATTCTAAAGAGCTACCACTATAGGCTCCAGGAACTCAAGTCCTAATTAAAGTCTGGAAAGATGGGTCCCCAAAGGCTCAACTCCAGCCCACATGGAAGGGCCCCTACCTGTAATACTTTCTACCCCCACAGTAGTCAAGGTACTAGGACACAACTCCTGGATTCACTATTCATGAGTCAAGTGTGGAAGAAAACAGAAGAGGACACTCAATACACCTGTGAGCCCCTGGGAGATCTCAGACACCTATTCAGAACTACAAATGAGCACCATTCTAATGGAAACTCCCAAAATTAAGTTTCTGGAGATAAGATCTCTCAGGATAGCTCTAAAGAGCCAACACAGCTTGGCAGGGGTGGTACTCCAAAATAGACAGGAGATAAATCTCCTGATTCCTGAAAATGGAGGGACTTGAACCACCTTGAATGAGGTGTGTTGTTTTTGGGTAAATACTTCCAGTCAAGTTGAAGAAAGTCTCACAGACCTCAAGAAAAACGTTCAGATCCTACAGGATCTCAGAGAATGAGCTTGAGAGTTCTTGGGGTGGCTACAACCTCTCTTTGGGGGATCTTTCTCCGGGAAAGGGGGAATTTGGAGTTGGCTAATGCCTCTACCAACCTAGATAGCATACTGAAAAGCAGAGACACTACTTTGCCAACAAAGGTCCGTCTAGTCAAGGCTATGGTTTTTCCAGTGGTCATGTATGGATGTGAGATTTGGACTGTGAAGAAAGCTGAGCGCTGAAGAATTAATGCTTTTGAACTGTGGTGTTGGAGAAGACTCTTGAGAGTCCCTTGGACTGCAAGGAGATCCAACCAGTCCGTTCTGAAGGAGATCAGCTCCGGGATTTCTTTGGAATGAATGATGCTAAAGCTGAAACTCCAGTACTTTGGCCACCTCATGCGAAGAGTTGACTCACTGGAAAAGACTCTGATGCTGGGAGGGATTGAGGGCAGGAGGAGAAGGGGACGACAGAGGGTGAGACGGCTGGATGGCATCACTGACTCGATGGACGTGAGTCTGAGTGAACTCTGGGAGTTGGTGATGGACAGGGAGGCCTGGCGTGCTGCGATTCATGGGGTCACAAAGAGTCTCGGACACGACTGAGTGACTGAACTGAACTGAACTGAATGCCCCTACTAATATCTGTTATCACCACATTGATGCTGCTTATGATTGCTTCTGCTGCTGCTGCTGCTAAGTCGCTTCAGTCGTGTCTGACTCTGCGACCCCATAGATGGCAGCCCACCAGGCTCCCCCGTCCCTGAGATTCTCCAGGCAAGAACACTGGAATGGGTTGCCATTTCCTTATCCAGTGCATTAAAGTGAAAAGTGAAAGTGAAGTCGCTCAGTTGTGTCCAACTCTCAGCAACCTGAGAGCAGCCTTCCAGGCTCCTCCGTCCATGGGATTTTCCAGGCAAGAGTATTGGAGTGGGGTGCCATTGCCTTCTCCATGATTGCTCCATGTATTATCAATTGTCTAAGCCATTTTGTCTCTGCCCAGGCCAACAAGCTACAACATAGAGTGCCAGTTCAACAAGGATATGTAAAACTACACCTGACCACAGAAAGTACCATTCATCCTTAGATGGACATCATATAAGGACTCTGAGGCTTGGGAGAAGCAAGAAGGGGAGGTCCAATGCCCCCTTGCTGTCCTAGCTCAGCAGTAGCCAGAGAGACTGTGACACTCCATTGCCAAAGAATTGGGCCTCCCATCTCTTGATGGGGGAATGTTAGGTAGTTAGAATAGGAAAAAGGTGTCCAAAATGGCAGTGGCTAAAAGACAAAGAAAGAAAAAGTCCGCAAAAGTGGAACAGAAGGAAATCTGTGGAGGGGAATGAGAACTTCAGGTGAAATAAACATTGCCCCTTCTTGGCTAGCCCAATTTGCATAGGGCAGGCTCAGGGGGGAGGAGACAAATGTATAAAAGGAAGAGGCCTAGGCAGATTGAGTCCTCTCCTTTGGGGTCGGCCTGCCCTCACTCTTTGAGGGTGTATTATCCTTTGTTTTTCCTAATAAATCTGAGCTGCGACAGAAAAAAAAAAAAAGTAGTTTTCCCTTAGTTTGCCAATAGAACAGAAGTACTATTTCTATTGCCCTACCTTTGGGGGGTGGGGGGAAACAGAGATTATCTGGCAACCTGGGGCTGGATTTGTACATGGAAACCAATTGGGGGCTGCCCCATTCAGATACCATGTTCTTTCTCCATTTTCCAAGCTCTTAATCTTCAATGAATTCTCCCATCTGACTCCTAGAGGCATTGTTGCAACATTCGGTCAAAATTCATAGAATCATGAACCATATGAAAAGGGATTTAACTGCATTCATGTAGTGCCTTTTGATAGAGGGTTTTGAAACAACAATCCCCAAGAAGTAACTTATAAGTGGATTCTCAAGATACAGAAAAGATGCTTTTCTTGTGGCTGAAGGAACAGAGTCCTGGACAGGTTTAGATTATAAGAGATAGGAGATGGAAATTCAGGTATTTATTTCTTTGCTTTAACCATCCCAAAGGGCACAAATGGCTGATGTGCATCAGTCCTGCTGCTTTTCTTCTTACTTCTTGATTTTTAAATGCTGATCCCACACAAACATCATGCCACACCTCAGACGGACCATCCAAAGCAATACTGAATGACTTCATTTTGTGAGGGAAAGGAATGATTTGGGAAGAAGTTAAGTAACACACATTTGCATTTCCAACATAGATAATTACAAGGATGATCTCAGGACCAGAGAGACTCTTGAGTATGGGTGCTCAGGACTAGGACAATGGTGATGGGGAAATGCTTGTAATACTTGGTGATGTTTCAAAACATTTGGTGTTCTTAGTCTTTATGGGAGATACATTATCTTTTCTGGAGACTGAAGTCAGGTTTAACCTGAGCAAGAGAGCCTAGGATAGCTGTTGTTTCTCATTGAGAGGCCTCAAGGTCAAGGCAGTTGTTTCCAAAGGACCACCCTTTGCCTGGTGCTGCCAGTTGCATCAGAATCATTGGGGGCAGGTTTCCTTACACTCGATTCATGATCCCTACACTTGGGGTTCTGATTCAGTAAGAGTAGGGGATCCTAGAAATGTGTATTTTAAAGGTGTCCTAGGCAATCTGAATGTGAGAATATCAGAGTAAAAGAATTGAAGAGATGGAGGGTCTAGCTCTTGCTCTTATGTGTGTTTTTTTTTTTTTTTTGGTCAAGGTTTTAAAAATTTTGCTTTCTTTCTGTTACCGAGTCTGCAAAACTGTCAACACTTCTCTGCTTCTCTCCTCTGCAGTTGTAATGACTGATATCCTAGTGTTGCTTATGGTTTGAAGAACATATTCACACCCATTTTTGTTTGATTCTTAGAACAATCATATGCTGTAGATTTATATTATTTTATATAAAAGTAAAATCAAGGTCAGACATCAGGACAAAGTACTGGATGACAGAATGGGCAGTGAGCTCAGGCCTTTTGACCATAAAGTCTGGACTATTTTCTTAATTCATCTTTATTCATAAGCATCCCTAGAAGGAAAGAAAAAATGTAGCTGTGTTATGATGTCATGATGATAGAATCAATCATTGAATATTGATTTTGATGAGATGCTACTTTAAAGACTTTCATCTAAAACGTTTTTCAGTATACCAGTAAAGTTTATGATAGTTAATATTTATGGAAGGCCTGGTGTGTCACAGGCACTCACTTTTTAAAAATGCAGCTTGGGGCTGGTGCACTGGGACGGCCCAGAGGGATGGTATGGGGAGGGAGGAGGGAGGAGGTTCGGGATGGGGAACACATGTATACCTGTGGCGGATTCATTTTGATATTTGGCAAAACTAATACAATTATGTAAAGTTTAAAAATAAAATAAAATTAGAAAAAAAATGCATTATTGAGGTATAATTTACATAAAATAAACCACATCCACTTAAAGTACGCAATTCAGTAAGGTTTGATATGTGAAACCATCCCCACAAGCAAGTGAAGGCACCCAGGACCCCCTACAGTGTCTTCATGTCCTCTTAAAACTTTCCTCTCACCCCTCCCTGCCTTTGTTCCCAAGCAACTACCAATCCGTTGTCTGTTACCATAATCAGTTTGTATCCTCTATAATGGCATATAAGTTAATTGCACACTTTGTAGTCTTTTTGTCTTTATTCTCTCATTCAGTGTAATTATTATGAAATTTATTCATTGTGCATCAGTGGTTCATCTTTTTTATTTCTGAGTAATATTTCACTGATGATCTGTTTCCAATTTGACTGTTACACATAAAACTGCCATGAATATTCATGTACAAACATTTGTATGGACTTTATATTTCTTCTCTCTAGGAGTGAAATAGGTGTATGTTTAACTTCTAAAATTCTAACTGGTGTGTAGTGGTATCACATTGTGGTTTTAGTTTGTGTTTTCCTAATAACTCATGAGGGCTTTAATAGAATCTTTTCATGTGCTTATGTTCCATCTGTCTCTTTTGGTGAGGTGTATGTTCAAATCTTCTGACTCTCTTTTCATCCTTATGACAACATTGTGATGTAGGTACTATTATCATCCCCTTTCCTGAGAGGTAGAGACACCCATACCTTTCCCAATTTCATACAGCTTGTGAGAGGTAGGATTTTTCATCTTTATGCTAAATAGTCATGAAAATTTGAAGCTTTTTCACCTAAATCCTCTTGTACAAAATAAACAACAGACATGGATATGGAACTAATGGGGAAAGTCAGTGAATGAGGCTGTAGTTGTGTCTCTAGTTTGTCTGCTGGCACATTGGAGATACAGTGGGAGACCCATACACTGCCCAGGGAATTGTGTATGGGACAAGCTCAGTCTGTCATCAAAAATAATTCCACACAGGTAATGGCCATCTGCTCCCCGGGGCCCCCAAGGGCTGGGACTGACAGAGGCAAAGGAGGTGAGGGGACTGAGAGGTGAGCACTAAACAATGTGATGCTATTAATAGGGGAAAAACTAAAGCCAGGAGCCAAAACTGATGTCTCACTGAACTGTCTAAGGTTTCCTGGAGAAGTACAAGTCTTTATCCCAAGGATAACAGGGCTGGAGAAGAGTGATATCATGTGCCAGAGAGAGACATAACCTAACCCCTAGGGCAGGCTTATAATTAGATATTATTTAAAACTTATATTCCTTAAGTATTTTCTCAATATTTATTTAGTGAGGGTGAGAAGAAACTAACTTTCTCCGAATAAAGAAAGGATAATGTTAGGATCAAAATAAAGGATTGATTACAGACAAGTTTTCAAACCATGGAACTTCCAAAGGGACACATAGAATTTAGATATTTAGATAAGTCACTGAGTCACAGGAATTAGCATTATTCAGCTTTAGATGCTTTCAAGTGCTGGCTGTGGGGTTAGTGGGCTTCCCTACAGCTGCAGGAAACAAGTCACTGGTCTTGAAAATCACTCAACAGGGGGAGATAGGTTGGTGCTGGTGAGATATGGCTTTTATTTTCATTGTAGTGGGTTTTCTACTTGAACAGGACTAAACTCTTTAACATTTTGCTGGTTATGTAAGAAGTCACACGTGGGAACCTGGGTTTCCTGACGCCATTTTTGCTCTATGTCTTTGCACTTACATCATTCTGGTGGCATGCCACATGTATGGCTCCTGCTCACTAGGAATCAAAATATGCCTGAGTATTTGTCAACCTTTGCTTCTCCTTCACTTATAATATCCTGGGCTAAAGCTGACCTTGCACCTGGACACATGTGGTCCTCTGTGGGGGCAATACTCACTTTTCTAGGGAGCACATGGGAATGCATAGAGGTGTCTGGGGTTGTCACAATGATGGGGTGACATCACTGGATGCCAAATACCCTACAATGTGCCCGGAACTAAACACTATCCAAAGCTAGTGGTGTCTTCTATTTGCCCAACCCACTTTCAACCCCAAATAAATAAATAAACTTACCCAAGGGAGTTTGGGCCTCAGAACCAAGCATATGTGTGGACTTACTAGCCAAGAGAGGAATAAAGATATATAATTATAAAATAATTATAAATTGATAATATAAATTATATTTTATTT
>NW_011494609.1:13296138-13338484 GCF_000754665.1 Bison bison bison
ATTTATAATTATATAATTATATATCTATTGATTATTAAAATTTAATTTAAATATATAATTATAATACAATAATTTAAATATAATAATAATTATTATATATTTATTATTTAACCAATAAGTCTATTAAAGCATCATCCTTATTTTGCAGGTGACAAAATAAAACTGAATCAGAAAAGCATTGGTAAAGGAAAGGATCAAACTCAGTCTGTCCAACTAAAAAAATATATGCTCTTTCTACCTTAAGATTTATTATGGGTTGAATTATGTCCCTCAAAGTTCATATGTTGAGTACATCAGAATGTGATCTTATTTGAAGATACAGTTGTTACTGAAGTTAGAAGTTAGGATGAAGTCATACTAGAATAGGGAGGAGGCCTGATCTTATATGACTGGTGTCCTATAAATAGAGACATTCAGATGTACAGATATGAATACAGGGAGATGCCATCTGGACATGAAGGAAGAGATTGGAGTGATACACTTACAACCTATGAAACACCAATGATGGCCAGCAAACCACCAGAAGCCAGAAGAGACATGTAGAGCAGATTCTCCCTAATGCCCTCAGAAGGATCAAAACCTGGTTATACCTTGATCTTGGACTTCCAGCCTCCAGAACTGTGAGACAACAAGTTTCTGTCTTCTAAGCCACCCAGTCTATGGTAGTTTCTTACAGCAGTCCTATTAAAATAGACATCATTCTACCTATCTCAAGAAATGTAAATTGATATAGCAACTGTGGGGAACAGTATGGAGAGCCTTTAAAAAGTTAGCATAGAACAACCATATGATCCAGAAAACCATAATTCAAAAGGATATATGTACTCCAATGTTCACTGCAGTACCATTTACAATAGCCAGGGCATGTATATTTACAATGTTATAATACCAGAACATGGCCATGCATCTCTGGCCATTCATCTCTTGCTTTGAGAACCCAGTATGAAAAGGCAAAAAGATATGATACCAGAAGATGTCATATTGCTGTGACCCCTAGGTCAGTAGGTGTCCAGTATGCTATGGGGAAGAAGGAAGAGATAGCTCCAGGAAGAATGAAGAGGCTGGTCCAAAGCAGAAATAATGCTCAGTGGTAGATGTGTCTGGTGGTGAAAGTATAATCTGGTGTTGTAAAGAATAATACTGCATAGGCACCTCGAGTGCTTGGTCCATGAATCAAGGTAAACTTGATGTGATCAAGGAGGACATGGTAAGATTGAACATCAACATCTTAGGAATCAATGAACTAAAATGGATGGGAATGGTGAGTTTAACTCACAGGACCATTGTATCTACTACTGTGGGCAAAAAGCCCTAGAAGAAATGAAGAAGCCTTCAGAGTCAACAAGGGAGTTTACAATGCAGTACCTGGGTGCAGTCTCAAAAATGACAGTAATCTCAGTTCATTTCCAAGGCAAACCATTCAACATCACACAATCCAAGTCTATGCCCCAACCATTAATGCCAAAGAAGCTGAGGTTTAATGGTTCTATGAAGACCTACAACACCTTCTAGAACTAACAAAAAAAAAAAAAAAGATATTTTTCATCATATAGGATTGGAATGCAAAAGTAGGAAGTCAATAGATACCTGGAGTAACAGGCATGTATGGCCTTGGAGTACAAAATGAAGCAGGGCAAAGGCTAACAGAGTTTTGTCAAGAGAATGCACTGGTCATAGCAAACACCCTCTTCCATGTGGTCTACACAGGGACATCACCAGATGGTCAATACTGAAATCAGATTGATTATATTATTTGCAGGCAAAGATGGAGAAGCTCTATACAGTCAGCAAAAACAAGACCTAGAATAGCTGTGGCTCAGATCATGAGCTCCTTATTGCAAAATCCAGGATTAAATTGAAGAAAGTAGGGAAAATCACTAGGTCATTCTGGTATGACTTAAATCAAATCCTCATGATTATACAGTGGAGGTGAGGAATAGATTCAAGGGATTAGATCTGGTAGATAAAGTCACTAAAGAACTACAGATGGAATATTGTACAGGAGGCAGGGACCAAAACTAACCCAAAGAAAAAGAAACGCAAGAAGGCAAAGTGTCTTAGGAGGCCTTACAAATAGATGAGAAAAGGAAAGAAGTGAAAGGCACAGGAGAAAAGGGAAGATATACCCATCTGAATGCAGAGTTCCAAAGAAGAGTGAGATAAGAAAAGCCTTCTTAGGTGAACAATGCAAAGAAATAGAGGAAAACAATAGAGTGGTAAAGACTAGAGATCTCTTCAAGGAAATTGGAGATACCATGGGAACATTTCATGCAAGATGAACATGATAAAGAACAGAAATGGCAAGGACCTAACAGAAGCAGAAGATATTATGAAGAGGTGACAAGAATACGTAGAAGAACTGTACAAAAAAAGATCTTAATGACCCAGATAACCATGATAGTGTGGTCACTCACCTAGAGCCAGATATCGTGGAGTGTGAAGTCAAGTAGGCCTCTGGAAGCATTACTGTGAACAAAGCTAGTGGAGGTGATGAAATTCCATCTGAGCTATTTAAATCCTAAAAAATGATACTTTTAAAGTGTTGTGCTCAATATGCCAGCAAATTTGGAAAACTTGGCAGTGGCCACAAGACTGGAAAAGGTCAGTTTTCATTTCAATCCCAAAGAAGGAAAATGCCAAAGAATGTTCAAAGTACCATACAATTGTACTCATTTCACATGCTAGCAACGAAACACTCAAAAAAAAAAAAAAAAAAAAAAACTTCAAGCTAGATTTCACCAGTATGTGAAACGAGAAATTCCAGATATACAACTTGGATTTAGAAAAGGCCGATGAACCAGAGATCAAATTGCCAATATCCTTTGGATCATAGAGAAAGTATGGGAATTCCAGAAATATATCTTCTTCTGCTTCACTGACTATGCTAAAGCCTTTGACTGTGTGCATCACAACCAACTGTGGAAAATTCTTAAACAGATGGGAATCCCACACCACGTTACCTGTCTTCTGAGAAACCTGTATGCAGGTCAAGAAATAACAACTAGAAACGGACATGGAACAATGGGCTGGTTCATAATTGGGAAAGGAGTACTTCAAGGCTGTATATTGTCACCGTGCTTATTTAACTTATATGCAGAGTACATTGTGTGAAGGCCAAGCTGGATGAATCACAAGCTGGAATCAAGATTTCCAGGAGAAATATCAACCTCAGATATGCAGATGATACCACTAATGGCAGAAAGCTAAGACGAACTAAAGAGCCTTTGATGAGGGTGAAAGAGGAGAGTGAAAAAGTTGGCTTAAAATTCAATTCAAAAAAATGAAAATCATAGCAACTGGTCCCATCACTTCATCACAAATAGAAGGAGAAAAAGTGGGAACAGTGGCAGACTTTATTGTCTTGGGCTCCAAACTCATCGTGGATAGTGACTGTAGCCATGAAATTAAAAGACGCTTGCTCCTTGGAAGGAGAGCAATGCCAAATCTAGAAAACATATTAAAAAGCAGTGACATCACTTGGCTGAAAAAGCTCTTTATAGTCAAAGCTATGGTTTTTCCAGTAGTCATGAACAGATATGAGAGCTGGATGATAAAGAAGCTGAGTGCCAAATAATTGATGCTTTTGAGCTGTGGTGTTGAAGAGACTCTTGTCTCCTTGGACAGTAAGGAGATCAAACCAGTCAACCCTAAAGGAAATCCATACTGAATTATCATTATAAGGACTGATGCTGAAGCTGAGCGTCAATACTTTGGCCACCTGATGTGAAGAGCCAACTCATTGGAAAAGATCCTGGTGCTAGGAAATATCGAGGGTAGCAAAAGAAAGGGGTGACAGAGGATAAGATGCTTAGACGGCATTAATGACTCGATGGACATGAGTTAGAGAAAACTACAGGAAACAGGGAAGAACAGGAAAGCCTGGCATGGTGCAGTCCCTAGGGTCACAAAGAGTTGGACACAACTTAGGGACTGAACAACATCAAGAGAACAGAAACAATATAAATGTCCAATAAAAGATGAATGGATATGGACAGGGAGGCCTGGCGTGCTGTGATTCATGGGGTCACAAAGAGTCAGACATGACTGAGTGACTGAACTGAACTGAATGACTTACATAAATTCAAACAGCTAATAAGTGTCAGAACTCAAATGTATCTCACTTCAGAGTTCATGTTCTTATCACAATCCAAATAAAGCTGAAATAGCTAAAACACTTAAAAAAAAAAAAAGATGAATGGATAAATACGATGTGGTACGTATATACAGGCTTCCAAGATGGTGCTAATGGTAAAGAACCCACATGCCAATGCAGGAGATACAAGAGATGTGGGTTCATTCTCTGGGTTGGGAAGATCCCCTGGAGGAGAGCATGGTAATCCACTCCAGTATTGTTGCCTGGAGAATCCCATGGATAGAGGAGCCTCACCAGCTACAGTCCATAGGGTCATAAAGAGTCAGACACCCCTGAAGCGACTTAGCATGCGTGCATGCAGTACATATATACAATGGAATATTAGTCACTAAAAGGAATGACATTGAATCATTTGGAGTGATGTGAAAGAACATAGAGTCTGTTGTACAGACCGAAGTAAGTCAGAAAGAGAAAAACAAATATATATGAACATATATATATGGAATCTGTGGCATAGATGAGCCTATTTGCAGAGCAGGAATAGAGATACAGGCATAGAGAACTGACTTGTAGACATGGGAGGCAGGGGAAAGCAGGTGGGACAAACTGGGAGTGTCGCACTGACAGGGATACACTACCATGTGTAAAATAGTTAGCAAGAAGCTTCTGTACAGCACAGGGAGCTCAGCTCGGTGCTCTGTGGAGACCTAGAGGTCTGGGATGGGGGTGAGGTGGGAAGGAGACTCAACAGGAAGGGGATCTCTGTATACACATACCTGATTCACAATGCTATACAGTAGAAACTAACACAACATTGTGAAGCAATTATAGTCCAATTAAAAAAAAAGATTCATCTCTGAAAAGGCATTCTTCACCCACCCCACAGAAAATCTTCAAATGTTCTAGATTAAATTGAATGGATTTAATCTAGAATTACAAAAGTCAATCCATTGCCAACCCCCACACCACGCCACCCCACCCTCAACACACACATATCACTTAACTTTCTGCTCTGCACTTCATCTTCCTTTCAAGGAACAGAGTCCCTTGTGTGAGCTGGGTTCTCTTTATGCAGCCCATGGGATTAGTCTGCTGGAGGACCTGGTGTGAGGCAGTCCTTTTAGCACGAGTCTCAGCTGGGTTTGTACTGCTCAGAGTCAACAGCAGAATCATATCACCTTATTGAAGAGTGTAGCTCAGAAATGAATGAAATGAGCATCACCTAGAGGCACCTTCAGAGAGGTCTCAAGGGCCACAGGCAGGGTTCCTGGGTCTTCCTTTTCCTTTGCTGGCCTCCTCAGACCCCATTGGCAGGGGTCACAAGTATCCACCTCTGCATCCTCCTCATGTGTTCCTCTCCCCAATATGAGTGCCCACTGTGTGTGGCTTAGTTCTCATGGCCAAAAATTCCTATTTGAAACATAAGCCCCAGTGTGATGTTATTAGGAAACGGGGCTTTGTGGAGGTAATTAAGTCACGACGGTGGAATGCTCACAAATGGGATTAATGCCCTTAAAAAGCCCCCAAAGAGCTCCCTTGCCCCTTCAGCAACATGAAGACATGGCAAGAAGACACCTCAGTGTTTAGTAACCAGGAAGCAGGCTCTCACCAGACATCAAATCTTCTGACCCCTTGATTTGGACTTCCAGCCTCCAGAACTGTAAGAAGTAAATTTCTTTTGTTTACAAATCGTCCAGTCTATGGTATTTTGTAATAGCAGCCCTAACAGACTAAGACACAAGGTGATCTTTAAACTTTTTATGTAATTTAAATTATGTAATTATGTAATTTAGAAATCTTAACCAATGCACAGTTAAGTTTGAGAACTAGTAATACTATATTGCCAACATCTACTGGACCATGGAAAAAGCAAGAGAGTTCCAGAAAAACATCTATTTCTGCTTTATTGACTGTGGCAAAGCCTTTGACTGTGTGGATCACAATAAACTGTGGAAAATTCTGAAAGAGATGGGAATACCAGACCACCTGACCTGCCTCTTGAGAAATTTGTATGCAGGTCAGGAAGCAACAGTTAGAACTGGACATGGGACAACAGACTGGTTCCAAATAGGGAGAGGAGTACATCAAGGCTGTATATTGTCACCCTGGTTGTTTAACTTAAATGCAGAGTACATCATGAGAAACGCTGGACTGGAAGAAACACAAGCTGGAATCAAGATTGCTGGGAGAAATATTAATAACCCCAGATATGCAGATGACACCACCCTTATGGCAGAAAGTGAAGAGGAACTAAAAAGCCTCTTGATGAAAGTGAAAGTGGAGAGTGAAAAAGTTGGCTTAAAGCTCAACATTCAGAAAATGAAGATCATGGCATCCGGTCCCATCACTTCATGGGAAATAGATGGGGAAACAGTGGAAACAGTGTCAGACTTTATTTTTCTGGGCTCCAAAATCACTGCAGATGGTAATTGCAGCCATGAAATTAAAAGACGCTTTCTCCTTGGAAGGAAAGTTATGACCAACCTAGATAGCATATTCAAAAGCAGAGACATTACTTTGCCAACAAAGGTCCATCTAGTTAAGGCTATGGTTTTTCCTGTGGTCATGTATGGATGTGAGAGTTGGACTGTGAAGAAGGCTGAGTGCTGAAGAATTGATGCTTTTGAACTGTGGTGTTGGAGAAGACTCTTGAGAGTCTCTTGTACTGCAAGGAGATCCAACCAGTCCATTCTGAAGGAGATCAGCCCTGGGATTTCTTTGGAAGGAATGATGCTGAAGCTGAAACTCCAGTACTTTGGCCACCTCATGCGAAGAGTTGACTCAATGGAAAATACTCTGATGCTGGGAGGGATTGGGGGCAGATGGAGAAGGGGACGACAGAGGGTGAGATGGCTGGATGGCATCACTGACTCAGTGGATGTGAGTCTGAGTGAACTCCGGGAGTTGGTGATGGATAGGGAGGCCTGGCGTGCTGCGATTCATGGGGTCGCAGAGTTGGACACGACTGAACGACTGATCTGATCTGATCTGATCTGAATATTATATTACCAGGTGCTATGGCTCAGCTCCAAGATCATGGTGACCAGAAGGTATCATGTGATCTACTCTGAGCATCCCCACATCCTGGTCAGATTGTGTGTTGGCACATTTTTCTTTCTTGGGAGCTGCCATCTTGACTGCTGCTCATCGTGGTACAGGATATGAAGACTAAAGGAAATAACTAAACTTTGAGCTGATTTAGTTGGAGGTTTATCCATCCACGCACTCCATTAACTGGAACACTCTCAATTTGTGAGAGGAGTTAGTGAATGTGGTGATTAGCCTCCTTTGCATCCACAGATTTTCTGCTCTACTCTTTGCCCCCAGGAGACTGGCTGCATGAATTGCTTTGTTAGGATTTCTTTGCCAGCTTGCCTCCTTCAGCCAATGGGAGGCATCAGTAGGAGATTAGAAAGGGGGAGGGAAGAGAGGTCAGTGTGTTTTTCTTGTCCCTCTCCCTGCCCCACACTGCAACTGTACAGTGACTATGTCTTCCCATCCCGCAGTCCTCTGCTAGTAGCCTGCCTGCAAGGTCCTAGCTCTCACTGGGTTCTGGTAACACTGCCATCTCCACCTGCCTATCAAGCCTAGTGGTGCCTTCCCACTATTGCTACTCCCAGAGCATCTCAGCATCTCTTGCTGATCCCTTTAACTCTGCACACACATCCCTATGTGTGTCATTAACATGTCTTATGGAAGAACCTTCAGAATCCCAAGGGCAGGCAAAATTGTGTCCAGTCTGGTGGCTCACGATGAATGCATTATATGCTCTTTTAAGAGTCTGAAAACTGGTGATCAATATATGATTCATGTAGTAACTTCCTCTTAGCCTCAACGTCTATTCCTCAACTGGGTTCTGTAATAGATCACAAGGAACATTGCTGAACACTTCATATGCCACAGGCATTTTTCTAACCAATTCAGAGTATTATCCCATTAGTGCTCCCAACAACCCTATAGCACCACTATCACTATTTTACACATGAGAAAACATAGGTTAAGCCCACACAAGTGGAAAGAAATTTGCACTTCACTCAGATGCTGGTTATTAACAGAATGGTCCCATCATCTCATCTCTCTACCACAGTTCTAGAGACCTTGGGAAAGGTCATCCAAGACTGGAGAGCATTAGCTTTCTTATTGACTTATGTGAAATAGTGAAAAGAAACTCATCTGCAGGATGCTGCATATGCATGCCAAGTCCCACATGTGCACCAACTAGCCAACTATGCAGGTGGGCTCTAGAGGCTGCCTCCCCATCCTTACAACAGGTGCCAACATGCAGGAATGAAGCAGTGGGGGTGGTCCCGTTGCTTGGGGTCAACCTTCTAGGTTCCAGCTCCTCCTCCCCTGACTCCTTTAGAATAATCAACATCCACTCTGCTTATAAGTCAACTCTTGACTGCCCAGATTGTGAAATGATCCAAATGGACCTTTTCTGAATGCCATTGATAAGGGAGAAGCCGATGATCCTATGCCTGAGGTTCTTCCCCACAGTGCTCCCCCATTCACTGGGGGCACTCACCTCTCCTTGGCTTTTCTCAGAAAGTAGATGTTGTTGATAGTAATAATCTCAGATCTTAGCATTCATCCAGTCCTAGAATGGCAGCAGCTAATGAGAGATAGGTGGCTCAGACAGGAAAGCGTCTGCCTACAGCTCGGGAGACCTGGGTTCGATCCCTGGGTTGGGAAGATCCTCTGGAGAAGGAAATGGCAACTCACTCCAGTACTCTTGCCTGGAAAATCCCATGGACAGAGGAACATGGTAGGCTACAGTCCATGGGGTCGCAGAGTCAGTCATGATTGAGGGATTTCACTTTCACTTTCCGTCCTTCTTGGTTCTGAATGGTTGGTGGGAATAGTGTAGAGTAAAAGTGCCGGAGGACATCTCTGTGTTTACAAGGAAGATGGTTGCTTAGCAATGTCTGTCCTAGGTGTGGGAGGGGCAGGATGGCTCAGGTGTCAAATGTGTGTCATTCTTCTACTCTGGTGATTCAACTTGTAACAGAGGAAACTGAGGCCCACAGATATTAAAACAACATTCTCAAACTCCTGAAGCTATAGACTGATAGGTGGGCATGTGGATAAACTAGGTTCCCTGCCTGCTGGTTCAGCACTTGGTCTCCCCACACCAAACTGCTTATTTCACAACTGCTTACACAGCCACACAGATGCTTATGGGACCCAGGGCACAGCATTTCAACTTCAAAGTTCAAAAAAAACACTGACATATTCAACCATTTTTTGTAGTTTTGGTTAATAAGGGCTAATCCCACAACATCTGAAACAACATTCTAAAAGCCAGGATCCCTAAAAGGGACAACACTATGGAACCAGGCCATGCCAGGGAATGCAATCTTAGGAAATGGGCTAAACCACTCCAGATGCCTCTCAATGCAAGCATCATTCAGAGGTGACCATCCAGTCAGATAGATTAGGATGCTTGGTTAACAGAGCAGTGCCCAGTCAGGCATCCTGCCTACCCCAAATGGGATGATCAGTGCTTTATTATTATTTACCTTATTTTTTTGCTGCACTGCACAGCATCAGTTCAGTTCAGTCGCTCATTGTATCCGATTCTTTCCAATCCCATGGACTGCAGCATGTCAGGCTACCCTACAATCAACAACTCTTAAGCTTGCTCAAATTCATGTACACTGAGTTGGTGATGCCATCCAAAAATCTCATTCTCTTTTGTCCCCTTCTCCTCCTGCCTTCAATCTTTCCAGCATCAGGGTCTTATCCAAGGAGTCAGTTCTTTGCATCAGGTAGCCAAAGTATTTGGAGAAGGCAATGGCACCCCACTCCAGTACTCTTGCCTGGAAAATCCCATGGATGGAGGAGCCTGGTAGGCTGCAGTCCATGGGGTCGTGAAGAGTCAGACATGACTGAGCGACTTCACTTTTATGCATTGGAGAAGGAAATGGCAACCCACTCCAGTGTTCTTGCCTGGAGAATCCCAGGGATGAGAGAGCCTGGTGGGCTGCCATCTCTGGGGTCGCACAGAGTTGGACACGACTGAAGCGACTTAGCAGCAACAGCAGCAGCAGCCAAAGTATTGGAGTTTCAGCTTTAGGATCAGTCCTTCCGATGAATATTCAGGACTGATTTCCTTTAGGATTGACTGGTTTGATTTCCTTGCAGTCCGATGGGCTCTCAAGAGTCTTTTCCAAACCACAGTTCGAAAGCATCAATAAATACTTTGGCACTCAGCTTTCCTTATAGTCCAACTCTCACATGCATTCGTGACTACTTGAAAAACCATAGCTTTGACTGGATGGATCTTTGTCGGCAAAATAATGTCTCTGCTTTTTAATATACTGTCTAGGTTGATCATAGGTTTTCTTCCAGAGATAAAGCGTCTTTTAATTTCATGGCTGCAGTCAACATCTGCAGTGATTGTGGAGCACAAGAAAATAAAGTCTGTCACTGTTTCCATTGTTTCCCCATCTATTTGCCATGAAATGATGGGACTGTATGCCATGATCTTTGTTTTTTGAATGTTGAGTTTTAAAGTAGGTTTTTCACTATCCTCTTTCACTTTCATCAAGAGGCTCTTTAGTTCTTCTTTGCTTTCTGTCATAAAGGTGGTGTCATCTGCATATCTGAGGTTATTGGTATTTCTCCCATCTATTTTGATTTCAGCTTGTGCTTCGTGCAGCCCAGAATTTTGCATGATGTAATCTGCATATAAGTTAAATAAGCAGGGTGACAATATACAGCTTTGATGTACTCCTTTCCCTATTTGGAACCACTCTGCTGTTCCATGTCCAGTTCTAACTGTTGCTTCTTGACCTGCATACAGATTTCTCAGGGGGCAGGTAAGGTAGTTGGGTATACCCATCTCTTGAAAAATTTACCACAGTTTGTTGTGATCCACACAGTCAAAGGCATTGGCATATCAATAAAGCAGAAGTAGATATTTTTCTGGAACTCTTTTGCTTTTTAATGATCCAATGGATGTCGGCAATTGGATGTCTGGTTCGTCTGCCTTTTATAAATCTGGATTGGATATCTGGAAGTTCATAGTTCGTATACTGTCGAAGCCTGGCTTGGAGAATTTTGAGCATTACTTTGCTAGCGTGTGAGATGAGTGCAATCGTGAACATTCTTTGGCATGGACTTTCTTTGGGATTCGAATGAAAATCGATCTTTTCCAGTCCTGGAAAAGAAGAAGAGAGAAGCAGAATGGCCACTGCTGAATTTTCCAAATTGGCTGGCATATTGAAGGCAACACTCTCACAGCATCATCTTTTAGGTTTTGAAATAGCTCAGCTGGAATTTCATCACCTCTACTAGCTTTGCTCATAGTGATGCTTCCTAAGGCCCACTTGACTTCACATTCTAGGACGTCTGGCTCTAGGTGAGTGAGCACACCATCGTGGTTACCTGGGTCATGAAGTTTTTTTTGTATAGCTCTTCTGTGTATTTTTTTGCCACCTCTTCTTAATATCCTCTGCTTCTGTTAGGTTCATACTGTTTCTGTCCTTTATTGTGTCCATTTTGCATGAAATGTTCCCTTGGTATCTCTAATTTTCTTGAAGAGATCTCTAGTCTTTTCCATTCTATTGTTTTCCTCTATTTCTTTGCATCGATCACTGAGGAAGGCTTTCTTATTTCTCCTTGCTATTGTTTGGAACTCTGCATTCAAATGAGTATATCTTTCCTATTCTTTGCCTTTAGCTTCTCTTCTATTATCAGCTATTTGTAAGGCTTCCTCAGTCAACCATTTTGCCTTTTTGCATTTCTTTTTATTGGGGATGGTCTTGATCACTGCGTCCTGTACAATGTCACAAACCTCTGTCCATAGTTCTTCATGCACTCTGTTTATCAGATCTAATTCCTTGAATCTGTTTGTCACTTTCACTTTATAATCGTAAGGAATTTGATTTAGCTCCTAACTGAATGGTCTTGTGGTTTTCCCTACTTTCTTCAATCTAAGTCTGAATTTTGAAATAAGGAGTTCATGATCTGAGCCACAGTCATCTCCTGGTCTTGTTTTTCCTGACAATATATTTGGCTGCAAAGAATATAATCAATCTGATTTCTGTATTGGCCATCTGGTGATGTCCATGTGTAGAGTCTTCTCTTGTGTTGTTGGAAGAGGGTGTTTGCTATGACCAGTGCATTCTCTTGGGAAAACTTTGTTAGCCTTTGTCCTACTTCATTTTGTACTCCTAGGCCAAATTTTCCTGTTACTCCAGGTATCTCTTGACTTCTTTTGCACCCCAGTCTCCTAAAATGAAAATGACACATTTTTTTTTGTTGTTAGTTCTAGAAGGTCTTGTAGGTCTTCATAGAACTATTCAACCTCAGCTTCTTCAGCTTACTGGTTGGGGCATAGACTTGGATTACTGTGATATTGAATGGTTTGCCTTGGAAACGAACAGAGATCATTCTGTCATTTTTGAGATTGCACCCAAGTACTGTATTTTGGACTCTTGTTGACTATGAGGGTTGTTCCATTTCTTCAAAGGGATTCTTGCCCACAGTAGTAGATATAATGGTCTTCTGAATTAAATTCACTGATTCCAGTTCATTTTAGTTCACTGATTCCTAAAATGTGGATGTCCACTCTTGCCATCTCCCATTTGAATATTTCCAATTTACCTTGATTAATGGACCTAACATTCCAGGTTCTTATGCAATATTGTTCTTTACAGCATCGGACTTTACTTCCATCACCAGTCACATCCACAACTTGGTGTTGTTTTCCCTTTGGCTCCATCTCTTCATTCTTTCTGGTGTTATTTCTCCACTCTTCTCCTGTAGCATATTGGGCACCTACTGACCTGCGGATTTCATCTTTCAGTGTCATATCTTTCTGCCTTTTTATACTGTTCTTGCAGTTCTCAAGGCGAGAATACTGAAGTGGTTTGCCATTCCCTTCTCCAGTGGACCACATTTTGTCAGACCTCTCCACCATGACCTGTTCATCTTGTGTGGCCCTACACATCATGGCTTATAGTTTCATGAGTTAGACAAAGCTGTGATCCATGTGACCAGTTTGATTAGTTTTCTGTGATTATAGTTTTCATTCTGTTTGCTCTCTGAGGTATAAGGATAATAGCATCCTATCCCTGCACAGCATATGAGATTGTAACTACCCAACCAGGGAAATAACCCATGCCCCTTCAGTGGAAGCACAGAGTCTGAACCATTAGACAATCAGGGAAGTCTCTGATCAGTGTTTTATAGCAGCATCCATACAGAAGCATGCTATGCAACATTGGGTTCAACAAGCAACTCCTAGACATAAGGCATCTGTGGTCAAAAGAATTTTGGAAGTCTTGTCCACTGTTTTAGTCGCTCAGTCATGTCTGACTCTTTGTGACCCCATGGACTGTAGTCCACCAGATTCCTCTGCCCATGGAATTCTCCAGGCAAGAATACTGGTGGTTCAGATAATAAAGAATCTACCTGAAATGTGGGAGACATAGGTTCGATCCCTGCATTGGGAAGATTCCCTGGAGAAGGGAATGGCAACCCACTCCAGTATTCCTGCCTGAAGAATTCCATGGACAGAGGAGCCTGTCAATCTACAGTCCATGGCATCGAAAGGAGTCGGACATGACTGAGTGACTAACACTTTCACTTTACACTTCACTGTCCACCGCACCCTTTTCTTAGAAAGTCGTCATGCATAGTGTAGTATGTTACAGGCTCCTGAGGGATTCTGCAGCAATTAATGTGTTAACTTGTCTAAAATTTTCCAAGTGTACTTAACTCTCCTCTCCCCTTCTCCCAAAATATACATATTAATATCCAACAAAACACACTTGAAGGATTTTGCACTAAAGTGTTAAGAAAATAGATATCTTTTACTTTCTCTAAGGGCAAAGAAGTTACAACACAAGTAGGATGTGTTGACTTACATGCTCCACACAGGCACAGTGCCAAACACAAACTGTTTGCTCAGTATTTATTAAATTAATGATACATAATAAACCACTGAGTGTGTTCAATGTTTTGCAGTTTCTGTGGTCCTTGCCTCTCATCTTGCCTGATGTTTCTCTTGATCAGCTTCTCTCTCTGAGCTCCTCTTTAAAGTGTTGAGCTTCTACCTGAAGCCAAACCCCAGTTACCACAAGTTGTTATCATCATGAAACTCTAGCTCAGAAACTAGAAGGCAGTAGGAGAGCTGAGTTTCTTCTCAGCCTAGGGTGGATCCTGACACGTGTCATAGTCCCCTGCCTTCTTGCCACACTCAATTTAGATCAAACAGTTTGTTTAGCCACAGGCCACAGCTGGTGACAATTCTGGGGAGTGTCTGTCAGTTCAGCCATTAATCCGGGTTCTCCTTCCACTGAGACTCAACTATCAGTGCCCCCCTCCGCCACTCTTTTTGTCCCATTTCCACATATTTCACTTTACTTTTCAGTCCCTGAAAGACTTCTTTTAGAATCCAAGAAATTAGATTCAATATATTATGGGAAAGCTGAAGCTCCAACACTTTGGCCACCTCATTGGAAAAGACACTGATGCCAGGAAAGATTGAAGGCAAAAGGAGAAGGGAGTGGCAGAGGATGAGAGGGTTAGATAGCATCACCAACTCAATGGACGTGAATTTGAGCAAACTCTGGGATGCAGTGGAGGACAGAGGAGACTGGTCTGCTGCAGTCCATGGGAACACAAAGAGTCGGACACAACTTAGTGACTGAATATATTTAATATATTAGTTAATTTAAAATTTGAAGCTGCCTACACAGGGCTGAGAGAGAACATGGTGGGACGGATACCCAGAGTGTAGGAGGTACATTCTCCTAGTCAAGTCCCGGTTGTCTGTCCTGAGCCTACCCTGCGGTAAGCTGAATACTGGGATGTTCAAGGCTATGGTGGATGATGACTGCTCTGGCATCACCCTAGAAGATTCAAGCTACTCCACATACCACAAAGGCTCTTTATTTATATATATATTTCCCCCCTATTCCTATTAATTTTCTTGTAAACAACAGAAAGAGCTTCTGATAAATGAAAAGGACTGGTAATCCTAACATGAATCTCAATGGATATTTTAATTTACTGCCAACCACTTGGCAGACTGATTATTATTTTTTATAAAGGTGTTTTAAAATGAGGACCATTTTAAAATTTTATTTATTTATTTTTGGTTGTGCCGGGTCTTTGCTGCTGCACAGGCTTTTCTCTAGTTGTGACAAGTGGGGGCTACTCTTCGTTACAGTGCTCAGGCTTCTTATTGTGGTGGCTTCTCTTGTGGCAGAGCATGGGCTCTAGGGCATGTGGGGTTTAGTAGTTGCAGTGCATGGACTCAATAATTGTGGTTCCCAGGCTCTAGAGAATAGGCTCAACAGTTGAGACACATAGGCTTAGTTGCTCATGTAGGATCTTCCTGGACCAGGGATTGAACCCATGTTTCTTGCATTGGCAGGCAGATTTCTTTACCAAAGAGACACCAGGAAAGCCCCCAGACTGATTCTTTATGATCACTTTATGACCACAGTTATTCTAAGACTGTCACAAGATAACATTAGAAGAGGTAAAAATAATCTCTTTCTTTTTATCTTTCACATTCTCAAACATCTACTTCTTCTAACTTTAAATAAACATATATACATACAGCATACAAGGCTTCTTTACAAAGCACAAGTCTCTTTTAGAGGCATCTCCTAGAGATGCTGTGACACCCCTCTTATTTGTTATTAATTCTGTTGACACTGAAAAGCTTACATTGCTGGGTCCTTCACTAGGTACAAGCACTATCAGGAGTGGAGCCACACTCTCATCACCATCAGCATCATTCAAATGATCATCAGTGACTAATATTTATTGCCTGCCTACATTTTATAAGCATGGGGTTAGATACTCCTATGATTACAGCTGGCCCTTGAACAATACAGGTTTGAACTGCATGGGTCCACTTATATGTGGATTTTTTTTTCAATAAATATATTGGAAAATATTTTGAAGATCTGTGACAATTCGAAAAACTCACATACCGCACTATCTAGAAATATTGGCAAAAATAAGGAAAAGTTACATATGTCATTAGTGCATAAAATATATGTAGATACTAGTCTATTTCACCACTCACCACCACAAAACATATACAAATATAGTCTAAAAAGTTAAAATTTATCAAAACTTACATACACAAACACTTACAGACCATCATGGTGTCATTCTCAGTTGAGAGAAATGTAAACAAATGTAAAGATGCAGTATTCAATCATATCTGCAGAAAGTGAACTGTAGTACATACTGTGCTACTATAATAATTTGTAGTCATCTGTTGCTATTGTGATGAGCTCAAGTGTTTTTGAGTATCTGTTTAAGATGCCATGTTATGCTAGTCATCTCCCTGTGAACAGTTTGTCTCTAGTAAATTGCACATGGCAGTAGAAAGTGATCCCTCACAGTTGTTGAGTATTTTTCATCATGTTTATTAGTTCAATGCCATGAACCTTAGCACCTATGGGACCCACACAAAGTGCCACTGGTGATGCTGGCAATGCTCCCAAGTAGCAGAGAAAGTCATGGCATTACAAGGAAAAGTTGAGTTGCTTGATGCGTACCCTAGATTGAGGCCTGCAACTGTGATTACCACCTCTCAAGATGAATGAATCCGGGGTAAAGTGCAAGTTGCTCACTCGTGTCTGACTCTTTGCAATCCCATGGATAAGTCCATGGAATTTTCCAAGCCAGAATACTGGAGTGGGTAGCCTTTTCCTTCTCCAGGGGATCTTCCCAACCCAGGGATCGAACCCAGGTTTCCCACATTACAGGCGGATTCTTTACCAGCTGAGCCACAAGGGAAGCCCAAATCCAGTGTAAGGACCATTGTAAAAAAAGAAAAGGAAATGTGTGAAGCAATCGCTTCTGCTACACCAGCAGCTGTGAAAATCTTGCACTTTTTGTGAAATAGCATTTAATTTTTTGATGGCAGCATTCATGTGGATGCATATATAGAGAATCTAGAAAAACAGTACTGATGAATCTATTTGCAGGGCAGAAATAGAGACGCAGATGTAGAGAATGGACTTGTGGACACAGAGGGGGAAGGAGAGAGTGGGTTGAATTGGGAGAGTAGCACTGACATATATACACTACCATGTATAAAACAGATAGCTAGTGGGAAGCTGGTGTACAGCATAGGGAGCTCGATGCTCTGTGATGATCTAGATGCATGGGATGGGGGAGGTGGGACGGAGGTCCAAAAGGGAGGGATATACGCATACATGCAGTTTATTAACTTCATTGTACAGCAGACACTAACAACGTTGTAAAGCAACTGTTCTCCAGTCAAAATATAAAAATAAAAGAGAAGCACTGTAATGAGAAGGCTGTACATCACAACTGGAGCATAGCCCCCACGTGCCACAGAGAAAGCTCGTGTGCAGCAATGAAGATCCAGCACAGCCAAAAATAAATAAACACACAGGTAAAAATTTAAAAAGAAAGGTACACCTAAGACTGTAATATGATTTGAGAAAAAAGCAAAATCATTATATGGCAACTTAAAATAAATGGAAGATGAAGAATTTAAAACTGGAGAATTTAATGCCAGGAAAGGATGGATTGATAATTTTAGAAAGAGGCTTGGTTTTAAAAATGTCCACGTAACAGGAGAAGCAAATTCTGCCAACCAAGAGACCACAGATAAGTGTCCAGTCACCATTAAGAAAATCACTGAGGGACTTCCCTGGTGGTCCAGTGATTAAGACTTCACCTGCTGGGAAGATTTCACATGTCATGGGATAACTAAGTCCCTGCACCACAACTACCGAGCCTGTGCTCTAAAGGAGGTGGTGATCAAAACCATCCCCAAGACAATGAAATGCAAGAAGGGAAAAATGGTTGTGTGAGGAGGTCTCACAAATAGCTGAGAAGGACAGAAGTAAAAGGCAAAGGATAAAAGGAAAAAAATATCTGAATGCAGAGTTCCAAAGAATAGTAAGGAGATATAAGAAAGCCTTCTTTGGTGATCAATGCAAAGAAATAGAGGAAAACAATAGAATGGGAAAGACTAGAGATTTCTTCAAGAAAATTAGAGATACCAAGGGAACATTTCATGCAAAGGTGGGCACAATAAACGACAGAAATAGTATGGACCTAACAGAAGCAGAAGATACTAAGAAGAGGTGGCAAGAATACACAGAAGAACTGCACAAAAAAGATCTTTACGACCCAGATAACCACGATGGTGCAATCACTCACGTAGAGTCAGACATCCTGGAGTATGAAGTCAAGTGGGCCTTAGGAAGCATCACTATGAGCAAAGCTAGTGGAGGTGATGGAACTCCAGTTGAGCTGTTTCAAATCCTAAAAGATGATGCTGTGAAAGTGCTGCACTGAACATGCCAGCCAATTTGGAAAACTCAGCAGTGGCCACATGAATGGAAAGGTCAGTTTTCATTCCAATCCCAAAGAAAGTCCATGCCAAAAAATGTTCAAACTGCTGCACAACTGCACTCATCTCACATGCCAGCAAAGTAATGCTCAAAATTCTCCAAGCTACATTTCAACAGCATGTGAATTGAGAACTTTCAGATGTTCAATCTGGATTTAGAAAAGGCAGAGGAACCAGAGATCCAATTGCCAACATCCACTGGATCATCAAAAAAGCAAGAGAGTTCCAGAAAAACATTTACTTCTGCTTCATTGACTACGATAAATCCTTTGATTGTGTGATCACAACAAACCGTGGAAAATTCTGAAAGAGATGGGAATATCAGACCACCTTACCTGCCTCTTGAGAAATCTGTATGCAGGTCAAAAAGCAACAGCTAGAAGCTAGGAAAGGAGTTCATCAAGGCTGTATATTGTCACCTTGCTTATTTAATTTATATACAGCACACATCATGCGAAATGCCAGCCTGGATAAAGCACAAGCTTGAATCAAGGTTGCCAGGAGAAGTATCAATGACCTGAAATATGCAGAGGACACCACCCTTATGGCAGAATGTGAAGAGGAACTAGAAAGCCTCTTGATGAAAGAGAAAAAGGAGAGTGAAAAAATTGACTTAAAACTCAACTTTCAAATAACAAAGATCATGGCATCTGGTCCCATCACTTCATGGCAAATAGATGGGGAACAATGGAAACAGTGACAGACTCTACTTTTGGGCTCCAAAAATCACTGCAGATGGTGACTGCAGCCATGAAATTAAAAGACATTTTCTCCTTAGAAGAAAATCTATGAACAACCTAGACAGCATATTCAAAAGCAGAGACATTACTTTACCAGCAAAGGTCAGTCTAGTCAAAGCTATGGATTTTCCAGGAGTCATGTATGGATGTGAGAGTTGGACTATAAATAAAGCTGAGTACAGAAGAATTGATGCTTTTGAACTGTTGGAGAAGACCCTTGAGAGTTCCCTGGAGTGCAAGGAGATCCAACAAGTCCATCCTAAATGAAATCAGTCCTAAATGAAATTCATTGGAAGGACTCATGCTGAGGCTGAAACTCCAATACTTTGGCCACCTGATGCGAAGAACTGACTCCTTGGGAAAGACCCTGATGCTGGGAAAGACTGAAGGCAGGAGGAGAAGGGGATGATAGAGAATGAGATGGTTGGATGGCATCACCAACTCGATGGTCATGAGTTTGAGCATGCTCCGGGAGTTGGTAATGGACAGGGAAGCCTGGCATGTTGCAGTCCATAGGGTCACAACGAGTTGGGTGACCGAATGACTGAACTGAACTGAATTGAAAAAAGTCAGAAACTATGATGCATCTCTATATGATATGTTTTATATATATATATATATATATATATATATATATACATATATATATGAACAATGATGTATAAGTTTACACTCAGTGAGGCTGCTTCCTGTCTGCACGTCTGCCGCCTCCACCTCTGCCACTGAAGCAAGACAGCAAGACCAATGCCTTCTCCTCCCACTCAGCTCACTCAGTGTGCAGACATGTGATAAAGATGATCCACTTTCACGAAATGAATAGTAAATAATTGCCATGTCATGCAAGTTGATAAACTTACCTGCCGGGAGTACGTATGTGTTTTGTTGTGAACTCTAATAACTTACAGCAAGAATGGTGTAGGCATTTTTGTATTATCATCGTCACCATCTCCTAAGTGTTCATCATGTAGAACATTGTGTGTAAGACTTGTATTGAAGTGGATAACCTATCATTACATAAGCACTGGGTGAGTAGTATGGAATATAAAGTTAATAATGTGCTAGTCTTTTTTACTGTTTTATAACATTGCTTTCAAAGAATTATGTTACTGTACAGTATGCCTCTTTCTCTCTCTCATAGTTGGAGAAACTGCATATCAGCCTATCATCATAGGTAGTAAGTTTCTTTAAAATGCACTAGTATGTTTCCAATACTGTATTATTAATATGATTGTAAGACTGTATGCCACAGTCATTTTATAACAGTTCATTCTTAGGTGACCATGAAGAAATATTTCTACTGCTTCTCCATTATCAATGAATGATTCGTTCTACCTGTATCTAAATATAAATTTCTTTTTCACATCATCTTTTCATTTGTGATGCCTAGTGGTAGTAATACATATAACAGCTACAGTCTTTTATTTTATGTAAGACAATATTGATATAGGTACTAATTCATTTAGTATAGATGATTAATTTTGCAAACAGATGATGTAGTTTACAGTTTAATACAGTACGGTAAATGTATTTTCTCTTCTTTATAATTTTTAACATTTTATTTTCTCTAGCTTACTTTAATAATACAGTAGACAATACATATAACATACAAAATATGTGTTAATTGACTGTTTATGTTATTGACAAGGCTTCCAGTCAACAGTAGGCTATTAGTAGTTCAGTTTTAGTCAAAAATTATATGTTAATTTTTGGCTGCATGAGGCGGTTGGCACCCCAAGCCCCCAAGTTGTTCAAGAGTCAACTGTATACAGAAGTACCAAATCAACAATAGCTGGATTGCTTTGAATGTTCATCATGGGCTCTGTGCTAAGTTCCTAATGCTCCTTCTTTCTTTAAAGCTAGATAACAATCTTCTATGTCGGCCTTTGCTCAACAGGTGAGAAAACATAATAAAATTAGATAGCCAGTGGAAATTTGTTGTATTATGCAGGGAGCTCAAATCTGGTACTCTGTGACAGCCTAGAGGAGTGAGATGGGGTGGGAGGGAGGTTCAAGAGGGAGAAAATCATAGCCATATACCTATGTCTGATTCATGGTGATATATTTGGCAGAAACCAACACAATATTACAAAGGAATTATCCTCCGACTAAAAATAAATAAATTTAAATTTAAAAAGAATATATTGCCTTCTTGGAGCCACACCAGTGATTCCAGTGCCTAACTTTGGCTCCCTGGAGGACTGCTTTTTCCTTCTATTAGCAACCCAAAGCTTCTTTTCTTGTTTTTTGCTTATTTGCAATGCTTTTGATTAGCACTTCATATTCATTTCCATGTAAACTCTCATTCACTCGATGAAGATGTTTTTTAGCTGCATTGAGCATGTGGGATCTTAGCTCCCCCACCAGGGCTCAAACCCATGCCCCCTGCAATGGAAGCACAACTCAATGAAGATTTAATGAGTGCATATGATTTTTCCAGCACTCAGCTAGACCTTAGGGCTTCAGCATTAAACTCTATACCATACCTCTCAAAGTCAAGACTTCAATTTATAATACAGGTGTCCTACTCATTGTCCTATCTGTTCTGAGGGAAGGAAACTTTATGTAGCAGTGGCTATTGGCAACACCCTGGGGTTCCCTACAGTGGATGTTTCCCTGCCCTGCTTAGAGAAAGAAAATACAAGTGTCCTTTGTCAGTTCCGCAAGCTCACTACACAGTTTATTTGATCTGGCAGTTATTTAGGGGGCTGGGCTGAGTGTTTATTGTATTTGTACAGCAAGTAATCAGGCTTTTAGGAATTAACAGGCCAAGGACAAAGCAAAGCAAAGCAAATCTTGGCTCCATAAAGAGAGGAAATTTACCTATAATCAGAAAAAACTGAAGGATGGTTTTTTTCATTCCACCTTAGCAGAAATGGGGGCTTCCCTGGTGGCTCAGATGGTAAAGTTTCTGCCTGCAATGTGGGAGACCCGGGTTTTATCCCTGGGTCAGGAAGATCCTCTAGAGAAGGAAATGGCACCCCACTCCAGTACTCTTGCCTGAAAAATCCCATGGATGGAGGAGCCTGGTGGGCTGCAGTCCACGGGGTCACTAAGAGTTGGGCACGACTGAGTGACTTCACTTTCACTTTTCACTTTCATGCATTGGAGAACAAAAAGGCAAACAACTCCAGTATTCTTGCCTAGAGAATCCCAGGGACAGAGGAGCCTAGTGGGCTGCTGTCTATGGGGTCGCACTGAGTTGGACACGACCGAGCAACTGAACTGAACTGAACTGATGCCTTATCCTCACTGAATAGAAGGTTATTTTTCTTTACTTCTGTGGAACATTTATGCAAATTGGCTTTATAATTATCCATCAACTGAAATTTAATAAGAAGAAATGGTACATTTATACAACGGAACATTACTCATCCATAAAAATGAACAAAATTGGGGCATCTGCAAAACCATGATGAGGTACCATCTTAGACCAGTCAGAATGGCTGCCATCAAAGTCTACAAAAAATAAATGCTGGAGAGGGTGAGGAGAAAAGGGAACCCTCATACACTGTTGGTGGGAATGCGAACTATGTACAGCCACTACTGAGAACAGTGTGGAGATTCCTTAAAAACCTGGAAATAGAACTGCCATATGACCCAGTAATCACACTGCTGAGCATACACACCAAGGAAGCCAGAACTGAAAGAGACACATGTATCCCAATGTTCATTGTAGCACTGTTCACAACAGCTAGGACATGGAAGCAACCTAGATGTCCATTTGCAGACAAATGGATAAGGAAGTTGTGGTACATATACAGAATGGAATATTACTCAGCTATAACAAAGAACACATTTGAGTCAGTTCTAATGAGGCAGATGAAACTGGAGCAGAGTGAAGTAAACCAGAAAGAAAAACACCAATATAGTATACTAATGCAAATATATGGAATTTAGAAAGACAGTAACAATGACCCTATATGCTAGTCAGAAAATGAGATACAGATGTAAAGAACAGACTTTTGGACTATGTGGGAGAAGAAGAGGGTGGGACAATATGAGAGAATAGTGTTGAAACATGTATATTACCATATGTAAAATAGATCAACAGTACAAATTCAAAGCATGAAGCAGGGCACCCAAAGTCGGTACACTGGAACAATGTAGAGGGATGGGGTGGGGAGGGAGGTGGGAGGGGGTTTCAGGATGGTGGGACACATGTACATCCATGGCTGATTCATGTTGATACATGGCAAAGACCACCACAATATTGTAAAGCAATTAGCCTCCAATTAAAATAAATAAATAAATTTTAAAAATTGGGTCATTGGTAGAGACATGGATAAAACCTAGAGACTGTCATACAGAGTGAAGTCAAAAAGATAAAAACAAATTAATTAATATTAACACATATATGTGGAATACATAAAAATGATATAGATGATCTTATTTGCAAAGCAGAAATCGAGACTCAGATGTAGAGAACAAGAGTATGGACACCAAGGTGGGAAGGGGAGGTGGAATGGATTGGAGAATTGGGATTGACATATACACTATTGATACTAAGTATGAAACACATCACTAGTGAGAACCTGCTGTATAGCTCAGGAGCCCTAGTCAGTGCTCTGTGGTGACTTAGATGGGAAGGAAATTAAAAAAGAGAGGATATATGTATACTTACAGCTGATCCACTTTGTTCTACAACAGAAGCTAACACAATATTATAAGCAAATATACTCCAATAAAAATTAATTCAGAAAATGTAAACAGTAAAGATTCTATAGACATATTCTCTGAGATGAATCCAACAAAAATAAAAGTAAAGAACTAAAATGTGACCAAAAATCTTATTTACTTTGAAAGTTAGAAACAAAATTTATAGATATGTTTATGTTAAGAGGAAATAAATAGAAATTTCAAACATTCTAGAAAGGAACTAAATGAATAATCAAAACTTATGGGACTCTGAAAATTTTATTCTTTGGAAAAAATTTAGCCTTAAATGCTTTTACCACTAAGAATAAAGAATAAAAAAAATTTCTTAGAAACTTGGTACTACTCATCTTGAGGAACTAGAAGAATAAAATAAATCAGAAGAAACTAGGGGAAGGAACTAATGAAAATGGGAGCTTATGTCAACAAAATAGAAAATAAAGCAATAAAAATAGAAAGGATAAACAAATTTGGGACACAGCTCTTTGGAAAACAATGTAAAGTAAAATAGACCAACACCTAGCAGTGTGATTATAGATAAAAGAGAAATAACAATCACAGACACAAAAGGACTAAAAGAATATTAAAAAGACCAAAGCAATACTTAATATTAAATATTTCCAAGAGGAAATTATTTTATAGCAAAATACCATGGCAGGTTCATGTTGATGTATGGCAAACCAATACAATATTGTAAAGTAATTAACCTCCAATTAAAATAAATAAATTTATATTAAAAGAAAAGCAAAATATAAATTATTCAAACTTATCTAAGAACAAATGGAAAACCTGAATAGACTAGCAAATATAGACAAGCTTGTGAAGGTGATTAGAGATTTAACATTGAAGAGGGCACTGGGACCAGATGGGATCACAGCTGAGATTGAGCTAAACTTTATAGAATAATTATAATGCTACTTTTACTTTTCCAGGCTATAGAAAAAACTAGACAGCTCCCCAATTAATTTTATGGGACAAGCACAAATTTCATACTACAATTTGATAAGGAATAGAAAAAAAACAGAAAAGTATATGCTAAACTCATTTGGAATATTGTGAAAATTATAAATCAAATATTGGCAAAAGAATCCAGTGTGTACACAAAAATACATTATGACCACATAGTTTATTCCTGTGATACAAATGAAGCATTAGGAAATTTATTAATGTAATTAATTATATCAATACATTAAATGGAGGAAACCATGTGCTCAGATCTATAGAAGCTGAAAACGATGCTACTAAGTGAAAGAGGAATGGCTGAAAACTACTTTAAAAAGCAGAAACAAATCAAATCTAAATAAAATAAATAAAAATAAAAGCCATTTAGCAACATCTATTAAAAAAAAATTAATGGGAATATGTCCTTCAGCACAGCAATTCTATACCTGAGAATGTAACCCTTAGAAATGAAACCACTGAGTATGTGAGAAAATATGAACATAACCATGGACTGTAGAGTTGTTTGGGGGCTGGATAAACTGGAAACATGGTGACTGCTCATAACAAGAGCATGGCTGGATACACTGTCATCCACACCATGGGATATCATGCAGCCATTTAAAGAAATAAATTAACATAGCAACAAACTTAGTACTTTCTATTTAAAAATGCAAGACACAAGAAACATGTATATGTAAATGCACATAACATAAAACTTACCCTGTTAATAATTTTCAGGTGTATAATTTAGAAATATTAAGTACAGTCACATTGTTGGGCAACCATCACCAATCCAACTCTATAACTCTTCTAATCTTGTGACACTGAAATTCTTTGCCCATTAATCAATAATCTACAAAGTATTTTCTCACATATTATTTTATATTCCAGGCTCTTCTCTATAGCCTTGCAAGTCTGAGGGAAGGTATTATTTTTTCTTTGGACTCTTTGTTGTGTATTGGAGTGTAGCTGATTGACACTGTTGTGATGGTTTTGCGTAAGCAGTGAGGGGACTCAATCATGCATATAAGTGTATCCATTCTCCCCCAAGAATATAAAGAAGAACAGACAGAAACCCATATATATATATATCTCCATCATGTAAATCAATGATTAGTGTCCATATCAGTGTGTTTATCAAGACAGTGTTTAAGATTACATGAAAAAAGAGAAAAATCTAAATGCTTATAATCTAAGTTGTTTATATTAGAGTAAGAATACAAATTGAAAGATTGAAGAAGATGATGGTGAAATCAAGCAAAAAAAGTACAAGAAAAAGAGAGATTGTTCTCATAAGGTAAAGATATATTTGTATATTTATATAAATATACACTTTTATATTTATATAAAACTATATATACATTTGTGTGTATAAGTATCCTGTAATTTTTTAAAGTTTAAAAATTAAAAAAATACCCAAATTACCCATAAAATATAGACATAACCTTTCAGTATATCCAGAACAATTAACTTTTCTGCCCATGTTGGTATAGACTCTGACTCTTTGTGTGAGGTAAGTTGAATTAGTTGATTTACATTTGTAGACCATGCTGTATTAAAAATATGTAACTGTGAAAAAAAATATGTAACTTTGAACACAGGAATAGCTTTTAGCAGCAAGGGAGGGCACAGTAGTCCCCTCTTATGGTGGTTTACTTTCTACAGTTTCTTACCTACTATCAACTGTGGTCCAAAAAAATTAAATGGAAAATTTCAGAAATAAACAATCAATTTTAATTTGCTTTATATGGTTCTGAGCAGAGTGATGAAAGCTCATGCCATACTCTTCTGTCCCACCTGGGATCCCCACATTGACATCATCTACTCCTGACATTCAACCATTAACCCATGGCTCTATAAAACAGAAACGCCCAAGCAGGTGATGCTCCTTGGGACACACTGGCAGAATTTCAGTAGCAGCCTAAAGCTATTTTATAACGCCTACGTCATTCACCTTACTTCAGCTCATGAAGTAGGCATTTTATCATCTCACATCATCACAAGAGGAAGGGTGAGTATAGTACAATAAGATATTTTGAGAAAGAGACCACATTCACATAACTGATTACAGTATTATAACTTCTATTTTATTATCAGTTACTGCTGTTACCCATAGATATATATGCTTCCTGGTGGAAGTGTCTGCCTGCAATGAGGGAGACCCAGGTTCGATCACTGGGTCAGGAAGATCCCCTGGAGAAGGAAATGGCAATCCACTCCAGTACTCTTGCCTGGAAAATTCCATGGACAGAGAAGCCTGGTGGGCTACAGTCCATGGGGTTGCAAAGAGTTGGACACTACTGAGTGACTTCATTTCACTTTAGATATTTAGATACTAGGAAAAAACAGTATATACTGGGTTCATTACTCTTTGTGGTTTCAGACTTCTCTTGTAGCTCAGTCAGAAAAGAATCTGCCTGCAATGCAGAAGACCTAGGTTCGATTTCTAGGTCGGGAAGATCCTCTATAAAAGGAAATGGCAACCTACTCCAATATTCTTGCCTGGAAAATCCCATGGACAGAGGAGTCTGGAGGGCTACAGTCCATGGGGTCACAAAAGTTGGACATGACTTAGCGACTAAACCACCACTTGAGGGTCTTAGAACATATGTCCCATAGATAAGAGGGGGCTACTGTAGTTGAATTTATATAATAAGTAAGGCACTCCTGTGACATGAATCAATGTGTTCTGGCTCTAAGCTGGGTATATCATGGCACCCAGGGTATTACAGTGAACTCACAGCAACATACATTTTCAAGAGAAGTACAGGGACATTTGATATCTGATATATGATGGATATCTTGCAAACTTTAAATAGTTTACATTTTCAACATTGGATCACTTTACTACATTTCTTTCAAAGTCATGATATCCTTGTGAAACTAGGTGTTTTGGCAGTTGCCAAAATGTGAAACAAGAAATAAGAGTGGTGTGGTCTGATAGCATTTCAAGGTCTGAAAATGTGTGCCCAAAAGTCACATACATTCTGCTATCAAGTAACTATGATTACTAAAGAATACAGTTTTGAATATTTTTTATTTCAATTTATGTTTACTATTTTTTCAAATGCCTTGTTTAGTTGTTTGAACCTAATTACTTAATAGATGGAACTGGTATTTCTTTCAGCCTAGATACATTGTAAGAAAATTTTTTTAGTCGCTGAGTTGTTTTGGACTCTTTGCAACCTGCAGACTGTAGCCTGCTAGGCTCCTCTGTCCATGGGATTTGCCAGGCAAGAATACTGGAGTGGGTTGCCATTTCCTTCTCCAGCGCATCTTCCCATCCCACTCATCGAACCTGTGTCTCCTGCATTGGCAGGTGGATTCTTTACCACTGAACCACCAGAGAAACTCATAAGAAAATTACTGAGCCACTAAAAAGGCTGTGAGAGAATCCCCTGCTACAAGATGATAGAGACGAAGCTAGGCAACTCAAACCTCCACAAGGAAGGAGGCAAGTGGTTGCAACTGCTATGAAAATCATTAATGGGCCTGGGATGGATGATCACTACTAAAATACAATGAAGTCTTTCCTCTATAAATCTGTTAAAAGAACTTTTTTAATGCTAAATGTGCTGCCACCGACTTTACTCATATTAATCCCCAAAAGTTAATTGCTATTCCATTTCCTGTCTCCATTACAACCTGTAGGGAGAAAAGAATACAAAACAATTACAAATTGATTACTGTTACATTGGGTTTTCAGGCACCATAAATCTGAGCACGGCCTTGCTAGGAGACACAGTAAGTTTGACAAGTTTCTCAATATTCAGAAACCAGGTGTCAGATGTCTTTAGAGTTGGCACATTCTAGTGTTTGATTACCTCCTCTGTGTGTTTTGTAATGGGATTTGTTAAATATAAAGGCTGCATGTCCAACTTATTATATCATTATTAAATAAATCATATTAGGATCATCTGTCCCCTTACATTAGGCACTCTTATCTTGGAGACTGTCAGCGTTGCTAGTATTGTGAAGCATTTTCTGAGAGATTCTGCAAACCAATTTCCAAAAGCAAAACCAATTTCTAAAAGCCCTGGTACGGCCCAAAGAAATCTTGACAGCGTGCTTCCATAAATTCTCTATTTCATCCTGAAAGAAGGTAAGTAAACTCATCTAAGTCCTCCTGATCCAATAATCATCCTACTGCCAAGAACAAGTGTGTGCCAAGGGTTATGCCAGGGCTTTGTGGGTGGCCATAAAGAGACAGTGGGTAAAAAATGCCAAGAAGATTTGGTGTCCAAAACACTTTGATATCTCTTTGGCCAAACACAAGAAGTGTTGATACATATTGGTAATTAGACACACAAACACTCATTAGTGCTAAAGTAAAAATGACCTCATAAAATTAACAACTGTATATTTACCCTGTTCAGTACTCCTTTGTAAGATGCTGACAAAAACTAGGTTTTTCTCAAGGGTATTTATTCTTAGCTCAAGTTTCAATTTTTACCTCGCAAATTCTAAACGTTCAGCATCCACCAGACCCACACAGGAGCCCACCAGACTCTGGCACTATCTCTAACCAGGGCCAAACTTGAAGTACCATTATAGGGCAGAGCTTATGCTACTGTGCTGATACCCTCTTATCCCAGACTCCCTTCTCCTAGAAAGTTAAATTCCATTATCATCCATCCATGATGTCCTTGGGATGAAAAGAATGAGCAGAGGGTGGCAGCTGGTAGCTCACCTTTGACAAAGAGATGGCAGGAGAGAGTACCTCATGGAGAAGGCAGATCCTTTTGGGGTCCCTTTTGGGACTGGGCCATTAGTTACAGTTCTGGGGGATTTAGCAACTCAATAGCAAAGACTTGAGTTGAAGGCCTAGAATTGAGGGCTGAAAAGTGTCTAACTCAAACAGAAAACCAAGCAAGTTAGGACACCAGTGGGATTCTAGTCAGATAATAGGGACAGCATAAAGAGGATGGAATCAAGCAAGAAAGAAAGAACAAGTTAGGGAAACAGAGTCAGTGTAAGTCACTGGGCAGCAAGGAACAGCTCAAAACAGCACCATCCCTCCTATAAATAGGAATAAATCTATAAGGCACATTGCTAGTTGTTCTAAAGACTGCACTCCAATATAGATTAGGTGCTGTGGCTTGCAGATAGTTGTCAATATTATGGCTTTGTCAAGTGTACATTTTATAGGAATGACCGTAAGCAGCTTTGCCACTTCTGAAATAGTACATCCTTCATTATACAGAAAATGCCTTGGTCACTATGATACCCAAGAATGAAATGACTGACAATGAAGCCCATATAAATTATAACTGTAGGATTTTTTTTTCTGACTTAAGGGAGGAAATCATGAGCCTGGCATTTTTTCTGACCTTTTTGTGTGTTTATAGAACTTAATCCTCTTAGCATCCCTGTAAAGTGGGCATCCTCCCTACTATCATACAAATGAGAGAAAAGAGGCTCAGGGAGGGTTTATAGCTGGTTCAAGGATGTCTACCTGTTAAGTTGCAGATTTGAATCTGACCCTTTTCTTTCTTTTTTTTTTTAAATTTTATTTATTTATTTGTTTACTTTATAATATTGTATTGGTTTTCCTAAAGTTAATTGTTAAAACACACACACACATACATACACACACAAAAAATGTCTGTTCCTTTTCACTAAACAAACCCAGGTTCCCATGTGACATGTTTCTAAATTTCACTTTGAAAGTAAAAGAGAAAGTCGCTCAGTTGTATCTGACTCTTTGGAACCCCACGGACTGTAGCCTGCCAGGTTCATCTGTCCATGGAATTCTTCAGGCCAGAATACTGGAGTGGGTAGCCTATCCCTTCTCCAGAGGATCTTCCCAAGGAATCAAACCAGGGTCTCCTGCATTGCAGGCAAATTCTTTACCAGCTGAGCTACCTACTTTAGAGAGCTTAAATCTTAGCCCCAAATGTAGCAGAAAGCCTGCACTTTTTTCCATTTCCATCTCCTGAAACACTGTGTCACCCTTGAGGTTCAGGGTACATGCTTATTTGCATATTTCATGGGATAGGATAAATCCTTTTGCTCTTGAGGATGATTTGCTAAGCAAAGCTTTGGAAGTTCACATATATATTCCCAACGTCAAGATCAGGGTCAGGGTCCCGTCCATTCACATGTTTTAGGGTTGTGACTGGGCCAACCGGACAACAAATCATATGGGATTTTGAACTTGGTTCAGGCAAGAAAAGGAGATTCAGGTGATGATTTCATTTTCTTGGCAGTTAGTCCAAGAAGATATTTGCCTTCCATAGGAAGATATATGCCTTCCTTGTTGAGTAGGTGCCCAAATAAGTCCATTTTGGGATAGAATCTGAACCTTCAGGGCCAGAATGAGGATAAAATAGTTTAGCCTGAGACTTGGGGTAGCATTTGGGTTTTTTTTTTTCCCCCAAAGAGGGAGAAGCCAGTAAGGGAGAGGGAGACAGGGAAAAGAGAGTAGAGCAGAAAAAATGAGGAAAGGGCTCTTTGATTATGAAGTAATTCCACATCATTTCCCAGCCTCATTCCTAATCAGATTACCAAAGAAAGTCACAAAACACTTGATAAAAAGGAATACTAAATCACGAAAAGCCTGGGCACATTGTCTGGAGTGACAGATTGGTACTACAGGAGAAAACTGGTGGTCATGGAGGCAGAGTTCACAAGGAAGTAAGCTTCTGGGAACGTTTATCCACTGGTAGGGGACAGGGTGTGGGTCCCACAGCCATGAAAAGCTTGGGCCAAGTTCACCCAGATTCTCACGGAAGGCTTCAGCTGCACTGGTAGCTTTACAACTCTGTATTCTTGATTTCTCATTCTATTTGCCTCTCTGAGGACACTGGGACTCTCACCACCACCCCACAATGAAATCTTGAGTGAATTTTGGTCAACTGTCTGAAGAAGAAGAAGAAGCAAAAACTGATGTAGAAATGGAAGCAGGTAGGATTCTGGACATTTCTCAAAAACAAACAAACAAAAAATAGACCTACCAAACCATGATTCTCTAGCAGGGAGGAGATGAAACTGCATTAGCACTGCTTTAAGGCTCACATGAACAAATTAGTAGGCTTTTTTCTGAGTGGAAATAAATGACTGAAATACTATTTATAGTCAATTAGGGAGCAAATGACAGCACTCAAATGAGGTTTCCATTCTCAGTGAAATACATACAGTGACTCATCCTCACGTCCATTTTATTAAGGATCTTTCTAGCAACTTTGTTGTTCACTTCAAAAGGGACCCTGTTTTTAAAATAAGTCACTCCTATCCCTTTCATTAAATCCTTGCTCTCCCTTTGTTGCTGTTGTTCAGTCACTCAGTTGTGTCCAACTCTTTGTGACTTCATGGACTGCAGCATGCCAGTCTTCCCTGTCCCTCACTATCTCCCGGAGTTTCCTCAAACTCATGTCCATTGAATCAGTGATGCTATCCAACCTTCTCATTCTCTGTTGTCTCCTTCTCCACCTGCCCTCAATCTTTCCCAACCTCAGGATCTTTTCCAATGAGTCAGCTGTTCGCATTAGGTGGCCAAAGTATTGGAGCTTCAGCTTCAGCATCAGTCCTCCAATGAAAATTCAGGGTTGATTTCCTTTAAGACCGACTGATTTGATCTCCTTGTAGTCCAAGGGACTCTCAAGAGTCTTCTCCAGCACCACAATTCAAAAGCATCAATTCTTTGGCGCTCAGCCCTCTTTATGGTCCAACTCTCACATCCATACATGACTACTGGAAAAACCATAACTTTGACTATACATAACTTTATAAGCAAAGTGATGCCTCTCCTTTTTAATACGCAGTGTACATGTGTCATAGCTTTTCTTCCAAGGAGCAAGTGTATTTTAATTTCATGATTTACCCCAGGTTTAGTCTCCTCCGTCCCCCAACCTCGTCCTTTCCTTCTTCCTTCCTTCCTTTCTATAACTATTTATAGAGTTCTTACTATGTGTCACACACTATACTAGTTGATGAAGATTGTAACAGTGAACACAACAGAAAAAAATCCCTGGACATATGGAATTTATAAACAAGTAGGGGTTACAGACAATAAACTAAATATATGAGATATAAAATATATGAAATGATTATGTCATCATAGAGAAAAATACAGCAAGAATAGGTGAATAAATGCATTAGGGGGATTGCAGTTTTAAGTAGGGTAGACTGAGAAGGCCTTACCTGAAGTAAGTAGTAGGTTACATAGGGCAGAATTCTTTGCAGTTCCTCTTATTAAAAGAAGGGTGCTATTGACAACCTTCTTCTAGAATCTGGGATGTTCGATGTCTTTGTAATTGTTACCAAATGTAACAGTATTTGGTAGAAGTTATGCTGTGCCTAGTTGCTGGAGCAGCTTCAAGATGACCAGCAGCCTCCACTTTGGTCTCATTTTTCTCTGAGCTGCTATGCAAGAACTTTTACTACTTTAGGGGTGCCGTGCTAAAAGGAAGCCCAGGCTATACACAGCAAGAAATGTGGAGGGAGAGAGAGACCCATCCCCAAGCTGTTCCTATCTTCATCTATACAAGTCATCCCAGCTGAGGCCCCAGAATTTAGGGTTCAGAAACAAATTTCCTCTGTTCTGCCTTATTTTCTGCAGAATCAATCATTTGTACATGGTTATTTACACCACCAATTTGGGGGGCTCTTTCCTACATAGTGATTGATAACCTGAAGAAAGGTGACTTTTGGGTAATGGCACAAACAGGGTTAGGGAGCAAGTTCTTTCAGAAAGAGCATTCTAGGCAGAGGGAACAGACTTTCAGAGGCCCTGAGTAGACCTGGAGGTCTCAAGGAATGATGAGGCCACTGTGGCTGCAGCAGACTGAATGAAGGGAAAAGCAAAAGTGCATCAAGTTAGAGAGATGTGTGACTCTGCAGGCCGGTCACTGTAAACACTTTTAAAAATAAATGCAATACATTTTAAAGTCTTTATTGAGTTTTACTACAACATTGGTTCTGTATTATGTTCTGGTTTTTGGCCATGGGCCATATGGGATCTTAGCTCTCTGACCAGGGATCAAACCCACAACCCCTGCATTGGAAGGACTAAGTATTTTTGTTTGTTTTTGTTTTCTGTTTGATATTTTTATTTATTCAATTTATTTTTAACCAATATTTAACATGGTAGATGAAAGAGAATATCATAAGAGGACCTGTAAGTTTAGTTCAACATTCAAAATCCTTAATTTCCATTAACTGTGTGTATGTATGGGTGTGTGCTCAGTCTCACTCATGTCCAACTCTTTGCGACCCCATGGACTATAGCCTGCCAGGCTCCTCTCTCCATGGGATTTTCCTGGCAAGAATACTGGAGTAGATTGCCATTTACTTCTCTACTGTAAGCACTTTGGCTTAATGAGATGTGCAAGGCCATTGGAGGGTTGGAATGGAGGGGGGGAAATATATGGAAGCTTCCATAACTATTATGGAAAAACCCAAATGAACTTTTTGGTTAATCCAATATATAATGTATGTCATATTTTATTGTTCCTAGGTGCTGCTGCTGCTGCTGCTAAGTTGCTTCAGTTGTGTCCGACTCTGTGCAACCCCATTCGGCAGCCCACCATTGCCTTCTCTGGTTCCTAGGTGGCACAGTGGTAAAAAATCTGCCTGCAAATGCAGGACACGCAGGTTTGATTCCTGGATCAGGAAGACCCCCTGGTGAGGGAAATGGCAATTTGCTCTAGTATTCTTGCCTGGAAAATTCCATGGACAGAGGAGACTGGCAGGCTACAGTCCATGGGGTTACAAAAAATTGAACATGACTGAGCACACACAAAATATATTATATATGTATGCTTAACTATCAGAGAAGACAATGACACCCCACTCCAGTACTCTTCCCTGGAAAATCCCATGGACAGAGGAGCCTGGTAGGCTGCAGTCCATGGGGTCGCTAAGAGTCGGACATGACTGAGTGACTTCACTTTCACTTTTCACTTTCATGCATTGGAGAAGGAAATAGCAAGCCACTCCAGTGTTCTTGCCTGGAGAATCCCAGGGACGGGGGAGCCTGGTGAGCTGCTGTCTATGGGGTCGCACAGAGTCGGACACGACTGAAGCGACTTAGCAGCAGCAGCAGCAGCAGCAGCAGCAGCAGCAGCAGCAGCATACTTAACTATTATTCCTTAATGGTCTGTAAGCCAAAAGTGGGTATATGCTATTGAGCAAAACCATCTTAGACACGGCCCTCATTAACTTAAAAAGCTCAGCAGTCAAGTGACAGAGCCAGGTATGATCAGGGCTGCATGTCTCCACCAAAGGCTGTGTCTTTCATCACTGCGGAATGTCTGGTCACATCAGAGACTGATAAGCTTCTCTACCACATCTCATCCTCATCTAAGGTTCAGTATCTTACAATCTTTTGCTTAGGACAAACAAGGAATGACTTGCTTTTTTAACTGAAGTTGAGAATTAATACTGAGTAATATTAAAATGTAGGAAAAAAAAAAAAAAAGAAACCAGAGGAGAAACTATCAGCTAGAGTTCAAGTTCTGGCCACTGTGTGAGGATTATTGTTAAAGCACTGTTATAACAGCTTAAGTTTAAGATTTGTATTGGTGGGACTAAGTGCCAATTCTACCTCAAAATCTCTGTGTGAGCTTGAGAAAGTTGCTTAGCCACTCTGGGTCTCTCATATCTCACCAGTACAGTGAAGAGTATTTTCCAAATGTGCTTTATGGAACATTAACTGAAAATTTATTGTTTTTTAAAAATTATGCCTGTTTGTGGGTTATATATATACGTCTGTGTGTGTGTGTGTGTGTGTGTGTGTAGGGGGGAAGGTATGCCAAGAGAGTTAGAAAATTCTGAATATTATGTACCCTTCTTAAAGATACACAATACTAACCAGCAAATTGAAGACCCTGATAAGTTCTGCAATATACCTGGGGATCAACTACAATTAACTAAAACACCTATGGTCTTTATGGACCTGGATGATGCATTTCACATCTGCCAGGCCAGGATATGTTCCAACCTTATCTCACTGCTGTGGGCTGAGGTTAAGTCATTTGCCACATATTACCATGTCTAGTCTGTAATTCGGAGAAGGCGATGGCACTCCACTCCAGTACTCTTGCCTGGAAAATCCCATGGATGAAGGAGCCTGGTAGGCTGCAGTCCATGGGGTTGCGAAGAGTCAGACACGACTGAGCGACTTCCCTTTCACTTTTTACTTTCATGCATTGGAGAAGGAAATGGCAACCCACTCCAGTGTTCTTGCCTGGAGAATCCCAGAGACGAGGGAGCCTGGTGGGCTGCCATCTATGGGGTCACACAGAGTCGGACATGACTGAAGTGACTTAGCAGCAGCAGCAGTCTGTAATTGATGTTCAACGTATGTTGGTTAGAGTCTTGTCTCATCTTTTTCTGATCTTAGTCAAAACACACAACTTTCTAGAACTTTGTTTCTTGAATAACAGAGTGAGTCATACATGCTCTGAATACTGTAAATGACAGGCACTCATAAGCAGTCACTATCTGCATGATTGGGGGGAAGAAATGTATCAGGGATGGAGATTATTCAGTCACCTCATGCTGTCCAAGAGCTTCAACTTCCTCTTCAAACTTCTTTCCAGAGCAGCTTAAGAAGGACAATATCAGAACTTCCCTGGTGGTCCAGTAGTTGAGAATCTGCCTTCCAATGTAGGGATCATGGGTTTGATCCCTGGTCAGGGAATTAAGATCCCACATGCCACAGGCAACTAAGTTTGCACAATGCAACGAAGATTCAGCACAGGCAAAAGAAGACAGTGTGATGACATACATATTCTAGCTTTTTTCTCATGGATTAACAAGTTAATAATCAGGCATGTGACCCAAAGAGGATAACCAGAAACGAAGGGAGCTGATTTCCAAACAAGTGTAAACAAGAACTAGATAACCACTCCTTGAAATACAAAGATATGATAAACACAGTTTAATTCTTTTTGGTGGGAAAACTCAGGTAATAACATAAAAAAATCAACTGTTTCCCCCTTACTTTAGGTATACATTATTTTTTTTCCTTGACCAAGTTACAGTGGGCAAAAGCTCATGATCTTTTCAATATTACAAATAAACTTGTACATGTTAAGGCAGGAAAAAAGTCACACACACAGAAGTGACTAGAGAATTCCCACTGAAATTCTGATGGTGAAGGAGATAAGGCAAGAAAGAATGTATATATCACAATTTTTTTTTCCAGAAAATAAAACTACCTTTTCAACCCAGGACATGACCATCTAGAATCTCCTTGAAATTCAATAATGTATATTCCCCAGAGAAATTCGGTGTACATGTGTACTTAATTATGATAAAGAAGCTGGTGTTTGATTCTCTTTGCAATTCATTTTTCCTCTTTAATCTGGACAAGTAATAAGGATTCATGATAAATGTGATTTACCAACTGACTTAATACCTGAGATAACACGAACCACATCTGCCACATCAAGCAGGCTTTGTTAGATGAGGCTGGTCTGAAGCCCACTCTCTGAAGTCCCCATTGTGATGAGCATGCCCAGCCCAGTGCTCTCTGTGGGCATATGGAGCTGTAATAAATTACATTGTTATTTCTTCAAGTCTTCCACTTGCTTCTGGAGTTGTCTCATTGTAATTTAGTTCAAGTAAATAATAACCCTAAAGGAGACCAGTCCTGGGTGTTCTTTGGAAGGACTGATGCTAAAGCTGAAACTCCAATACTTTGGCCACCTCATGTGAAGAGTTGACTCATTGGAAAAGATTCTGATGCTGGGAGGGATTGGAGGCAGGAGGAGAAGGGGATGACAGAGGATGAGATGGCTGGATGACATCACCGACTCGATGGACAAGAGTTTGGGTGAACTCCGGGAGTTGGTGATGGACAGGGAGGCCTAGTGTGCTGCAATTCATGGGGTCACAAAGAGTTGGACACAACTGAGCAACTGAACTGAACTGACTGAATGATAACCCTAACTACAATATTACAAATTATTATTTCTCACTTTAAAAGGTGCCCAAAGGGTGAATGTTCCCTGCTTTAGGTAGAGTCTAGGTCAGCTAATGAGGAGATCATGATGGGCAGAACAGAGAGGCCACAGGAAATTGCACTCCTGGCTCTTGAGTCAGCTCATGTTTACCTTCCAGACTTCGCCTTTCTCAGGTAGGCAAAGGATATAAAGGACACTTGTTGCTAACATCAGGGAAGAAATTGCACTCTCCTATATATACTACTCATATAGGAGAGAGATATCAACAACCTCAGATATGCAGATGATACCACTTTAATGGCAGAAAGTGAAGAGGAACTAAAGAGCCTTTTGAAGATGAAAGAGGAGCGTGAAGAATCTGGCTTAAAACTCAGCATTCAAAAAACAAAGATCATGGCATCTGGTCCCATCACTTCATGGCAAATAGATGGGGAAAAAATGGAAACAGTGACAGATTTTATTTTCTTGGACTCTAAAATCAATGCAGACAGTAACTGCAGCCATGAAATTAAACGATGCTTGTTCCTTGGAAGGAAAGGTATGACCAACCTAGAAAACATATTAAAAAGCAAGTCCATACAAAGGTCCATATAGTCAAAGGTATGATTTTTATAGTAGTCAGGTACAGATGTGAGAATTGGATCATAAAGAAGGCTGAGCACTGAAGAATTGATGCTTTCAAACTGTGGTGCTGGAGAAGACTCTTGAGAGTCCCTTGGACAGCAAGGAGATCAAACCCCATCAATACTAAAGGAAATCAACTCTGAATATTTATTAGAAGGACTGATGCTGAAGCTGAAGCTCCAATTCTTTGGCCACCTGATGTGAAGAGCCAATTCTTAGAAAAAGACCCCGATGCTGAGAAAGACTGATGGCAAGAGGAGAAGCGGGTGACAGAGGATGAGATGGTTGAACAGTATCACTGACTCAACGGACATGAGTTTGAGAAAACTTAGGGAGATACTGAAGGACAGGGAAGCCTGGAATGCTGCAATTCATGGAGTCACAAAGAATCAGACATGACTTAGCGATGGAACAATAAAAATACTATTTATGAGATACACTTTTTCAAGAAAAGTTAGCAATATGGAATAAAAGCCTTAAATAGGCATGTATTCTTTGACCAAGCAATTTAATATTCAGGAATTTATCTTAAATATTCATTAGAGCATTTTCTGTATCAGAATAAAAAACAAAACAGCTGAAATGTCCAATAATATAGTTTGGTGAATTATTTATTACATACCCAATGTTGTTTCCAGGAAATAAGCACATAATGTGTCAGACTGAGTATTGCATGTTTTAACGTATTTAATTTCCCCAAAACAACCCTATGAAGCAGTGATATCATGATCCCTATTTCACAAGTGAGTAAACTGAGTCACAAGGATATAAATAACCTAGTCATGGTTACACAGCTTCCACATGGCTAACCTGGCACTTGAATCCAGCAGCTGGGCACTATCTTTTACTACTAATATCCCCAAAAGATGTCCTTTTCATCATAGGGGACTGGAATGAAAAGTAGGAAGTCAAGAGATACCTGGAGCAACAGGGAAATTTGGCCTTTGAGTTCAAAATGGAGAGGACAAAAGCCTAACAGAGTTTTGCCAAGAGAACACACTGGTCATAGCAAAGAGCTGCTTCCAACAACACAAGAGAAGACTGTACAAAAGGACATCACCAGATAGTCAACACTGATTTCAGATTGATTGTATTATTTTCAGCCAAAGATGGAGAAGCTCTAGCAAGAACAAGACTGGGAGCTGACTGTGGCTCAGTTCATGAACTCTTTATTGCAAAATTCAGACTTAATTTGAAGAAAGTACAGAAAACAACTAGACCATTCTGGAACGACCCAAATCAAATGCCTGACAATTATACAGTGGAAGTGACAAATAGATTCAAGGGATTAGATTTGATAGAGTGCCTGAAGAACTATGGACCAAGGTCTGTGACATCATACAGGAGGCAATGACCAAGACCATCTGCAAGAAAAAGAAATACAAAAAAGCCAAATGGTTGTCTGCAGAGGCCTTACAAATAGCTGTGAAAAGAAGAGAAGCAAAAGGCAAAGGAGAAAAGGAAAAATATACACGTTTGAATGCACAGTTCCAAAGAGTAGCAAGGAGAAATAAGATAGCCTTCCTCAGTGATAAATGCAAAGAAATAGAGGAAAACAATAGAATGGGAAAGATTAGACATCTCTTCAAGAATATTAGAGATACCAAGGGAACATTTCGTGCAAAGATGGACACAATAAAGAACAGAAATGGTAGGGATCTGACAGAAGCAGAAGATATTAAGAAGAGGTGGCAAGAATACACAGAACTATACAAAAAAGATCTTTATGACCCAGATAAACACGATGGTGTGATCACTCACCTAGAGCCAGACATTCTGGAATGAGAACGCAAGTGGGCCTTAGGAAGCATCACTATGAACAAAGCTAGTGGAGGTGATGGAATTCCAGTTGAGCTATTTCAAATCCTAAAAGATGATGCTATGAAAGTGCTGAACTCATTATGCCATCAAACTTGGAAAACTCAGCAGTGGCCACAGGACTGGAAAAGATCAGTTTTCATTTCAATTCCAAAAAAAGGGAAATGCCAAAAAATGTTCAAACTACCACACAACTGCACTCATCTCACACGCTAGCAAAGTAATGCTCAAAATTCTCCAAGCCAGGCTTCAACAGTACATGAACCATGAACTCCCGGATTTCAAGCTGGATTTAGAAAATGCAGAGGAATCAGAGATCAAATTTCCAACATCTGTTGGAACATCGAAAAAGCAAGAGAGTTCAAGTAAAACAGCTACTTTTGCTTTATTGATACACCAAAACCTTTGACTGTGTGGATCACAACAAACTGCGGGAAATTCTTCAAGAGATGAGAATACCAGACCATCTTCCTGCTTCATGGGAAATCTATATTCAGGTCAAGAAGCAACAGTTAGAACTGGACCTGGAACAATGGACTCGTTCCAAATTGGGAAAGGAGTATGTCAAGGCTGTATATTGTCACCCTGCCTATTTAACTTACATGCAGAGTACATCATGTGAAATGCCAGACTGGATGAAGCACAAGCTGGAATCAAGATTTCCGGGAGAAGTATCAATAACCTCAGATATGCAGATGATACCATCGTTATGGCAGAAAGTGAAGCAGAACTAAACAGTCTTTTGATGAAACTGAAAGAGGAGAGTGAAAAGGCTAGCTTAAAACTCAACATTCAAAAAACTAAGATTATGGCATCCGGTTCCATCACCTCATGGCAAAACAGTGACAGACTTTCTGGGGACTCCAAAATGACTGCAGATCGTGACTGTAGCTGTGAAATTAAAATACTACTTGGAAAGAATTTCCTTGAAATTAAAAGGCTCCCTGGAAGAAAAGCTATGACCAACCAGACAGCATATTAAAAAGCAGAGACATTATTTTACTGACAAAGGTCCATCTAGTCAAAGCTATGGTTTTTCCAGTAGTCATGTATGGATGGACATGGATGAGAGTTGGACTATAAAGAAAGTTGAGTGCCAAAGAATTGATGCTTTTGAACTGTGGTGTTGGAGAAGACTCTTGAGAGTCCCTTGGACTGCAAGAAGATCAAACCAGTCAACCCTAAATGAAATCAATCCTGAATATTCATTGGAAGGACTGATGTTGAAGCTGAAACTCCAACACTTTGGCCACTTGATGTGAAGAACTGACTCCTTGGAAAAGACTCTGATGCTGGGAAAGATTGAAGGCAGGAGGAGAAGGGAGACAGAGGATGAGATGGTTGGATGGCATCACCGACTGATGGACATGAAGTTGAGCAACCTCTGGGAGTTGGTGATGGACAGGGAAGTCTGGTATGCTGCAGTCCATGGGGTCACAAAGAGTCGAAAACGACTGAGACTGAGTGCCTGAACTGAACTGGGCGCTACGGTCCATATTCTTAATCATCACTTACACTGCCTCACAACAATGAGATAATGTTCCATTGGCAGTGTTGGTGTTAGGGCAACATGCCATTTCATGAAAAAGTGTTAGAATACAGAGGTTAGTGAAAAAAAAAAAAAAAACAGGTTGTAAAATAGGTTGAATGGTATGACCTTGTTTTCACAGAAAAAAGAAGACAGCATTTGTAGAAAGAAATAAACCTGTGGAAACAGTGTCAGGCTTTATTTTTTTGGGCTCCAAAATCACTGCAGATGGTGACTGCAGCCATGAAATTAAAAGATGCTTACTCCTTGGAAGGAAAATTATGACCAACCTAGATAGCATATTGAAAAGCAGAAACATTACTTTGCCAACAAAGGTCCGTCTAGTCAAGGCGATGGTTTTTCCTGTGGTCATGTATGGATGTGAGAGTTGGACTGTGAAGAAAGCTGAGCGCTGAAGAATTGATGCTTTTGAACTGTGGTGTTGGAGAAGACTCTTGAGAGTCCCTTGGACTGCAAGGAGATCCAACCAATCCGTTCTGAAGATCAGCCCTGGGATTTCTTTGGAAGGAATGATGCTAAAGCTGAAACTCCAGTACTTTGGCCACCTCATGCGAAGAGTTGACTCATTGGAAAAGACTCTGATGCTGGGAGGGATTGGGGGCAGGAGGAGAAGGGGACGACAGAGGATGAGAGGGCTGGATGGCATCA
>NW_011494609.1:13338584-13340184 GCF_000754665.1 Bison bison bison
GAGGCCTGGCGTGCTGCGATTCATGGGGTTGCAAAGAGTCGGACACGACTGAGCAACTGAACTGAACTGAACTGAGCTGAAAGATCTTTTATAACCAACTCTATTGACAGTGCTTTCTTTGGGGCAGCATGTTTAGATGCTTCTGAAATTTTCCTTTTGCTTCTCTCTTAGTTCTAATCATTGTTATACAGACCATGTGTTTAAATGTTAAGCACCTTAGAAGTAAAACACATTGAAATTTAAGTACAAGAAATAATAGTATAATTATAAGATATATGTTTTGAACCATAAAACCTAATGTCAACCATATTGTGGTGAAAACAATTCAATCATGCACTGCTGCTCACAGTATAAATTGTTATGAACCTCTATAGAAAGTAAGCTGACAATGAAAATCATTCATGAAAATGTTCATTTCCTGTTAAGCCTATGGTCCCACTTGTGGAAATTATCTTATGATCACAATTTAAAAGAAGAAATCTGCTTTATGCACATAGTAAGAAATACAAAACTGAAATATTTAATTTGTGTCTGATAGGAGAACCCTGAGAGGCTTCTAGGCCCCCTCTTTGCACAGTTTGCCAAAGGGTGTATGAGGGAAGACATTGACCAGACATATTGAAGGAAACTGTGTGGTTGACCAAAACGTCCTGTCAAAGTCCTGGTGTCCTAAAGGCCAGGAAGCCCACCCGGAAAAAGTACAGACTAGACTTAACTCCAGGAATGCCCGTGGGTTGTAGGAGAGATGGCCTTTAGAGATCCTGTCACCTGTCTAGGCTTCAGGGACATGATCAGGCTTCTACCAGTCCATTGGGATCACAAAGCATAGATGCAGAAAGGGCCTCTTCCTCCTAAGAACTAAACTATCACTTTTATCTCTCTGATAAACAATACTGGGAGCAAATGTATTTCCTTTTTATGTGCTAAACACAGTACTGGGAACTCACAAGCAACTTGCTTAAGTGCTCTGGGAAGTGCTTGCATTGAGAAGATGACAACATGAACCACAGGAGAGCCTATTGATGAAGATCAGTGGCTGGCTGCAGATCAGGAGTGCTTTTAGGTGATCCCTGACTGTGCCCACAAACCAAAAGCCTGTAAAGTCTCCCCAACCCTGACTAGTTCCTTGCCTCCTAAGACCTATCTTGAATCATGGAGCCCAGACCCTGAAGCCTTTGAACATCCTCTCATTTCCCTGATAAACTCCTAAGACTGTCCAGGTGGCCTTGTCCTTCACTGCAGCAAATTTAACAAACTCTGCTGTCCTAACCAGCAGGATTTCAGGGTCTTTTGCATACTCCTCTCAGGTTCTCTCAGGTCAAGGGACAGGAGGAGAAACTGGAAGCGAGAGGAATGGGTGAGGTGGTGGCAGTGATGTTGCTGAGGTGGAAGAGACACTGATGTATTGAACAGTCTTATGGACTCTGTGGGAAAGGGAGAGGGTGGGAAGATTTGGGAGAATGGCAATGAAACATGTAAAATATCATGTAGGAAACGAGTTGCCAGTCCAGGTTCGATGCATGACGCTGGATGCTTGGGGCTGGTGTACTGGGATGGCCCAGAGGGATGGTATGGGGAGGGAGGAGGGAGGAGGGTTCGG
>NW_011494609.1:13340284-13349258 GCF_000754665.1 Bison bison bison
CTCAGGTTCTCTCAGGTCAAGGGACAGGAGGAGAAACTGGAAGCGAGAGGAATGGGTGAGGTGGTGGCAGTGATGTTGCTGAGGTGGAAGAAAACCCTAGAGCCCTGAGAAGGATGAGCCACAGTATCTGGAAGGCATGAAAAGAAGAAGACCTGTGAGAAAAAGCATCAGAAACCCTGAGAATGGAGAAACTGAATCAATTCACAGAGTGCTGGAACCAGATGGTGCAAGGAAGACAGAAGAGAACAAGCAGATCTGGCACCAGCATCTTCAGGGCAGCCAAGGACAGTGTGAACCTTTGTGTGAGCTTGTGATGGGGTAGGGAGGGAGCTGGCAGGCTTGGGCTTCAGAGAGTCTGTTTGTTGGGGACCAGAGTCAGACTCTCATGAATCCTTTTGACCTCACTGTGAATTAGGAGGGTGACCTCTGGCTTCAGAGTGCCTGCACTCTGTCCTGGCCACTCACTAGTTGTGTAATGCTGGGTAAGCTGCTTGACTGTTATCCAAATGGTTCTAAAAGCCTCAGTCTTCTCATCTGTAAAGTAAATTTACAAATAATTCCTAATTTGATGTAGGATATTCTAAGGTGGATAAATAAGGTAGCTGACATAGTACCTTGTTTGGTAAGCACTCAGGAAAAGTTAGTATTTATTTATTACTACTAAATTATCATTATCCCCTTAGCAGAATTATTCCTGATGTAGAATAAGAAAAAGTTGGGATGCTTAGTCAATCATTATGGTATCACATATAATAGGGAAAGTTTTAGAAATGAGTAGTGGAGTGCTAGTAAACTGGTCATATCTGCCAACTTCCATGGTGTAGAAGTTCCTATCATGGCCAATTTGAAGCCACCAACCTGAAGGCTCTGAAGGCAGGGTAGAGATGAGATATGAATGATGGACCCCTTGAGGTGGCACAAGCACTGCTCCCCACTGTGGGGAGGCTTAAATATCTGTGGAAGAAGAATAGTCCCTTGATAACATACGTTATGGAAATTAGAATTATAAAGACTAGATACAGCCCTACAAAAAGCTTACCATAATAAAAAGTCTAGATTCAAAACCATATTTATAATGAAATGGTAACCCACAGAATTCCTTGATTCTTATTGATTTATTTTGGCTGCCTTGGGTCTTTGTTGTTGCAGGCAGGTTTTCTCTAGCTGTGGTGAGCAGGGGCTACTATCTTGCTGCAGTGCACAGGCTCTAGAACACACGGACTTCAGTAGTCGTGACGCATGGGCTTAGTTGCCCTGTGGCATATGGGATCCTAGTTCCTGGATGAGGGATCAAACTCCTGTCCCCTGCATTTGCAGGTAGATTCTTAACTGCTGGGCCACCAGAAAAGTCCCTTCCTTGATTCTAAGACGCATGGTTTTCAGAGTTTTGCTGATCTTCTGTGGTCACTGTGCATCTTACAATCTCCACTTAACGTTTTTCCATGTATTTGTTGTTTTTCTGAAAAGCAGTTATTTCATCAGTGGTGCCCCACATAAGTTATGCTTCTCTAGAATCAACAGTAAAGGGCAGATAAATTGATGCCAACATTGGGATGGGGACAGGAAAAGAGTAAAGTGAACACCATTTGATCTGCTGTTGAAGTAATCCCATCAGGGAATTTTTCCATTCATTTGGATGCCTGTTCATGTTGTACAAACAATAAATCAATGAAACTTTAAAATAGAGTATGCACCTGGACATAAAAGCATGTGTGCAAGAAAGGGGAAAAGCCTATCCTCCCTCCCACCTTCCTTCCTTCCTTTGTCTTTGGTCTGTAACTTTATCTAAGACATCTGATTATGGGGTAATAAAAGCACAGAGTGTGGAAAGTGTTAGGTGTGTGCATGTGTGTGTGGTGTGCATGTGTATTGTATTCATATTTTTAGTAAACACACACACAAAACCTACATCACTTCTCAGCATAGTTTAACCTCTAACCCAAAGTGAGAAACCCAATCCTGGGCATATGTCTGGAGAAAAACATGATCCAGAAGGATATACACACCCCAGTGTTGATTGCAGCACTGTTTACAATAGCCAAGACATGTAATCAACCTGAATGTCCATCAACAGAGGAATGGATAAAGAAGATGTGGTACATATATACAATGGAATATTACCCAGCCATTAAAAATAATGAAATAATGCCATTTGCAGTAACACGGATGGACGTAGAGAGGTTCATATTGAGTGAAGTAAGTAAGACAGAAAAGGAGAAATATTGTATGACATCCCTTATACATGGGACCTAAAAAGAAATGATACAAATGAACTTACAAAACAGAAAAAGACTCACAGACTTAGAAAAGGTATGATCGCTAGGGGGAAGGGATGGTTAAGGACTTTGAGAAGGTCATGTACACACTGCTGAACTTAAAATGGAAAGCCAACAAGGACCTATTGTATAGCACATGGAACTCTGCTCAATATTATGTGCCAGCCTGGATAGGAGGAGGGGTTGGGAGAAAATGGATACATGTATATACATGGCTGAGTCCCTTTACTGTCCACCTGAAACTACCACATTGTTAATCGGCTATACCCCAATACAAAATAAAAAGTTTAAAGTTTGGGGGAAAAAAACCAACAAAGTGACAAACCACATTGAGACCTATATTTAGAGCTGGCCCTTAAAAGAAAGTTGAAGAAAACCAGTTTGGATTGTTTAAAAAAAAAATCAGGACTCAATAATGAAGGGCTGGACCCATTGGAATCCAGTGAGTAGCTTTTTTTTTTTTTAAAACAAAGAGCCCAGTCAGCTCCCTTCAGCTTGGCTGGGGCACTGATGGGGACTGGTGGTAGCCATGACCCCTTTCTCCTTTAGTCAAGGAAAGAATGCTATTCATACTTTGTCAGGCTTGAGAGGGGGAAAAAAAATCAGTTATAATTTCCCCTCTGCCACCTCAGTGAGTATTTCTTCAAAACAAGAGCCTCAGATCCAATCTGCCTACCAAGGAGTGAACTTTATAGAAGTTTTTTTTTTTTTTTTTTTTCAATTCCCCAAATCCCCACCCCCAAACACCCACATTCAGATTTCACAGGTATTAGGAGAAATATGTTTTGAGTGCTTGTATCCAGAAAGTCAAAAACCAAGCCTATATCCTTATCAAACTGAACCCACACCCTATTATTTTATTTGGAAACCAGTTTGTGGACTTTTGAGGTCTTAGGCTTTTCTGTTATCTTGCTTTATTTGTCCTCCCAGGTCTGGTTTAGGAGAAGACAGGGAAAGAAAGGCCATTCACTGTAGCTATTGGCCAGGATATCTGGAATTCCAAAGCTTGGTGGAAGAGGAGGCTACAACTTGTGATTGTTATAAAGCTGAAGCCAGTTTGCAGTATTGGAAGTTTCAGTGTTTCTTTAGAAAACCATAGGCTGGTCTTGAGGATGCTTCTACTCACTTATTCTATTAGAACCCAGGGCTTCCCTGGTAGCTCAGAGGTAAAGAATTCACTTGGCAATACAGGAGACACAGGAGATGAGGGTTCGGTACCTCGGTCAGGAAGATCTCCTGGAGATGGAAATGGCAACCCACTCCAGTATTCTTGCCTGGAAAATTCCATGGACAGAGAAGCCCGTCAGGCTATGGTCTATGGGATCACATAAGAGTTGGGCATGATTTTGTGACTAAACAACAACAATAACAAGTTCTAGAACCCAACTCTGACTTCCACTGGCTTGTACAGTCACTAAGATGACCAGTAAGAGAGATTCCATCAGAACCCAGGAGTTTCAATCCCTAGTTTTGCAAGGAAAGGTGGAAATGAAGACAGACCACTAGGAAGGCTAAACTGGGCTCAGGAGAGACTTGAAAAAATCCTACCATAAATGTAATATCCTGAGCCCAGGATGAGTCCATCCATTGGGATAGAAATTGAATCAGAAATTCCCCTTTGTGTAAATGCCCTTCATGGTGATCTATTCTTTCCTCTCAGTGCTGTGGTGGTATCAAATAGAATCTCTCAATTTTGAGAAATTGCAGCATTTTTAGGAGCTTGAACTGGCTGAACTTTAGCTAACACTATCTGCAAAACCCATTTTAATCAGAGGGACATCTGCTGAACAACTTCATCTTAAGCAGGATGGGGAATGGCTCCCACTGATCAGCTGTTGAAAGGCCTGGGAAAAACAGAATTGCTTCTGCTGTTGAAGATGACTTTACCTTGTTTTCTGTCATCCATGAATTTAATGCCACACTTCCTTGCAGTACAACCAGACTGGACATGAATACTGAATGAATCTCCTGGAAAGGAACTCAAGCCCCAAAACTAGACCAGCTAGAAACAAAGGCTACTTGTACCCCACTCAAAGCAATTTGCTTATTCAGGGAAAATTCTAGTTTTTTATAGCTTGACTATGCTACAAAAAGACATTCCAAATATTTCTTAGCCCTGAGGACTGCCAGGGAAAATAGTTATTATATTTAGGTATATGCTGGTGTGAGTATGTGGATTTCCATCAACTATCTACAAAGCTTGACCTCACCCAACCGGTGTTCACCCATTGGTGCTGGTAAACATTTCTATGTTCTGTTGCCCATGGAATTTTCCAGTACTGTGCTGTGCTTAGTCTCTCAGTAGTGTCCAACTCTTTGTGACCCCATGGACTATAGCCTTCCAGGTTCCTCTGTCCATGGGACTTTTCAGGCAAGAATACTGGACTGGGTTACCATGCCCTCCTACAGTGGATCTTCCCAACCTAGGGATTGAACCCAGGTCTCCCGCATTGAAGGCAGATTCCCTAACATCTGAGCCACCAGAAACGTCCAGTGCTAATGGGATCCATAGAGTTAGATGAGGTGATGTTGGTTCAGTGACCCTCTTCTGGAATTAGTATCATCATGCAAGCTCAGGGACAGGTTTTGGGTACTCTAAAATCAGGTTACTACACAGTGAAAACAGAGAAACACAGCTGGTTGGGGGTATCTCTCAGGGTTGTGGGAAGATGTAAAGAAAACTTAAGTGCCAGGTTCCCTTTTACTTCTTCTTTTCTTAAAAAAGGGCAGCACATTTTAAAGTCTTTAATTTATTATAATGTTGCTTCTGTTTTATGTTTTGGATTTTTGGACCCAAAGCACGTGGATGGGATCTTAGCTCTCCAACCAGGGAATGAACCCACACTCCCTGCATTGGAAGAAGTCTTAACTATTGGACCACCAAGGAAGTTCCATAGGACTTGGCTGTCTGTAAATGAGGATGCACACTTGTGTGAAGAATATGTACATATTAAATCTAACATTTACTTTTGTAGATGATATAGCTGACAGTAGTTGATTGGTCTGTGCTGAAAAAGAAACAATCAAGCTTTTCCTTATGATAAATTAGTAAGAAGTTGAGATGTGAATCACATCCAGAAAGGAATGGTAACCTGAGATTCCCCAAGCCACAGTGGCTATGACTCCTTTTTGGGGAGTCAAGACTGTTTAAGAAGCTTCTTTCTTCCTTGGTATCTGCTCTCTTCCTCCTGCTGCTCCTTCCTGAATGACCAGTTTGGCTGGTCCTAGGATGTAGATGGCAATGGAGGCCATCCCTTGGCCACTACTGATGGGAGGGAGTTCTCTCCTTTCTCTAGTAACTGGACTATGAATAATGTGTGCCTTATCTTTTAAACAGACTTCTGTAAAATTCAAATAATTAAAACTGCATTATGACATGAACATTGTTTATTTTCATACTGTTTATGGAGTTTTCAAGGCAAGAATACTGAAGTGGTTTGCCATTCCCTTCTCCAGTGGATCATGTGTTGTGTGTTGCAAACAGTCAGACACAACTGAGTGACTGAACAGAAGAGAAATTGTTTATTTCCCCTTACCTATATATTTTTTTGCCAAATAGGGCCAAAGATAATCTTTGATTTATTCTTTATAAACTAATTTGATTTATTCTTATAAATTAATCTTGGTTTGGGCCCCAAAATACTCAATCAGTTCATGATTCATTTATTCCAACAACAAAGCATGAATCTCAAACTTTTGAGTGATTTCAGATACTCCATTTCTAAATGTATGTGAGGTTTTTTTGTTTGTTTATTTTCATAGCACAAAATGTGTTCTGAGCACTGACCCAGCTATCATGTGGATTCACAAGATGTTTTTTGGCTTTAGGTTTGTGTTAGTGTGTTACACATGTGAAGGAACTTTAAATGGAGCTTCTCCTATTACCCTGGAATTACCTCCAGCTAAGAACACAAACATCAGTTACTTCATATTTTGAAGAGTGGGATAAATTGGGAGCCAAACACCTCTCTGAGGTGACCAAACCCATAAACATCAGTGCCTCCAATTTAAGCTTATGATTAGAAAGGAAGGAAGGTAGGGCCAAGAAGGGCTGGATTTGTTCTTATTGGCAGAGGGCCAGTGTGGTGACTGCTGTCTCCTCCCTTAAGGGAGGTAAAGCTTCACTCTGCAAAGTTAGGGGAGCAGAGTTCCTGCAGGAGAACTCTCCTCAGAAACAGAGGGCTAGCAGGAAGGGGATCCTTGGTTGGCCACCTGCTTATGCAGTGGTTTGCTAATATTTCCTTGGCACTGATCTGAGCAGTGAAAGAAGATAGTTGGCAAGTTGGCTAATGAATCTACCATTTGGTGTGACAAAGATGGGTGTTACTTCTGTTGGTCAAATGATATCCAGGAAGCCAGGCATCACTGAACTGTCTTGCATGCATCATACTATTAAGAGTCAACTGAGGCTCCAGGAGTTCCAGGAAATCATGGGATAATTCTCTAAAGGCAAGAGTGAAGAGGGCTGCGGGCCTCTGCCCAGTGCTGTGACCACATGCTGGCATTTAATTCTAGGGCAATTTATAAAGCTGATATCCTGAGATTTCTGCCACCCTGGAACCAGTTTAAGCTGTGCCCCTGCCACCAAAAGTTCTTATCTTGGAAAACCTCACCGACTTACTTATCTGAGTTATAGGTCATGAAGGGACCCCTGAATCTAAATTGCTGAAGCCTTCCCGCCCATCACAAGACATTTACTAGACTTGTCTGGCTGCAAATATGGAGAGATCACATGTTTTTTTTTCTTCATAAATTGGATGTTTCATTTTATTGGCCAAATCAGAACACATGAAAATCTACTTATAAAAGTAATGACTAGCTCATACACCTATGGTCAATTAATCCTCAACAAAGGGAGCAAGAATATAAAATGAGGAAAAGACAATCTCTTCAGCAAGTGCTGCTGGGAAAGTTGGACACCTGCATGTAAATCAATGAAGTCAGAATACACCCTCACACCATACAAAAAAATTAACTGAAAGTGTCTTAAAGACTTAAACATAAGACATGTAAGCCAGAAAGAAAAACACCAATACAGTATACTAATGCATATATATGGAATTTAGAAAGATGGTAACGATAACCCTGTATGAGAGCAAAAGAGACACAGATGTATAGAACAGTCTTTTGGACTCTGTGGGAGAGGGCGAGGGTGGGATGATTTGGGAGAATGGCATTGAAACATGTATAATATCATATGTGAAACAAATCGCCAGTAGAGGTTCGATGCATGATACAGGATGCTCGGGGCTGGTGCACTGGGATGACCCAGAGGGATGGTATGGGGAGGGAAGTGGGAGGGGGTTCAGGATGGGGAACATGTGTACACCCGTGGCAGATTCATGTTGATGTATGGCAAATCCAATACAATATTGTAAAGTAATTAACCTCCAATTAAAATAAATAAATTTATATTAAAAAAAAGATATGACACTTAAAACTTTTAGAAGAGAGTACAGGCAAAACATTCTCTGACATAAATCATACCAATATTTTCTTAGGTCAGTCTACTGAGGCAATGGAAATAGAAAATAAACAAATGAGACATAATCAAGCTTAAAAGCTTTTGCACAGCGAAGGAAACAAAAAAGAATATATAGAATGGGAGTAGACACTTACAAATGATGTGAGAGACAGGGGCTTAATCTCCAAAATATACAAACAGCTCATATAACTCAACAACAGCAAAAACCAAACAACCTAATTGAAAGAGCAGCAGAATACCTTAATAGACATTTCTCCAAAGAAAATATACAGATGGCCACTACATGAAAAGATGCTCAACATTACTAATTATTCAGTTCCGTTCAGTTGCTCAGTTGTGTCTGACTCTTTGCGACACCAGGACTGCAGCATGCCAGGCCTCCCTGTCCATCACCAATACCCCGAGTTTACCCAAACTCACGTCCATTGAGTCAGTGATGCCATCCAACCATCTCATCCTCTATCGTCCCCTTCTCCTCTTGCCTTCAATCATTCCCAGCCTCAGGGTCTCTTAAAATGAGTCAGCTCTTAACATCACGTGGCCAAATATTGGAGTTTCAGCTTCAACATCAGCCCTTCCAATGAACACCCAGGACTGATCTTCTTTAGGATGGACTGGTTGGATCTCCTTACAGTCTAAGACTCTTAAGAGTCTTCTCCAACACCACAGTTCAAAAGCATCAATTCTTCGGCGCTCAGCCTTCTTCACAGTCCAACTCTCACATCCATACATGACCACTGGGAAAACCATAGCCTTTATTAGACGAAACTTTGTTGGCAAAGTAATGTCTCTGCTTTTCCATATGCTATCTAGGTTGGTCATAACTTTTCTTCCAAGGGGTACACATCTTTTAATTTCATGGCTGCAGTCACCATCTGTAGTGATTTTGGAGCCCCTCCAAAATAAAGTCTGCCACTGTTTCCACTGTTTCCCCATCTATTTGCCATGAAGTGATGGGACCAGATGGCATGATCTTTGTTTTCTGAATGTTGAGCTTTAAGCCAACTTTTTCACTCTCCTCTTTCACCTTCATCAGGAGGATTTTTAGTTCCTCTTCACTTTCTGCCATAAGGGTGGTGTCATCTGCATATCTGAGGTTATTGATATTTCTCCCAGCAATCTTGATTCCAGCTTGTGTTTCTTCCAGCCCAGCGTTTCTCATGATGTACTCTGCATATAAGTTAAATAAGCAGGGTGACAACATACAGCCTTG
>NW_011494609.1:13349358-13364418 GCF_000754665.1 Bison bison bison
CAATATCCAGCCTATTTGGAACCAGTCTGTTGTTCCATGTCCAGTTCTAACTGTTGCTTCCTGACCTGCATACAGATTTCTCAAGAGGCAGATCAGGTGGTCTGGTATTCCCATCTCTTTCAGAATTTTCCAGTTTATTGTGATCCACACAGTCAAAGGCTTTGGCATAGTCAATAAAGCAGAAATAGATGTTTTTCTGGAACTCTCTTGCTTTTTCCATGATCCAGTGGATGTTGGTAATTTGGTCTCTGGTTCCTCTGACTTTTCTAAAACCAGCTTGACCATCTGAAAATTCACAGTTCACATACTGCTGAAGCCTGGCTTGGAGAATTTTGAGCATTACTTTACTAGCGTGTGAGATGAGTGCAATTGTGTGGTACTTTGAGCATTCTTTGGCATTGCCTTTCTTTGGGATTGGCATGAAAACTGACCTTTTCCAGTCCTGTGGCCACTGCTGAGTTTTCCACATTTGGTGGCATATTGAGTGCAGCACTTTCACAGCATCATCTTCCAGGATTTGAAATAGCTCCACTGGAATTCCATCACCTCCACTAGCTTTGTTCGTAGTGATGCTTTCTAAGATCCACTTGACTTCACATTCCAGGATGTCTGGCTCTAGATGAGTGATCACACCATCGTGATTATCTGGGTCATGAAGATCTTTTTTGTACAGTTCTTTTGTGTATTCTTGCCACCTCTTCTTAGTATCTTCTGCTTCTGTTAGGTCCATACCATTTCTGTCCTTTATCGAGCCCACCTTTGCATGAAATGTTCCCTTGGTATCTCTAATTTTCTTGAAGAGATCTCTAGTCTTTCCCATTCTGTTGTTTTCTTCTATTTCTTTGCATTGATTGCTGAGGAAGGCTCTGTTATCTCTTCTTGCTATTCTTTGGAACTCTGCATTCAGATGTGTATAGCTTTCCTTTTCTCCTTTGCTTTTCGCTTCTCTTCTTTTCACAGCTATTTGTAAGGCGTCCCCAGACAGCCATTTTGCTTTTTTGCATTTCTTTTCCATGGGGATGGTCTTGATCCCTGTCTCCTATACTCCAGGAGATGGTGATGGACAGGGAGGCCTTGTGTGCTGTGATTCATGGGGTCGCAAAGAGTTGGATACGACTGAGCGACTGAACTGAACTGAATGTGTAGCACACGGAACTAAACTCAATATCCTGTGATAAACCATAATGAAAAAGAATATATATATGCGTGTGTGTATGTGTATGTGTGTGTGTGTTTGTGTGTGACTGAGTTTCTTTGCTGTGCAGTAGAGATTGGCACAACACTGTAGATCTACTATACTTAATAAAAAGGTGAAAGTGATGGCTAAGTGTAATGTATGATAACCATTATACTCATCTTGATTGTAATTCCTTATTTCTATATGTCTGTTAAAGTTTTGCCCCTACCAAGTTGTAAGCCCCATGAAAATGAGAAGCACTTCTAATCCTTTAATGCTGTTGCCCTCAGTGTCTATGGCAAAATATGCCACATAATAGATGTTTAACAAATACTTGTTGAAGAAACAATAAATAAACTTTATAATGCCTCAAACAGACATAGCCTAGTTATCAGGCATTTATTTATTTATACCAGACATAAAGAAATTGGGTCTGAAATCCATATTGAGTTTTCAAAATCCCCATTCTGAAGAAGTCAATACCATCTGAAAATGGTTCCATGTGCTCCTGACTCCTTCTCAGATGCCTGAGGCATAGTTTGGGGTTAGCATCAGGTTTTATTTTTATTTTTTCCAACACACACGTTTTCAGATACAATCATTCCTGCCTCTGAGTCTACATGAAGTTCAACTAGTTAACGTGAACAATCACTAGCATCCCTCACAATCAGTCAGCAAATGACCAAAAAACAAAAACAAAAACAGAAGAGAAAGTCCACAAGGAATCTCCTGAAAGGAATCTCCACATGGTGTCCCAGGAATTGACCATGTTTGTTGTCCCAAAGCAGGCTCCTTACCACAGGAGTTGGGCCACAAGGGGCGGCAGCCATCACAGGTTTGGTGGAACTCTCTTCATTGAGACAGAGAGGAAGGGATTGACAGAGCAAACAAAGCTAAGTGGCCTGTACCTACCTCACACTAAGAACAGTGCCCAGTGAGGAGCAGGTGGCCAAAAAAGGTATGTTACATGAAGAAACAGATGTGATACTTGTTAATATAAGTGCTCATTGGCATTAGGAGGGAACTACAGAGTGAGACTTCAAGAGCTTTGCCACCCTCCCGCTCCTGGGAATATATCTGGACAACTCTAATTAGAAAACATAGATGCACCCCTATGTTCATAGCAGCACTGGGTACAAGAGCCAAGACATGGAAACAACCTAAGTATCCACTGAGAGATGAATGGATAAAGAAAATCTGGTACATATATACAAGGGACCACCACTCAGCCATAAACGAGAATGAGATAATGCAGCAATATGGATCAACTAGAGATGATCATACTAAGTAAGTCAGAAAGAGAAACACAAATGTCAAATTATATCACTTATATGTAGAATCTAAAATATGACACAGATGAACTTATTTACAAAACAGAAACAGATTCACAGACCTAGAGAATAAACTAATGATTATCAAAGGGGGTAAGGGAGGAGAAATAAATAAGGAGTTTGGGGTTAGCAGATATGAATTATTATATCCAGAACGGTTAAATGACAATTCCTATTGTATAGTGCAGGGAACTGTATTCAGTATAGCTCCCTACACTATATAATAAGCTATAATGGAAATAATAGTTACGGTAATAATCTATAATGTAAAAGAATCTAATAACTATGTATTTGCATGACTTCCCAGGTGGCACCAGTGGTGAAGAACCTGCCTGTCAATGCAGGAGACAAAAGGGATGTGGGTTCAATCCCTGGGTTGGAAAGATCCCCAGAGGAGGGCATGGCAACCCATTCCAGTATTCTTGCCTGGAGAATACCATGGACAGAGGTGCCTGGTGGACTATAGTCCATAGGGTTGCAAAGAGTTAGACATGACTGAAGTGTCTTAGCACACACATATATGACTGAATCACTTTGCTGTATAGCAAAAACTGAACACCAGTACACTATACTAAGACACATATATATGGAATTTAGAAAGATGGTAACGATAACCGTGTATGAGAGACAGCAAAAGAGACACAGATGTATAGAACAATCTTTTGGACTCTGTGGGAGAGGGCGAGGGTGGGATGATTTGGGAGAATGGCATTGAAACATGTATAATATCATATGTGAAACAAATCACCAGTAGAGGTTCAATGCATGATATAGGATACTCGGGGCTGGTGCACTGGGATGACCCAGAGGGATGCTATGGGGAGGGAGGTAGGAAGGAGACTCAGGATGGGGAACATGTGTACATCCGTGGTGGATTCATGTTGATGTATGGCAAAACCAATACAATATTGTAAAGTAATTAGCCTCCAATTAAAATAAATTTATATTAAAAAAAAAACTGTACACAATGCTGTAACACAATGTTGTAAGCCAACTATACTTCAATTAAAACAAAATCTCTTTAAAAAAGAGTCTTGCTGCCGAAGTATGGTTCTGGAAGCTCTGTTGAGAGTTTCCACGAGGGCATGTGAGCTATGAGGCAGCACCACCATGTTAGACATGTGCAAGGGAATTCCCTCACAGCATCAGAATCACTACACGCATCTCCTTCCTAATAGACTTAGACTGTCGCAGGCACAAGAAGTCATAATTTTTCCTTTGAAACTTAAATTATTACTGTGAAGTCCCTGGTCTTTCTACTAAGATTTGTGAAACACAAACTGCTTTGTAACATCCTGTCAAAAGAAAGGAGTAAGAGCAGTGGAGAGGGATGCTGAGCCACCCTAGACCTTACTACATGCGAGTCAATGTCAGCACAGTCCTTCCGTTCTGTTCCTGTTGGAATTTTGCTCTTTTTCAGAACGTGTGATTTGTAGGCTCATTGTGAACGTGTTTGGGGGCACCCGGGAGCTCCGTCGACTGAAGGCTGGCTACCCCTTGCCTGTGCTGCCTTATCTACCACTAACAGACCCACAGAGGAGATGGGCCCTTACCCTGAGCTAGAGCATGACTGGTCAAAACTCAAAATGGTAACCTCATTCTCTCTGATCAGTGATTCATCTAGAGGCGAGTCTTATCTAGTCCAGCCAAAAATACAGCAGGAACGTCTGTTGAAGACCTCTGCTACATGTTTTCTACCCTTAAAAAAAGGAGAGAGGCAGAGCAAAAGAACCTCTTTTCTTCCTATGGACATAGCAGACTGAGGGCATAATTTCTGAGCTATGGCCACCAACTTACAGTCCTGCAGAAACAGCCTGAATGTGAAGCCAACATACTCTGGTTGGAGGAGAGAATAGGAGGAAAGATCCTGGGTTTGTAGGACATTAACTATTAATAATAGTTAATAAATAACTGGATATTCTACTTGTAATCAAGAGCATTCTAGCTGGAAGAGTGACAGAAATGAGATTTTTAAACACAGGCCTGACTGAGTACAAAGCTCAAACCTTGTGCCTCAGAGGTGCTGGCAAGAGCTACATTGGAGAGATCTCCACTGCTCCCTCCTCCACTTCACTGTTTAACGTGTAGAAGTTCAGAGTTAGATACTGTTCTTAAAAAGTTTTTCCTGATAAAAAATAATGGAAAACCATTTCACCACTCTATGCAGCCTCTTTGAAGACAGATTATTTTTTTTTCTTCAAGGTAATTCTAAACAGATGGTTTTCTTCTGCTTAAGAAGACTACCCTTAAAATCATGGTCTAAATTTTGCTTCAGTGATTTTTGCTGATAAGGTATGGGGCAGAAAGGAAGGAAAGATGAAATCCAAAGGCAATTCAGAAAGCATTCCTTAACTGAGTTGGTCTACATCTTCTTTCTTATCTAGATCTCTCTTCCTCTGAGCTATTAAATAGCTAAAATCACTTTGTTTTCTGTTCTAACCACCATCTTCTTCTTTTCCCTTGTACTTTTCACCTGTTAGGGAAGGTACTGATGAGGAGTGAAATGACCATAGGTCCTGTAGAAAAGAGAGTTTTTGAGGCAGTAACATCTGACTGTACTGTGGAAACAACCAGAGCATAAGTTCTTTAAAACCTTAGATTCCTCCTGAGACAGATTTAGGTGACTATTCTCTTTTGTTCCAGAAGATTAACCACCTTTAGGGGCATGGAATTTTGGTTCATACACAATATACATCTAAAGGATGCTAGAGAAAGAGACAGGTTGGGGGGAGGGGCAGAGTGAGGCAGTGTTCCAACAACCTCTCCCATCCGTTTAAATGCCATTTTGGAGGGACTTCCCTGATAGTCCAGTGGTTGAGAATCTGACTGCCAATGCATGGGTTCAATCCCTGGTCTGGGAAGATTCCACATGCTGTGGAGCAACTAAGCCCGTGTTCCACAACAAGAAAGAAGCCAGTACACTGCAACTAGAGAAAGCCCACACACAGCAACAAAGACCCAACACAGCTAAAACTAAATAAAGGAAGAAATTTAAAGATGCCACTGGAGCCTTTCCACTTCTTTGGGAGGCTGGAACCTGAATTGTCTAGGTTTTCAACTGAGAGATGGACATGATGTCTGAAAGCCCTGATTCTTCAGATTTTGTTTTCTCTGGACTAGGGTTCCTGATGGCAACTTGCACAGGGTCAGAGAGCAAATCGGGAGGAAAAAATTGAAAAAATTTCCCGCTGGAAAACAAGGAGACTTCAGGGCTCACCTTTTTCTTTTTCTTCTGTATTTACCTCAATCCAAAATCTCAGACTTCAGAATTAAAAGGTGAGGGAAACAGTGCAGATGTCATGACTTCATTGTGTTTGGGAGAATGTCAGAATATGCAGATAAGAGAGGCCTTTGTGGGCCAGCATGAACGTAAGTGCAAAATAAATGCACTGGCCCAGACAGGCTGGACTGTCCTCCCTCAGGAGGGAGGGACATGCATCAGGACAGGAGGACATGCATCATTGTGCCTCTATGCACAGTGTGATCCAGGAGAAGGTAAGTGTGTGTGCATGCTCAGTTGCTCAGTTGTGTTTCAGTCTGATTCTTTGTGACCCCATGGACTGTAGCCTGCCAGGCTCCTCTGTCCATGGGATTATGCTGGCAAGAATATTGCAGTGGGTTGTCATTTTTGATGCCAGGGCATGTTTCTGACCAAGGGATCGAACCCACATCTCCTATAGCTCCTGCAGGAGAAGAGGCAAGCAGATTCTTTACCACTGCACCACTTGGGAAGCCCAGGTAAGTCCAAACCCAACTTCTCACTAGCTTTCCAATAAGCTTCCCAAACCAACCAAGCATCTTGGATGATCAGATGTCGGCCTCTTCATGTATTTGTCATGGGCCTGATATCAATGTAGGTGATTCCAATCTCCTTCAATAAAACAGTTTCCCTTCTCATAAGTCAGGTGGCCAAGGCTCAGAAATTTTGACATTTACTGATTTTCGCTTATAGCAAGTGGGAGGCCAGGATTCCAACTGGGGGACTCTTTTCACTGACTCAGGACATTTCAAAGTCCTAGTCAGAGGATTCCAGAAATTGAAGCCAGAACAGGAGAGGGAGGAGGCTGATAGCATCATGGCTGGAGATTTTTCACCTTAGCACACTACTGCCATCCACCAGGGATAAGGAAAGAGTGTAACGATGGGAACTTTATTTCAGACAAACCCATTCCAGTCAGCTTCAAATTGAGGCACTGAAGCCAAGCAAGAGAGATAACCCCCGAGATAAAGGAAATGCCAATTTAGGGAAAGCAGTGGACAAAAGCACTCAGACGAGAAGCAATCAGTATCTTCAAAAGCCAACCCAGTTTACACAAAACACTGAGGACAAGGCCACCTCGCCTAACACACTGCTTTGTCCCATCTTGCTGCACAATGGCCTTTTATTCATCAGGAGCTGACAGCTGATTAAGGACCTATCTTTAGGGAGAAAGCAACTCCCTTCCTCATCCTCTACCTGGTACACAAAGATTTAGGGAGAACTGTTAAACATTAAGAAGTACATTGAAGCAAGTGTACAGATTGAATTAAAGAGTGACAGGGTAATTCATCAAGCTTTATATCAGTTACAGATACACCTGTCCCCTGCGACACAGGAAGGCTGGTCAGAGGCTGCTGAGTTTTTATACTTTCCAGCTGGAGAGGCCATGCTCCTCCATCCTCAGAGCACAGCCATTGGACCACACCTCACTTGCAGACTTGCCTGGTCCAAGATGTATTCTAAAATACACACATTAATCTTCCCCAAAGAGGGGCTCTTCTTACAGTAAATATATATCTTTCACGTGGAAGTGCTTCTTTTTTTCCCTTGGGAGGTTGTGTGGTGAGGTGCCATTATTAGAGTAACCCATGTTAATCTTTCCTTTGTAAGATAAGAACTTGAACCCGACCTCGCCCAGCACTCAAAAAGCAAGAGGAACATTGAACATACTCTGCTCTCAGGTACATCTGAAATGGTAGAAATGAAGACAGAAAAAAAAATGTGAGGTGTGCTCACCTTTGAGTTTTTAAGTAACACTTTGGGCCAGAGATGACAGCATTTCTAGATTTTTATTTTAGTTTCAAGAGCCCAGAAATTTCAAATAACAAAAGGAAACCTTATTATGAATAATTGGGAGAAACAACTGGAGAGCAGGAAGACCTCCCCAGAGGGTAGATGAGGGCTGTTTCACTGGAGTATGGATCACACTGGAGATCCAGGTTGAGAAGGACCCAGGAGGAGACTCCTGGCTCATTGCTCATCAGAAGGCACAGAGGCTGTCCTCCCTGAGTAGGGCGTCTTATTGGGGACTCAGTATGTACCCCAGGACTTCATGCAATCCCAGGTGGTCCCACCTTTTATGGGCAGCACTTACCCACATTCCAGGGGAACCTTAAAACCCCCTCCCCCAAGACCGAGGGTGGTGGTTTGGCACACGGAAAGGAACTAGGGTGTGGAATGGAAAGCATTTGACACCTATGCTTGGGCAAAGTTGAAGGAAACACTCAGAGACCTTCTCCTGAGCAGGTCTGGAGGCAAAACACACCCCTGAGCCTGGTACTTAGTGATGATGTGTTGGGGGAGTTTCATAGCTGTCTTCAGAAAAGGGCTTCATACTGGTTCTGTAAGACTCTGGCCCAACTCTCAAATCCAGTTCTCCCAGCAGGACTGGCTTTTGCTCTCCAGTGACTGCATTCCTCATGCAAAGGGTCCTGTCTTGTCCTCTGGATTAGAGTGTGGCTGGCCTCAAGCATCAGGCTTATCTCTGGGGACCAAAGACAGATCTCACAAGGCTCCCTATACTCCTACATTCTTCCCTTAGGGATGATGCACTGCCTTGGGGCCAGCTGCTTGCCCGATGTACTTCCTGAACACCCACTGCCCCCACTCTCCATCAGGCGCTCCTTCCAGAAGTACATGTCTAGTTCAGATCTGGTAAGATGTAGCCTGTTCTGTACAGAGTATGGGTTTGGAGTAAGGCTCAAGTCTTGTCTACTTACAAATGATATGACATTGGGCAAGTCATATAACATTCTTGAAACTCAGTTTCATTTCCTGAAAAGTGGGGATTATAATCACTGCCACACAGGAAGTACATGTAAAGTGCAGTTTGCATGCAGAGTAGAGAATACAGAATAAAGGATGGCAGATCCTCAATAAATGGCAGATATATCTGCTCCTTCCACAGTTGGCCTCCCTGTTCAAATCCCAGGGGTGATTGATCAGAAAGAGCACCCATGACACAGCATGCTGAGAAAATCCCCAGCATGACCAGACACTGTGGAGAGCAAGTAATGCTCTTCCACATCCATCTTATCTCCCCTCTTTGGAGCTAGGGAGGTTGGGCTGGAGGGCTTACTGAGCCAGAGGGTAATATAAAATCCAGGGAGGAATACCCAGGAGCAAATGAGAAAAGATACACCTGCCATCAGGTCCAGGAGGGGGCATGTGAACCTGGACTGATGTCAAACAGATGAATGGAGGTTGGGAGGCTGCAAAAGGACAGGCCATGATCTTGGCTGTGGTGAGAACCAGTTTGCTCAGGGACTCCCTGACAATTGCATGAGTGAAACCAACTCAATGTTTCTCTGAAGTAAGGGACAGAAGGAGACAAAATTCCCTCTGAATAAATATGTCCCGTGCCACTGGTAAACTAAGGTGAAGATAAAATGAAATTTGGTCTAACTTTGATTCTACTTTTACCAAGAAGTCAAGCAAAATTTGTAAGAAAGCAGCATAGATAAGGAATATTTCACTGAGTTCTTATACCAGTTGCCTGAATAAGGCTAGAGGCAGACAATTTTCATGAACAAATATGCTAAAAGAGCAGAAAACTTGTTAGATGTCTGGCCTGCCTTTTATAAAGATGCCTGCCTTTCAGTCATGTCTGACTATTTGTGACCCTATGGCCTGTACCCTGCCAGGCTCCTCTGTCCATGGGATTCTCCAGGCAAAAATACTGGAGTGGGTTGCCATGTCCTCCTCCAGCAGATCTTCCTGACCCAGGGATCAAACCTGCATCTCTGTGACTCTTTGAGGCAGATTCTTTACTGCTTAGCCATCAGGGAAGACCCCTCCATAAGGATGAGGACATCATCAAACTGGACCCCATCTTGTGTTAATCAGAGTTAAAGCTTCAAGGTGTATCCTAGTCATTTGAATATCTAAGATGAAGAAGGCAATTCACAATAAATATGCAGAGGCCACTCAGAATCTTCATGGCACAGCAGAGTACAGGGTCCTCCTAAATAAGAGACTGAAAAATTAAATTTAAAATGTACGTAGCTAAGATATGCACAGGAGTGCAAAGTCAAGTGAAGTCAAAGAAAAACACTCCTTGACGTGAGGATAAGTAAGTGGAAATTCTTGCATGTTCTGTTCTCCTACTATTTTCCCAGTGGGTCAGGCCTGGCTCAGAAATTAACATCCTAGGTCTAAATGCCAAGTGAAACTGTTAAATGTATCATCTTAAAAAAAAAAAAAAAAAGTCTGGGCTTCCTGCTTAAGCTGGAGACATGATTAAAATTTTAGCCTTTTCAAATACTAACAACCTGTTCTCTTGTTTCATCTCTTTAGTCTATTCCCTCATCACACAGAAGGACCTCACCATGCATGCCAGAACCCTGCTACGAGAGTTTCTTGAAGTAGAGATAGGTTTTTTGAATATTTACCTCCAAGTGCCTGCCACTGATTCCGGCACATAGAGGGTTCAGTAGTTACTGTCTATTAAAATGACTGAGTAGATGAGGATAAGAGCTAAATAATATGGAAATACTTTGAAATGGTTAAACAACTTAAAAATAAACTATTTCTGCCATTCTTCATTTCTCCCTTTCAATAATCAGATCTCTCCTGAATATTCATTATGCTGTTAAGCATCCTCAAAATTAAAAGCAGATGAGTACATCAAACCAAGGAGATCAAACTTAGTAGTATCAATTTGGTCAACTCTGAAAATAACAGCTTCTAAAATTCATAATAAAATAGAATATCTTAGTGAAAAGAGACCTCCAACACAAAAGATTTTCATATACTATTAGCATCTCATCTCTTTTCAAACATATTTAATGGTCCCTAACACATCTTGTCATAGGCCTCAGTAATACATGAACTGAGAACTTCCAGATATACAAGCTGGATTTAGAAAAGACAGAGGAATCAGAGACCAACAATATCCTTTGGATCATAGAAAAACCAAGGGAATTCCAGAAAAACATCTACTTCTGCTTCATTAACTACGCTAATGCCTTTGACTGTATGGATCACAATAAACTGCAAAATTCTTAAAGAGCTGGGAATACCAGACCGTCTTACCTGCCTCCTGAGAAACTTGTATGCGGGTCAAGAAGCCACAGTTAGAGCCAGACGTGGAACAACAGACTGGTTCAAAATTAGGAAAGGAATATGGCAAGGCTGTATGTTGTCACCCTGCTTATTTCACTTATATGCAGAGGACATCATACTAAATGCCTGTCTGGATGAAGCATAAACTGGAATCAAGATGCCAAGAAAAACATCAACACCCTCAGACATGCATATGGCATCACTAGCAGAAAGTGAAGAGGAACTAAAGAGCCTCTTGATGAGGGTAAAAGAGGAGAGTGGAAAAGCTGACTTAAAACTCAACATTCAAAAAACTAAGATCAAGGCATCTGGTCCCATAACTTCATGGCAAATAGAACGGGGAAAAAAATGGAAGCAGTGACAAATTTTATTTTCTTGGGTTCCAAAATCACTGCAGATGGTGATTGCAGCCAGGAAATTAAAAGGCACTTGCTCTTTGGAAGAAAAACTATGACAAACCTGGATAGCATATTAAAAAACAGAGACATTATTTTGCCGACAAAGGTCTATATAGTCAAAGCTACGGTCTTTCCAGTAGTCAGGTACAGATGTGAGAATTGGACTATAAAAAAGGCTGACTGCCAAAGAACTGATGCTTTCTATTTGTGGTGCTGGAGAGGACTGTTGAGACTCCCTTGGACAGCAAAGAGAGCAAATCAGTCAATCTTAAGGAAATCAACCCTGAATGTTCATTGGAAGGACTGATGTTAAAGCTCCAATACTTTGGCCACCTGATACAAAAAGCCAACTCATTGGAATAGACCCTAATGCTGAGAAAGATTGAAGGCAAAAGGAGATAGGAGCAATAGAGGATGAGATGGTTGGATAGCATCACCAACTCAATGAATATGAATCTGAGCAAGCTCCAGAAGATAGCAAAGGACAGGGGAGCCTGGCATATTGTGATCCATGGTGTGTCAAAGTCAGATGTGACTTAGCAACTAAACAACAATAACAACAAACATGTCATATCTTATAAATAATTTTAACTATATTGAAACTATTACTAATTTAATCTACACCCTCCCAATATTTGATGCACTTTGAACATATCTGAATAATTTCAGTTTGGTTTATCTAATTTAAGTACAATATACACATACATGCATACACATAGTTCATTTGTTCCTAGTTATTTGGAAAAGATTAATTTTATTCAAAAAAGGCCATATATGTTTTTTGAAATTAGGCAACTAGATTTAAAATATTTTTAAAAAGAATGTGATATATTGTGAAAGAGTGGCAGCTGGGGGATGGTATGAGAGATTCTAGGTCCCTTTGTTAGGGAATAATGAGTAAAAACATAGGTCTCTAAGTATTTCACGCATTGCTGACATTTTCTCTAGAAAGAGAGAGCAAAGGATCTGGACTTTATCTGAAGCTGTGGGAGCCCACCTGGAGGCAGCCTGGATGTGTGGTGAGTTATCACTCCCCTGAGTGACCTTAACCAGCCTCCCAGACTTTGAAGGGACAGTTCTAAGATGCATGCTACACAATTTCTCAGAAAGTCCTTAATATAAGCCGGGGCGGGGGGGTGGGGGGAGCTGCCCATCCTAGAAGAGCCTTTACTGTCTTTTTCTCTTCCCTGACTCCTTCTCCAAATTCCTTCATGCCTGCTTCTTGGCATATCCTCCAAAATAAAGATGTGGTACATATATAGAATGAAATGTTAGTCAGTCATAAAAAAGAAGGTACCTGGGTCATTTTTAGAGATGTGGATGACCCTAGAATCCATCATACAGAGTGAAGTAAGTCAGAAAGAGAAAAGCAAATACTGTGTATGTGTGAAATCTAGAAAAATGGTACTGATGAACCTATTTGCAAGGCAGGAATAGAGCTTCATATGTAGAGAAGACTTGTGGACACAGTGGGGGAAGGAGAGGGTGGGACAAATTGAGAGAGCAGCACTGACATATATACACTATCATGTGTAAAATAGATAGCTGTTAGGAAGCTGCCATATAGCACAGGGAGCTCATTGATGACCTAGAGTGGTGGGACTGGAGTGTCATGGGAGGGAGACTTAAGACGGAGGGGATACATGTACATATATAGCTGTATGTTTATATATATGTATGTATGTATACGTATAGCTGATTCACTTTGTGGTACAGCAGAAATCAACCCAACATTGTAAAGCAATTATACTACAATTAAAAAAATTTTTTTTTAATTAAATAAATGAAAAAAAAAAAAAAAACTATATTCAAATCTCAGGGTCCTGTGCTAAGTCCACCTCTTACAATATGCATGATTTTGGTCAGGTACTTATACTTTCTAAAAAACTGAGGGTGATGATAATGCTCAGTGTGAAGATTAGAAAGTGCCTAGTTCAGAGGCCTGAAGTGGGCTCTGTCTTCTCAGGCCGGGAGTTTTCTGCTCTGGAGGCTCTTCTAGCAGAATTTATCCATGCAAACTCTCTGTAGCTGCTGAAAAGGAGACTGAGGCATAGTAAAAGGAAGTGATTGTCCAAGACATGCTGGTTATGAGAGAGACCAAGCCCTGAGCCTTTGGAGTAGAAGCACTGTCGCTAGGAATCTAGACTACCAGAGAACTACCCTATGGGGTATCAAATAGTGAGAACTCACACAAAGGAAACCACTGTAATACAAAATCCAGCATCAACCAACCACAATAGCACCCTGTGCAGGAAGCCTCATCTAAACAACAAACAAAACAAAAACACAAACACAATCATCAGGAGACAGGATTACCACCTAACTCAGCCTTGCCCATCAGAGGAAAAACAAACAAACAAAAACTGAGCACAAACCTCACCATATAAGCTCAGTTCAGTTCAGTTGCTCAGTCGTGTCTGACTATTTGAGACCCCATGAATCGCAGCACGCCGGGCCTCCCTGTCCATCACCAACTCCTGGAGTTCACCCAAACCCATGTGCATTGAGTCAATGATGCCATCCAGCCATCTCATCCTCTGTTGTCCCCTTCCCCTCCTGCTCCCAATCCCTCGCAGCATCAGGGTCTTTTCCAGTGAGTCAACTCTTCACATCAGGCGGCCAAAGTATTGGAATTTCAGTCTCAGCATCAGTCCTTCCAGTGAACACCCAGGATTGGTCTCCTTTAGGATGGACTGGTTGGATCTCCTTGCAGTCCAAGGGATTCTAAGGAGTCTTCTCCAACACCACAGTTCAAAAGCATCAATTCTTCGGCGCTCAGCCTTCTTCACAGTCCAGCTCTCACATCCATACATGACCACTGGAAAAACCATAACCTTGACTAGACGGACCTTTGTTGGCAAAGTAATGTCTCTGCTTTTGAGTATACAGTCTAGGTTGGTCATAATTTTCCTTCCAAGGAGTAAGTGTCTTTTAATTTCATGGCTGCAGTCACCATCTGCAGTGATTTGGGAGCCCAAAAAAATAAAGTCTGACACTGTTTCCCCATCTATTTGCCATGAAGTGATGGGACCAGATGCCATGATCTTCATTTTCTGAATGTTGAGCTTTAAGCCAACTTTTTCACTCTCCTCTTTCACTTTCATCAAGAGGCTTTTTAGTTCCTCTTCACTTTCTGCCATAGGGTGGTGTCATCTGCATATCTGAGGTTATTGATATTTTTCCCGGCAATCTTGATTCCAACTTGTGCTTCTTCCAGCCCAGCGTTTTTCATGATGCATATAAATTAAATAAGCAGGGTCACAATATACAGCCTTGACATACTCCTTTTCCTATTTGGAACCAGTCTATTGTTCCATGTCCAGTTCTAACTGTTGCTTCCTGACCTGCATACAAATTTCTCAAGAGGCAGGTCAGGTGGTCTATATCCTTCTCTTTCAGAATTTTCCACAGTTTATTGTGATCCACACAGTCAAAGGCTTTGGCATAGTCAATAAAGCAGAAATAGATGTTTTTTGGAACTCTCTTGCTTTTTCCATGATCCAGCGGATGTTGGCAATTTGGTCTCTGGTTCCTCTGCCTTTCCTAAAACCAGCTTGAACATCTGGAAGTTCATGGTTCATGTATTGCTGAAGACTGGCTTCAAGAATTTTGAGCATTACTTTACTAGCGTGTGAGATGAGTGCAATTGTGCGGTAGTTTGAGCATTCTTTGGCATTGCCTTTCTTTGGGATTGGAATGAAAACTGACCTTTTCCAGTCCTGTGGCCACTGCTGAGTTTTCCAAATCTGCTGGCATATTGAGTGCAGCACTTTCACAGCATCATCTTTCAGGATTTGAAATAGCTCAACTGGAATTCCATCACCTCCACTA
>NW_011494609.1:13364518-13381751 GCF_000754665.1 Bison bison bison
GCTTTCTTTGTAGTGATGCTTTCTAAGGCCCACTTGACTTCACATTCCAGGATGTCTGGGTCCAGGTGAGTGGTCACACCACAAACCACTGGACCAAACTTAGAGGGCAGAAACCAAAAGGAAGAAAGAATTCAACCTTGAGGCCTGGGAAAAGGAGACCTCAAACAGAATAAGTCAAAAAAAAATTAATGAAAAGACAGAGAAATATCATGCAAATGAAGGGACAAACTGGAAACACAGAACTCCAAATAAATGAAGAGAAAATAGGTAAACTACCTGAAAAAGAATTCAGAATAATGATAATAAAGATGATCAAAAACCTTGAAAGCAAAATGGAGAAAATGTAAGAATCAATTAACAAATATCTAGAAGAATTAAAGAATAAACATGCTTGAGACAAAGAACACAATTACTGAAATGAAAGATACTCTATAAGGAATCAATAGCAGAATACCTGAAGCAGAAGAACGAATCAGTGAGCTGGAAGATAAAATGGTGGAAATAACTCCTGAAGAGCAGAATAAAGTAGAAAGAATGAAAAGAACTGAGGATAGTCTCAGAGACCTCTTAGACAATATCAAACATACCAACATTCGAATTATAGGGGTCCCAGAAGAACAGAAAAAGAAAGGGTATGAGAAAATTTTTGAAAAGATCATAGTTGAAAATTTCCCCAACATGGAAAAGGAAATAGTCAATCAAGGCCAAGAAACACAGAGTCCCATACAGGATAAATCCAAGGAGAAACACGCCAAGACACTAATCAAACTAACAAAGACCAAACACAAAGAAAGAATATTAAAAGCAGCAAGGGAGAAGCAACAAGTAACATACAAGGGAAACCCCATATGCTTAACAGCTGATCTTTCAGCAGAAACTCTTCAGGCCAGAAGGGAATGGCAGGATATATTTAAAATATTGAAAGGGAAATATCTACAACCAAGATTACTCTATCTGGTAAGGATCTCATTCAGAATTGATGGAGAAATAGCAACCTTTCCAGACAAGAAAAAGTTAAGAGAATTTAGTACCAACAAACCAGCTTCACAACAAATGTTAAATGGACTTATATAGTCAAGAAACACAAGAGAATAAAAAGAACTACAAAATCAACCCCAAACCATTAAGAAAATGGCAGTAGGAACATATATATCAATAATTACTTTAAATGTAAATGGATTAAATGCTCCAACCAAAAGACACAGACTGGCTGAGTATATACAAAAACAAGACCCATATATATGCTGTCTACAAGAAACCCACTTCAGACCTCAAGACACATATAGACTGAAAGTGAGAGGATGGAGAAATATATCCCATGAAGATGGGAAGCAAAAGAAAGCTGGAGTAGCAATTCTCATATCAGACAAAATAGACCTTAAAATAAGGAAGATTACAAGAGATAAGGTAGGACACTTCATAATGATCAAGGATCAATCCAAGATGAAGACATAACAGTTGTAAATATCTATGCACCCAATGTAGAAGCACCACAATACATAAAACACTAACAGACATAAAAGGAGAAATGGACAGTAACACAATAATAATAGGAGACTTTAACACCCCACTCACACCAATGGACATATCATCAAAACAGAAAATTAATAAGGAAACACAAGTCTTAAATGATACATTAGATGAGATGGATCTCCTTGATATCTTCAGGACATTCCATCCAAAGGCAGAAGAATATACCTTTTTCTCAAGTGCACATTCTCCAGGAAAGACCACACCTTGGGTCACAAATCAAATCTGAAAATTGAAATCATATCAAACATCTTCTCCGACCACAACACTATTACACTAGATATCAATTAAAAGAAAAAAAAAAAACTGTAAGAAACACAAACACATGGAGATTAAACGACACACTTCTAAATAACCAATGCGTTACTGAAGAAAGCAAAAGCAAAATCAAAACATTTCTAGAAGTAAATGACAACGAAAACACGACAACTCAAAACCTATGGGATGCACCAAAAGCAGTTTTAAGTGGGAGGCTTATAGCAGTACAATTCTACCTCAAGAAACAATGTAACCATTGAATAGACAGCCTAAGTTTACATCTAAAACAACTGGAAAAAGAACAAAAAAACCCCGAAATTAGTAGAAGGAAAGAAATCATAAAGATCCCAGGAGAAATAAACGAAAAAGAAATAAAGAAACAATAGTAAAGATTAATAAAACTAAAACTGGTTCTTTGAGAAGACAAAATTGACAAAATTTTAGCCAGACTCATCAAGAAAAAAAGAAAGAAGAATTACATTATCAAAATTAGAAATAAAAAAGGAGAGGTTACAAGAGACAATGCAGAAATACAAACAATTATGTAACTATAATGAACAACTATATGGCAATAAAATGGATAACCTGGAAGAAATGGACAGATTCTTAGAAAAGTTCAATCTTCCAAGACTGAATCAGGAAGAACTAGAAATTATGAACAACCCAGTTATAAACACTGAAATTGAAGCTATGATAAAAAATTTTCCCCAAAAACAAAAGTCCAGGAGAATTCTATCAAACATTTAGACAAGAGGTAATACCTATCCTTCTAATATTTTCAAAAAATTGCAGAGGAAGGAACACTTCCAAACTCATTCTACTAAGCCACCATCACCCTGATACAAAACTAGACAAAGACAACACAAAAAAAGAAAACTACAGGCTAATATCACTGATGAACATAGATGCAAAAATCTTCAACAAAATTTTAGCAACCAGAATTCAGCAACACATCAAAAAGTTCATACATCATGACCAAGTTGGATTTATCCAGGAATGCAAGGATTCTTCAATATACTCAAATCAATCAATGTGATACACCATATTAACAAATTGAAAGATAAAAACCATATGATCATCTCAATAAATGCAAAAAAGTCTTTCACAAAATTCAGCACCCATTTATGATTAAAACTCTTCAAAACCCGGTGTTTTTCTTTCTGGCTTACTTCACTTTGTATAATAGGCTCCAGTTTCATCCACCTCATTAGAACTAATTCAAATGTATTCTTTTTAATGGCTGAGTAATACTCCATTGTGTAAGGAACCTACCTCAATATACTAAAGGCCATATATGATAAGCCTACAGCAAACATTATTCACAATGTTGAGAAACTGAAAGCATTCCCCCTAAGATAATGAACAAGGCAAGGGTGTCCACTTTCACCACGATTATTCAACATAGTTCTGGAAGTCCTAGCTACAGCAACCAGAGAAGAAAAAGAAATAAAAAGAACCCAGATCAGAAAAGAATAAGTAAAGCACTCACTATTTGCAGATGACATGATACTGTACATAGAAAACCCTAAAGATAATATCAGAAAATTACTAGAGCTAATCAGTGAATTTAGCAAAGTTACAAAATCAATACACAGAAATCACTTGCATTTCTATATACTAACAATGAAAAATCAGAGAGAGAAATTAAGGAATCAATCACATTCACCATTGAAACAAAAAGAATTAAATATCTAAGAATAAACTTACCTAAGGATACAAAAGAACTGTACACAGAAAATTATAAGACACTGATGAAAGAAATCAAAGATGACATACACAGATGGAGAGATATCCCATGTTCCTGGGTAGGAAGAATCAATATTGTGAAAATGACTATACTGCCAAACACAGTCTACAGATTCAATGTGTTCCCTATCAAATTACCAATGGCATTTTTCATAGAACTAGAAAAAAAATTTCACAATTCATATGGAAGCACAAAAGACCTCAAATAGCCAAAGCAGTCTTGAGAAAGAAGAATGGAGCTGGAGGAATCAACCTTCCTGACTTCAGATTATACTACAAAGTTACAGTCGTCAAGACAGTATAGTACTGGCACAAAGGCAGAAATATATACCAATGGAACAAGATAGAAAAGCCCAGAAATAAACCCATGCACCTATGGGCACCTTATTTTTGACAAAGGAGGCAAGAATATGCAAAGGGACAAAGACAGCCTCTTCAATAAATGGTGCTGGGAAAACTGGACAGCTACATGTAAAACAAGGAAATTAGAACACTTCCTAATACCATACACAAAGATAAACTGAAAATGGATTAAAAACCTAAGTGTAAGACCAGAAACTATAAAACTTTTAGAGGAAAACATAGGCAGAACACTCGATGAGATAAATCAAAGCAAGATCCTCTATGACCCACCTCCTAGATTAATGGAAATAAAAATAAAAGTAAACAAGTGAGACCTGAATAAACTTAAAAGCTTTTGCACAGCAAAATAAACTACAAGCAAGGTGAAAAGACAACCTTTGGAATGGGAGAAAATAATAGCAAATGAAACAACTGACAAAGAATTAATTTCCAAAATATACAAGCAGCTCATACAACTCAATGCCAGGAAAACAAACAACCCAATCAAAAAGTAGGAAAAAGAGCTAAACAGACATTTCTCCAAAGAAGACATACAGATGGCTAACAAACATATGAAAAGATGCTCAACATTGCTCATTATTAGAGAAATGCAAATCAAAAGCACAACGAGATATCACCTCACACTGGTCAAAATGACCATTATCAAAAAGCCTATGAACAATAAATGCTGGAAAGGGTGTGGCAAAAAGGGAACACTCTTCCACTGTTGGTGGGAATGTCAATTGATACAGCCATTACGGAAGACGATATGGGGATTCCTTAAAAAACTAGGAATAAAACCACCATATGACCCAGCAATCTCACTCCTAGGCATACACCCTGAAGAAACATGGGTTGAAAAAGACACATGTATCCCATTGTTCATTGCAGAACTATTTACAATAGCTAGAACATGGGAGCAACCTAGATGCCCATCAACAGATGAATGGATAAAGAAGTTGTGGTACATATACACAATGGAATATTATTCATCCATAAAAAGGAATGGATTTGAGTCAATTCTGATGAGATGGATGAACCTAGAACCTATTATACAGAGTGAAGTGAGTCAGAAAGAGAAAGATAAATATTGTATTCTAATGCACATATACGGAATCTAGAAAAATGGTTCTGAAGAATAAGTAGGGAAAACCACTAGACCATTCAGGTATGACCTAAATCAAATCCCTTGTGATTATACAGTGGAAGTGAGAAATAGATTTAAGGGCCTAGATCTGATAGATAGAGTGCCTGATGAACTAATGGACAGAGGTTCATGACATTATACAGGAGACAGGGATCAAGACCATCCCCATGGAAAAGAAATGCAAAAAAGTAAAATGGCTGTCTGGGGAGGCCTTACAAATAGCTGTGAAAAGAAGAGAAGCGAAAAGTAAAGGAGAAAAGGAAAGCTGTAAGCATCTGAATGCAGAGTTCCAAAGAATAGCAAGGAGAGATAAGAAAGCCTTCCTCAGCAATCAATGCAAAGAAATAGAGTAAAACAATAGAATGGGAAAGACTAGAGATCTCTTCAAGAAAATTAGAGATACCAAGGGAACATTTTGTGCAAAGATGGGCTCGATAAATGACAGAAAAGGTATGGACCTAAGAGAAGCAGAAGATATTAAGAAGGGGTGGCAAGAATACACAGAAGAACTGTATAAAAAAGATCTTCATGACCAAGATAATCACGAGTGATCATTCACCTAGAGCCAGACATCCTGGAATGTGAAGTCAAGTGGGTATTAGAAAGCATCACTATGAACAAAGCTAGTGGAGGTGATAGGATTTCAGTTGAACTATTTCAAATCCTGGAAGATGATGCTGTGAAAGTGCTGCACTCAATATGCCAGCAAATTTGGAAAACTCAGCAGTGGCCATAGGACTGGAAAAGGTCAGTTTTCATGCCAATCCCAAAGAAAGGCAATGCCAAAGAATGCTCAAACTACTGCACAATTGCACTCATCTCACATGCTAGTAAAGTAATGCTCAAGATTCTCAAAGCCAGTCTTCAGCAATATGTGAACTGTGAACTTCCAGATGTTCAAGCTGGCTTTAGAAAAGGCAGAGGAACCAGAGATCAAATTGCCAACATCTGCTGGCTCATCAAAAAGCAAGAGAGTTCCAGAAAAACATCTATTTCTGCTTTATTGACTATGCCAAAGCCTTTGACTGTGTGGATCACAATAAACTGTGGAAAATTCTGAAAGAGATGGGTATACCAGACCACCTGACCTGCCTCTTGAGAAATTTGTATGCAGGTCAGGAAGCAACAGTTAGAACTGGACATGGAACAATAGACTGGTTCTAAATAGGAAAAGGAGTATGTCAAGGCTGTATATTGTGACCCTGCTTATTTAATTTATATGCATCATGAAAAACGCTGGGCTGGAAGAAGCACAAGTTGGAATCAAGATTGCCGGGAAAAATATCAATAACCTCAGATAAGCAGATGACACCACCCTTATGGCAGAAAGTGAGGAGGGACTAAAAAGCCTCTTGATGAAAGTGAAAGAGGAGAGTGAAAAAGTTGGCTTAAAGCTCAACATTCAGAAAACGAAGATCATGGCATCTGGTCCCATCACTTCATGGCAAATAGATGGGGAAACAGTGGAAACAGTGTCAGACTTTATTTTTTTGGGCTCCCAAATCACTGCAGATGGTGACTGCAGCCATTAAATTAAAAGACACTTACTCCTTGGAAGGAAAGTTATGACCAACCTAGATAGCATATGGAAAAGCAGAGACATTACTTTGCCAACAAAGATCCATCTAGTCGAGGCTATGGTTTTTCCAATAGTCATGTATGGATGTGAACGTTGGACTGTGAATAAAGCTGAGCACCGAGGAATTGATGTTTTTGAACTGTGGTGTTGGAGAAGACTCTTGAGAGTCCCTTGGACTGCAAGGAGATCCAACCAGTCCATTCTAAAGGAGACCAGTCTTGGGTGTTCTTTGGAAGGACTGATGCTAAAGCTGAAACTCCAGTACTTTGGCCACCTCATGCGAAGAGTTGACTCATTGGAAAATACTCTGATTCTGGTATCGGGGGGAGGAGGAAAAAGGGACAACAAAGGATGAAATGGCTGTATGGCATCACCGACTCGATGGACATGCGTTTGAGTGAACTCCGGGAGTTGGTGATGGACAGGAGGCCTGGCGTGCTGCGATTCATGGGGTCTCAAAGAGTTGGACTCGACTGAGCGACTGAACTGAACTGAACTGAATCGAGAGACAGACATAAAGAATAGACTTATGGATATGGGGAGAGGGAAGGAGAGAGTGAGATGTATGGAAAGAGTAACATGGAAACTTACATTACCATATGTGAAATAGATAGCCAACAAGAACTTGCTTTATGGTTCAGGAAACTCAAACAGGGGCTCTGTATCAACCTAGAGGGATGGGATGGGGACGGAGATGGGCAAGAGGTTGAAAAGGGAGGGGATATATGTATACCTATGGCTGATTCATGTTGATGTTTGACAGAAAACAGCAAAATTCTGTAAAGCAATTATCCTTTCAATAGAAGAATAATTAAAAAAAAAAGAAAGTGCCTATTTCAGTGCCTGTACATGGCATACCCTGTAAATGTTACTTCTATCACACAGTGCCCATTTAGAAATCATATTTGTATTGTGCAGGGAAAGAGAATATCCTCTCTGTGAATATGAGTCAATGAGGCTATGCTTCTTTTATCAGATCCTAAAAAGTTAGCACTAGCACATGTTTCTGACTGCCAGGTGGTTCTTTGTACACCTTCTGTGAACACATCAGTTATTACCAGCTTGAACTTCTGCTTCTCTTTTGTATCTTCACACATTTTAAGTTCATAGTACTTGCTAACTGATGCTGATGCACTTATTTCCTGGCGCATTGAAGTTGTTTGTAAGGTTTCCTCTTGATCTCCAGAATTAAGTTCCTGTGGGTGCTTTGGAAGGCTTGATTAGCCCCCTTAGGCCCAGGGAGATGCTCAGGGGAAGGAGGGAGAATCTCTAGTTAGGGAGTCTAGAAGCAGATGTTGAGGTTGGTTTATCAAGGATTAACTCCTGTGAGAGGAAGGTGGGAAAAGGCAGATTTGGCAGAGGAAGTAGATGAATGGCAATGCAGGGATGACAAAGTCTTGGCCAATTTGTGGGGAGGCCTGGAGCAAATACTGCCTGTTAGGATCATCCTACATTAAGTCCACACAGCTTGGTGTTTACAACCGGCCTCACCTAGGCACCAGATGCTTTGGAAAGGGCATGTTCTTGGGTGAGCATTCTTCTGCACCCAGGCAACCCTGAAGGCTATGACAGTTTAAGGTTCTCTGATGACCGTCCCTCCCATTGCTGAGTGTCAAGCTTCCTTGAAGGAGGTCGGGGTGGTGAATCTCTACAACTTCTGCATGGATGTTGAAACTAGACCTGAGATTTCATCAATATTCTGAAGAAAACCTTGAGGCCTTGACCAAAATGATCACTCTTCTTCTTCCTTCTGTCTTGTGCAGGAGTTAAGTAAATAGCTTGACCTTCCCCACAGTGTTACACATTCATAAAGGGCAGAAACTAGGGATTATGCATCTGAAGATCCCATGACACATAGGATGCCCCCTTATATAATGAGGAGGATGTGGATGTTGTTAAGTACAAAACTAGGGGAGAATTCTACCAAGAGCCATGGGGAAAAGGATTGCTTAGTAGATTATTATTGATATTGTTGTTATTCAGTCACCCAGTCATGTCCAACTCTTTGTGATTCCATGGATTGCAGCACACCAGGCCTCCCTGTCCCTCACCATTTCCTGGAGTTTACCCAAGTTCATGTTCATTGCATCAGTGATGCCATCCAGCCATCTCATCCTCTGATGCCCTCTTCTCCTTCTGCCCTCAAGTTTTCCCAGCATCAGGGACTTTTCCAATGAGTCATCTATGGGCATCAAATGACCAAAATACTGGAGCTTCAGCTTCAGCATCATTCCTTCCATGAATATTCAGGATTGATCTCCCTTAAGATTGATTGGTTTGATCTCCTTGCTGTCCAAGGGACCCTCAGGAGTCTTTTCCAGCACCAAAGTTTGAAGGCATCAATTCTTTGGCATTCTGCCTTTTCTTTAAAGTCCAGCTCTCACAACCATACGTGACAACTGGGAAGACTGTAGCCTTGACTACATGGATATTTGTCAGCAAATAATTATTGAACAATTGTTTCAACAATTAATAAGATTAATTGGCACTTATATCATATCATGTACCAAAATGAATGGCAAATGTATCAAAGTATTAACTATAAAAATAAATCCTAAAAGATAATCCTGTGAAAGTGCTGCACTCAATATGCCAGCAAATCTGGAAAACTCAGCAGTGGCCACAGGACTGGAAAAGGTCAGTTTTCATTCTAATGTCAAAGAAAGTAATGCCAAAGAAACATTCAAACTACCACACAATTGTACTCATCTCACATACTAGCGAAGCAATGCTCAAAATTCTCCAAGCCAGGCTTCAACAGTATGTGAACCAAGAACTTCCAGATGTTCAAACTGGATTTAAAAAGGCAGAGGAACCAAAGATCAAATTGCCAACATCCAATAGATCATCAAAAAAGCAATAAGAGTTCCAAAAAAAACATCTACTACTGCTTTATTGACTATGCCAAAGCCTTTGTGTTGATCACAACAAACTGTGGAAAATTCTTCAAGAGATGGGAATACCAGAGATGGGAATAGGTGTTACCTGCCCCCTGAGAAATCTGTATGCAGGTCAAGAAGCAACAGTTAGAACTGGACATGGAACAACAGACTCATTCCAAATGACGAAAAGGTTGTGTCAAAGCTGTATATTGTCACCCTGCTTATTTAATTTATATGCAAAGTACATTATGCAAAATCCTGGACTGGATAAAGCACAAGCTGGAATCAAAGTTGCTGGGAGAAATATCAATAACCTCAGATATGCAGATGACACTACTTTTATGGCAGAAAGTGAAGAACTAAAGAGCCTCTTGATGAAAGTGAAAGGGGAGAGTGAAAAAGTTGGTTTAAAACTCAACATTTAGAAAATTAAGATCATAGCATCTGGTCCCATCACTTCATGACAAATAGATGGGGAAACAATGGAAACAGTAAGAGGCTTTATTTTGGGGGGTTCCAAAATCACTGCAGATAGTGACTGCAGCCATGAAATTAAAAAATGCTTGCTACTTGGAAGAAAAGTTGTGACCAACCTAAAGAGCATATTAACAAGCAGAGACATTACTTTACTGCAAAGGTCCATCTAGTCAAAGCTATGGTTTTTCCACTAGTCATGTATGGATGTGAGAGTTGGACTATAAAGAAAGCTGAGTGCTGAAGAATTGATGCGTTTGAACTGTTGGAGAAGACTCTTGAGAGTCCCTGGGCCAGAAAGGAGATCAAACCAGTCAATCCTAAAGGAAAACAGTCCTGAATATTCATTGGAAGGACTGATGCTGAAGCTGAAACTCCAATACTTTGGCTACCTGATGGGAAGAACTGACTCATTGGAAAAGACCCTGATGCTGGGAAAGATTGAAGGTGGTAGGAGAAAGGGATGACAGAGGATGAGATGGTTGGATGGCATCACCGACTCAATGGACATGAGTTTGAGCATGACATGACTCATGGACATGAGTTTTAATATGTTGTTTGGTCATTGACAGGGAAGCCTGGCATGCTGCAGTCCATAGGGTCTCAATGAGTTGGACATGACTGAGTGACTGAACTGAATGGATAAAAACTGAAACCACAGTGTAAGAAAACAGGTATGTATGAAAAGTCACCATATGACCCAGCAATACCACATCTAGGCATATGCTCTGAGGAAATCAAAACTTAAAAAGACACATATACCCCAGTATTCACTGCAGCACCATTTACAGTAGCTAGGACTTGAAAGCAACCTAGCTGTCCATCAACAGATGAATGGATACAGAAACTGTGGTACATATATATAATGGAATATTACTACAGCTAGAAAAAGGAACACATTTGAGTCATTTATAATGAGGTGAATAAACCTAGAGCCTTTTATACAGAGCGAAGTAAGGCAGAAAGAGGAAAACAAATACCATATGTTAACATATATATATGAAATCTAGAAAGATGCTGCTGATGAAATTATTTGCATGTCAGCAATGAAGACACAGACATAGAGAGCAGACTTAAGGAAAAGGGTGAGGGAGAGGAAGGAGAGGCTGAGATGAGTGGAGAGAATATCATGGAAGCATATACACTAACATATGTAAAACAGATAGCCAATGGAGATTTTCTGTATGACTCAGAGAACTCAAACTGGGGCTTTGTAACAACCTAATGGGCTGGGAAAGGGTGAGAGGTGGGAGGAAGGTTCAAGAGAGAGGGGACATATGTACACCTATGGCTAATTCATGTTGATGTATGACAGAAATGAAACCAATATTGTAACACAATCATAAATCAATTAAAAATAAATAAATATAATTATAAAAAAGCAGGTACATATGATTTTGATATTTTCAAATTTTAGAAGCAAAGAAAGAAATCACAAAGCAAATTCAGAGTTTGCTTTTATAATTTTAAACTTCCAGATGCAAAAAAAAGAAAAAAAATTAAAGCAAATAATTTGGAAAATATTTGTAACAGATAAAGTCTTCTTTTTAATAAGAGTTCAGAAAAGGTGATTAGGATAATAAAAATATACTAATGGAAAAAAATGGTATGAAAGTACTTTTCCAAAAAGAAGAAATACAATGACCAAGAAATATACAGAAAACATCTAGCCACTTTATAATAATCAAACGGTTGCAATTTTAAAACTGAAGAAAATGTTTTTTAATCTATCCAACTACAAATTTTGAAAAGATAATACTGTAGACAAAGAGATTGGGGAGATGAGATTTACATATAGATTGGGAGGAAAAATAAATTTATATCACCTTTGTTAAGGATATTTTCTGTGTGCATAAAAAGTCTGTGATCCAACTATTCTAACTTTAAAATTTTTCTGTAAAATGATCTAAGATGTAAACACTGATAAACATCCACCAATAGAGGAATTAGGATTAAATAATGATTTAGCCACTTATTGTGAAGCTATTAAAAAGCCCCTAATTGAAGAATATTTAATGAAATTAGAAAGTGCTTAGGTTATAATGTTAAGTTGAAAAAAGTCACAGACAACATTGTAAGTCTAAATTCACTTATAAATATATTTATTTACATACATACATATACATACTAGATGCATAGAAGTTAGTAGTGATTATGTCAGGAGGGTGGAATGGTAATGACGGATTTCCTTATTCATTTCTTTCTCTGTTTTCAAAACTTTTACACTTTGTGCATTTCAGATAACTCAACACACATACACTTTTAAATAGGAAGCTAATAACAGAGGAAGTTAAATCTGCTCCTGCTCTTTCACCAGCCACCCATCTTCAGCTACTCACTCTAGATTCTTGAAGAAATGACACCTTCACCTTCTCAGCATCTTTAGTCAAAACACTTGAGATGACTGTCCAGAGCTGAGAGTGTGCAGATTGTTCTGGAGTATAACAGAAATAGCTTTGGAGTTGTACAAGTTTGAATGTGAATCTCAGGCCAGGCAATTACAAGCTGTGTCTCTTGGTCAACTCCCTTATATGTATTTTATGAGACTTACTTTCCTCCTTCACAAAGCAAGGTTACTTGGTTATAAATATATACCCAATATTAATGTGACAAGACCAGGATGGGAATAACTGTTCAACTGGTTCAAAGCACAAACTCAAGAGTCAGGCTGCCTCAGTTCAAATCCCAGTTTGGTTACCTGCTAACTGTGATATCAGGCCAAGTTATTTAACCTTTATGAGATGTGGTGGCTGCCTATTTAATGGGAGATAATAAGAGTGTCCACTTTACAGGGTTTTAGGAGAAGCATATGGGTTAAGAAATACTTAGATCCATCCTGGTACATGGTACACACTAAACCCATGCTTTCCACAATAATTCAATGAAGCACTGGGTATAAAACATGATTAAAGAGATGCAATTCAGTTAACCCAGAATCTGAATATCTACTATGTGCCAAGTCCTTCTAAGGAATCCACAATAGCAGAATATATAACCTCTGCTTTTGGGAAAGTAATGATTTTGAGAAGGCAATGGCACCCCACTCCAGTACTCTTGCCTGGAAAATCCCATGGATGGAGGAGCCTGATAGGCTGCAGTCCATGGGGTCGCTGAGGGTCGGACACGACTGAGCGACTTCATTTTCACTTTTCACTTTCACACATTGGAGAAGGAAATGGCAACCCACTCCAGTGTTCTTGCCTGGAGAATCCCAGGGACGGGGGAGCCTGGTGGGCTGCCGTCTATGGGGTCACACAGAGTCGGACACGACTGAAGTGACTTAGCACCAGCAGCTTTTGGGAAAGTAATGATTTTGAGAAGGAGGGACGTATAGAAAGAAAAAAATTTCCCGAATAGAATTAAGTAAATCAGGTTGGAGTCTTTACAGGGCACTCTAGGAGCACAAAAGGGCTTTTCATCCGTCTAGTCTAGGAGTTCAGAGAAGGAAGTGATGCTGATCATGATGCACACAATAGGTATCTCACCCACGTCCATTTCTTCCTCTATTCCACTCTGCTAATCATCTCCCCTTGTCAATCCTATGAGGAGACTGGGAGACAGGAGAGGGAATGAGGAGCAGACATGCTTTTCTTCCAGTTCACTTTCCCATGCCCACTGTAGGTAACTGGTAGTTCACTACAAATTTGCCCTCGTTTTTGACATGCATTTGCCATTTCTAGGCTGTTTCTCCTGCTCTTGCAGTTCTGTACTTCCCCACCGTGGGTTGGGTTGACCTTTAGTGAAAGGCTATGCTAACCCTTCTGCTCACAAAGCAGTAAATACCCATGTCTTGCTGTCACAGAGTTTTACGAACACAGGACGTCTGAAAATTAACTAAACTGCTTAGTCAATATCCAACATCCCCAGGGGTACTTCTTTATTCTTTAGGCCAAACAGGACCTGTCTGGATACTCCCTACACCAAAACAGCTGATTTTGTTTTCCAGTCACTCCATGCCTGCCCCTAATTGGCACCTTTCTTAGGAGTCTAATTTAGAAGTTCAAATCTCTCCAGTGCAGGTCAAGAATGGGCCAAGCCTGGGGAGAGCTCTTTGGAAAGGCCAGCTGCTCCAATCCTTTGGAAAGGATTGGCTAGAAATCCTGTCCTTCTTCTCTCTACCATGCTGATTCCTTATGTCTGCTGAATCTCAACTATGGCATCACCCCTTCTGAAACACGTTCTCTGACTCTGCTTCCTTGCTCAGTTAGGTACCGTCAGCAACAGCACCAGTCCCACCAGTAACATTTAGAATTCTCTTTCCCACTTTAAACCATGAAGTTGTAAGTGTGGCACTGTAATCCAGTGCCAGTATGGTGGTGACATGGCATGTAACAGGTGTCCAATCAGTATTTGATGAGTGAATAATAAATGAGTGAATGAAAAAGCAAACTTTTCATACAAATCAGGTATACAACTTAATGTAAGATAAAAGAGCAAATCCTGGGCAGAAATGCATCCTTACAGACTCCTGCTAGGACTCTCAGGGCTTCACAGAGGGCCACCTTAGTCATGTAAAGCTGAACATATAGCTTATTTCCCTCCATAAAAGGCCTTCAAACTCTTTCTTGTTTTATATTTTACCACATAAGGAATACATGATTGTTACAGGCTTTTTTAATGCAGAAAAATAAAATAAAGAGCCCAGCCACTGAAAATACTTTTAAAATGAAATTCTTTCCAAGATCTGAATGCTAGGAGGTATCTCACATGGGACTTACATGGCAGTACAGAGCAAACAAAATTCTCGGTCAGAATTATACAGAAACTAAGGTGAAATTTCTCATATGCTGAATTCTCTCTCAGAAAACACCAATAAAATACAACTCACTGATGGTAAAGATTTGAGGTGCTAAATATTTTTTAAAACACATGTTTTCATAGTGGTGAAGGACACACAACAGTGTGAATGTACTTAATATCACAGAATTGTGCATTTGAAGATAGTTAAAATGATAAACTTTATGTTATGTATATTGTCTGTCTGTCTATATCCCCTCAGTGGTCACTTTGAAATTGTCCTGAACTAAGACTGCAACACCAAGCTCAATGACCTGAGAGTGGCCATTTAAAATGAGGATTTGTAGGGAGAAAGGGGTAGTTAGGGAGTATAGAATGGACATGTACACACTGCTATATCTAAAACAGATAAGCAACAAGGACATACTGTGTAGCATAGAGAATTCTGCTCAATGTCATGTGGCAGCCTGGATGGGAGGGGAGTTGGGGGAGAATGGATACATGTATATGTATGGCTAAGTCCCTTTGCTGTCCAGCTGAAATTACCACAGCGTTGTTAACTGGCTATACTCCAATAAAATAAAAACTTTAAAAAAATTGAATGAAGAGTTGTGTCTTTGGCATCAGAAGAACCTAAACAGCCTGTATGAAGATCTATCACATGCTCTGAGAGTCATCTTCTATCTTTGTGCTTAAATTTCCCCTTAAAAGAAGTTTGAAAAGCCGTGAATCCACTAAAACACTTCTAAGCTGCCACCTGAAATACTTCATCACCAGCTTTCATAACAAATAGCATTCAGAGTATTTTGATACACTGCCATCTTAAAACTGCTTGAACTCTCAAGAGTAGAAATTTGATGCTATGGTGACTTAATGTTACTATCTATTGAAAAATACATGGACAAGTTCTTCATTAAATTTTACAAAGTTCCTTAGGTCCCTTCAAATTTATTTTCCATTTCATTTTCCTCATAGAATTTTATCTCATGAAATATAATTTTATGTGTTAAATTATTTTATTCTTGGTCTCTAATACCTTTTTGTGGCAAAAATATGTCTATAAATGTACATTTTTAAAAAGGTTTCTGTAACCCTAAGTGTTAAAGATTTTAATTTGGATTGAGTTATCATTATGATTATCAGTTCAGTCACTCAGTCATGTCTGAATCTTTGCGACCCCATGGACTGCAGCATGCCAGGCTTCCCTATCCATCACCAACTCCCAAAGCTTGCTCAAACTCATGTTCATCCAGTCGGCGATGTCATCCAACCATCTCATCCTCTGTCATCCCCTTCTCCTCCTGCCCTCAATCTTTCCCAGCATCAGGGTCTTTCTTTTTTTTTTTTTTTTTTTTTTCTTTTAAATTTTATTTTATTTTTAAACTTTACATAATTGTATTAGTTTTGCCAAATATCAAAATGAATCCGCCACAGGCATACATGTGTTCCCCATCCTGAACCCTCCTCCCTCCTCCCTCCCCATACCATCCCTCTGGGTCATCCCAGTGCACCAGCCCCAAGCATCCAGTATCGCGCATCGAACCTGGACTGGGTCTTTTCAAATGAGTCAGCTCTTCGCATCAGGTGGCCAACGTATTGGAGTTTCAGCTTCAGCATCAGTCCTTCCAGTGAATATTCAGGGTTGATTTTCCTTAGGGTTGACTGATTTGATCTCCTTGTACTCCAAGGGACTCTCAAGGCTCTTCACCAACACCACACTTCAAAAGCATCAATTCTTCAGCGCTCAACTTTCTTTATAGTCCAACTCTCACATCCATACATGACTACTGGAAAAAACATAGCTTTGACTAGGTGGATCTTTGTTGACAAAGTAATGTCTCTACTTTTTAATATGCTGTCTAGGTTGGTCATAGCTTTTCTCCAAGGAGGAAGTGTCTTTTAATTTCATGGTTGCTGTCACCATCTATAGTGTTTTTGGAACCCTCAAAAGTAAAGTTTCTCACTGCTTCCATTGTTTCCCCATCTATCTGCCATGAAATGATGGGCAGATTTCATGACCATAGTTATCTGAATGTTGAGATTGAAGCCAACATTTTTACTCTCCTCTTTCACTTTAATCAAGAGGCTCTTTAGTTCTTCTTCACTTTCTGTCATCTGCCATGACGTAGTGTCATCTGCGTATCTGAGATTATTGATATTTCTACCAGCAATCTTGATTCCAGCTTGTGCTTCATCCAGTCCAGCAATTCGCATGATGCACTATGCATATAAATTAAATAAGCAGGATGAAAATATACAGCCTTGATGTACTCCCTTAGCTATTTGGAATGAGTCTTTTGTTCCATATCCAGTTCTAACTGCAGCCTCTTGACCTGCATGTGCTTGCCTGGTGGCTCAGATGTTAAAGCGTCTGTCTACAATGTGGGAGACCTGGGTTTGATCCCTGGGTTGGGAAGATTCTCTAGAGAAGGAAATGGCAACCCACTCCAGTACTCTTGCTTGGAAAACCCCAGGGATGGAGGAGCCTGGTAGGCTAAAGCCCACGGGGTGGCAAAGAGTCAGACATGCCTGAGCGAT
>NW_011494609.1:13381851-13400883 GCF_000754665.1 Bison bison bison
TCTCTTTCTTTCTTGACCTGCATACAGATTTGTCAGGAGGCAGATCAGTTGGTCTGGTATTCCCATCTCTTTCAGAATTTTCCACAGTTTATTGTGATCCAAACAGTCAAAGGCTTTGGCATAGTCAATGAGGCAGAAGTAGATGTTTTTCTGGAACTCTCTTGCTTTTTTGATGATCCAACGGATGTTCACAGTTTGATCTCTGGTTCCTCTGCCTTTTCTAAATCCAGTTTGAACATCTGGAAGTTCAGGGTTCACGTACTGTTGCAGCCTGGCTTGGAGAATTTTCAGCATTACTTTGCTATTGTGTGAGATGAGTGCAATTGTGCAGTAGTTTGAGTATTCTTTGGCATTACCTTTCTTTGGGATGTGAATGAAAACTGACATTTTCCAGACCTTTTCCAGTCATTTTTGTGTAGTTCTTCTGTGTATTCCTGCCACCTCTTCTTATATCTTCTGCTTCTGTTACATCCATAATGTTTCTGTCCTTTATTGCATCCATCTTTCCATGAAATGTTTCCTTGGTATCTCTAATTATCTTGAGAAGTCCTCTAATCTTTCCCATTCTATTGTTTTCCTCTATTTCTTTGGATTGATCACTTAGGAAGGCTTTCTTATCACTCCTTGCTATTCTTGGAATGCTGCATTCAAATGGGTATATCCTTCCTTTTCCCCTTTGCCTTTAGCTTCTCTTCTTTTCTCAGATATTTTTAAGGCTTTGAGGCAACCATTTTGCCTTTTGCATTTCTTTTTCTAGGGGATGGTCTTGATCACTGCCTCCTGTAGAACGTCACGAACTTCTGTTCATAGTTCTTCAGGCACTCTGTCCATCAGATCTAACCCCTTGAATCTACTTGTCACTTTCTCTGTATAATCTCTATAATAAGGGACTCGATTTAGGTCACAACTGAATGGTCTAGTGGCTTTCCATACTTTCTTCAATTTAAGTCTGAATTTTGCAAAAAGGTGCTCATGATCTGAGCCATAGTCAGCTCCCAATATTGTTTTTACTGACTGTATAGAGCTTCTCCATCTTTGGCGGCAAAGAATATAACCAATATGATTTTGGCCAAAGATGGGCTCAATAAAGGTCAATAATGGTATTGGCCTAATAGAAGCAGAAGATATTAAGAAGAGATGGCAAGAATACATAGAAGAGCCGTACAAAAAAGATCTTCACAACCCAGATAATCACGATGGTGTGATCACTCACCTAGAGCCAGACATCCTGGAAAGTGAAGCCAAGTGGGCCTTAGGAAGCCTCACTATGAACAAAGCTAGTGGAGGTGATGGAATTCCAGTTGAGCTGTTTCAAGTCCTAAATATGCCAGCAAATTTGGAAAACTCAGCAGTGGCCACAGGACTGGAAAACATTAGTTTTCATTCCAATCTCATAGAAAGGCAATGCCAAAGAATGCTTAAACTACTGCACAATTGCACTCATCTCACATGCTAGTAATGTAAAGCTCAAAATTCTCCAAGCCAGGCTTCAGTAATACATGAACTGTGAATTTCCAGATATTCAAGCTGGATTTAGAAAAGGCAGAGGAACCAGAGGTCAAATTGCCAACATCCACTGGATGATCAAAAAAGCAAGAGAGTTCCAGAAAAACATCTATTTCTGTTTTATTGACTATGCCAAAGCCCTTGACTGTGTGGATCACAATAAACTGTGGAAAATTCTGAAAGAGATGGGAATACCATACCACTTGACCTGCCTCTTGAGGAATCTGTATGCAGGTCAAGAGGCAACAGTTAGAACTGGACATGGAACAACATGGACGTGAACTGTTCCTATTTGGAACAGATTGGTTCCAATAGGAAAAGTAGTATGTCATGGTTGTATATTGTCACCCTGCTTATTTAACTTATATGCAGAGTACATCCTGAGAAACACTGGGCTGGATGAAGCACAAACTGGAATCAAGGTTGCCTGGAGAAATATCAATAACCTCAGATATGCAGATGACACCACCCTTATGGCAGAAAGTGAAGAGGAACTAAAGAGCCTCTTGATGAAAGTGAAAGAGGAGAGTAAAAAAGTTGGCTTAAAGCTCAACATTCAGAAAACTAAGATTATGGCATCTGGTCCCATAACTTCATGGCAAGTAGATGGGGAAACAGTGGCAGACTTTACTTTTTGGGGCTTCCAAAATCACTGCAGATGTTAACTGCAGCCATGAAATTAAAAGACACTTGCTCCTTGGAAGGAATGTTATGACCAACCTAGACAGCATATTAAAAAGCATTACTTTGCCAACAAAGGTCAGTCTAGTCAAGGCTATGGTTTTCCAGTAGTCACATATGGATGTGAGAGTTGGAGTATACAGAAAGTTGCGTGTTGAAGAATTCATGCTTTTGAACTGTGGTGTTGGAGAAGACTCTGAGAGTTCCTTGGACCATAAGGAGATCCAACCAGTCCATCATAAAGGAGATCAGTCCTGAGTGTTCATTGGAAGGACTGATGTTGAAGGTGAAACTCCAATATTTTGGCCACCTGATGTGAAAAGCTGACTCATTTGAAAAGACCCTGATGCTGGGAAAGATTGAACGCAGGAGGAGAAGAGGACGACAGAGGATGAGATGGTTGGATGGCATCACCGACTCAATGGACATGGGTTTGGGTAAACTCTGGGAGTTGGTGATGGACAGGGAGGCCTGGCATGCTGCAGTCCATGGGGTCACAAAGAGTCGGATACGACTGAGTGACTGAACTGAAATGAACTGATTTTTGTCTTGACCATCTGGTGATGTCCATGTGTGGAGTCTTCTCTTGTTTTGTTGGAAGAGACTGTTTCCTATGACCAGTGCATTCTCTTGGCAAAACTCTGTTAGCCTTTGAGCTGCTTCATTTTGTACTCCTAGGCCAAACTTGCCTGTTAGTAGAAGTATCTCTTGACTTCCTGCTATTGCATCCCAGTTTCCAATGATAAAAAGGACAACCTTTTTTGATGTTAGTTCCAGAAGGTTTTGTAGGTCTTCATAGACATGTTCAACTTCAGCTCATTCAGCATTACTGGTTGGGGTATAGACTTGGATTACTGTGATATTGAATGGTTTGCTTTGGAAACAAACAGAGATCATTCTGTCATTTTTGAGATTGCACTCAAGTACTGCATTTCAGACTATTTTGTTGACTATAAGGACTGCTCCATCTTCGAAGGGATTCTTGCCTATAGTAGTAGATATAATGGTCATCTGAGTCAAATTCACTGTTTCCAGTCCATTTTAGTTCACTGATTCCTAAAATGTTGATGTTCACTCTTGCCATCTCCTGTTTGACCACTTCTAATTTGTCTTGATTCATGGATCTAACGTTTCAGGTTCCTATGCAATATTGTTCTTAATAGCATTGGACTTACTTCTATCACTAGTCACATCCACAACTTGGTGTTCTTTTTGCTTTTGCTCTGTCTCTTCATTCTTTCTGGTGTTATTTCTCCACTCTTCTCCCGTAGCATTTTGGGCACCTATTGACTAGGGGAGTTCATCTTTCAGTTCATCATATCTTTTTGCTTTTCATACTGTTCATGAGGTTCTCAAGGCAAGAATACTGTAGTTGTTCACCATTCCTTTCTCCAGTGGACCAAATTTTATCAGAACTCTTCACCATGACCCTTCATCATGTAGCGCCACGTGTGGCCCTACATGGCATGGCTCACAGCTTCATTGAGTTAGACAAAGCTGTGGTCCATATGATCAGTTTGATTAATTTTCTGTGATTGTGGTTTTCATTCTATCTGCCCTCTGACAGATAAGGATAAGAGAATAATGAATATAGCATTGATCATTACAATGAAATATATTGTAAATTTTGATTAATAATTATTAGTTAAAATTATAATTCAAAATGCATTTCTTAGTAAGATGAATAATAATTACTTCATTTAAAAGAATAAATATAACCAATCTCTAGCACAAATCAGATTCCACCTCCATTGCATTCCTTTTTATTTTTATAAATGTTTAGAACTGAGCATATGCCAACACACACTGTATCATAGAAAAAGCAAGACAATTGCAAAAAAACTACTTCTGCTTCATTGACTATGCTAAAGCCTTTGACTGTGCGGATCACAACAAACTGTGGAATATTCTTTGTGAGATGAGAATACCAGACCACAATACCTGTCTCCTGAGAAACCTTTATGCAGGACAAGAAGTAACAAGGGCATTGAACAATGGACTGTTTCAAAATTGGGAAAGGGATACTTCAAAGCTGTATATTGTCACTCTGCTGATTTAACTTATATGCACAATGCATCATGCAAAATTCTGGGCTTGATGAATCACAAGCAGGAATCAAGATTGCCAGGAGAAATAGCAACAATCTCAGATATGCATATGATACCACTTCAATGGCAGAAAGTAAAGAGGAACTAAAAAGTATCTTATTGAAGTATCTTTAATAAGAGTGAAAAAGCTGGCTTAAAATTCAACATTCAAAAAATGAAGATCATGGTATCTGGTCCTATCACTTCATGGCAAAGAAATGGGGAAAATGTGAAAAAAGTGTCAGATTTTATTTCCCTAGGCTCCAAAATCAATATGGATGGTGGCTGTAGCTATGACCTTAAAAGACATTTGCTCCTTGGAAGAATAGCTATGACAAACCTAGACAGCATATTATAAAGCAGAGACATCACCTTGCCAACAAAGGCCCATGTAGTCAAAGCTATGGTTTTTCCAGTAGTCATGTATAGATTTTGAGAATTATATTATAAAGAAGGCTAAGCACTGAGGAATTGATGCTTTCAAACTGTGGTGTTGGAGAAGACTCTTGAGAGTCCCTTGGACTGCAAGGAGATCAAACCAGTCAATCAGAAAGGAAATCAACCCTGGATATTCATTGGAAGGACTGATGCTGAAGCTGAAGCTCCTATACTTTGATCACCTGATGTAAAGAGCTGGTTACTGGAAAAGACTCTGATGGTGGGAAGGATTGAGGGCAAGAGGAGAAGTGGGCAGCAGAGGATGAGATGGCTAGATGGCTTCACTGACTCAATGGAAGTGAGTTTGAGCAAACTCCAGGATATAGTGAAGAGCAGGGAAGCTTGGCATGCTGAAAAGAATCAGATATGACTTAGCAACTGAACAACAACTAGAACTGAAAGTCTTTTTTCTTGTAAATAAACAGACATGAATGAGTTTTGTAATAGAAGTGCCATTTAATTTTTGTACACCTTTCAAGTTGTATCTCAAAATCACAAAGTGATTTATCATCAAAATTATTTTTAATGATCTAGCAGCTGACACGGAGAAGGCAACGGCACCCCACTCCAATACTCTTGCCTGGAAAACCCCATGGACAGGGGAGCCTGGTGGGCTGCAGTCCATGGGGTCGCTAAGAGTCGGACACGACTGAGCGACTTCACTTTCACTTTTCACTTTCATGCATTGGAGAAGGAAATGGCAACCCACTCCAGTGTTCTTGCCTGGAGAATCTCAGGGATGGGGGAGCCTGATGGGCTGCCGTCTATGGGGTTGCACAGAGTCGGACACAACTGAAGCGACTTAGCAGCAGCAGCAGCAGCTGACAAGTCAATTAGTTCACCTTCAATTTTGTAAAATTAAAGAATTGGAAAACCTGACTTGCAGAAAGATTTGTCAGGACTGTCCTCCTTTTTCTCAGCATCTACACTAACATTCAAATAGCCCCTTGTTTAGCATTTAGGAAGATTTTGTAAACCACTGGACAATGTGCGACTAGACAGAGTCCAGGAGCAAGTTTCTTTATTTGATAAGGTAGGAGAATGGAGAATTCCTACACAGTTCAATTCTTAAGAAGCAGTACAGATGGAACTAGAAGATCTGTAATTATGCCCTTGTACTCTTTGGAAAATCTTCATGTTTCCTTAGAGCATGTGCCTCTAGGGTCTGAAGAATATTGCTCTAAGTCAACTAATCAACAGACCATACAAGATTGGGAAAGGAGGAAAAGTACTGATGTGCTTGTGTAATGGAGTAATTCACTGTGTGTGGGAAGGTACCAAACCCCTCACTCCCCACAGCCACTGGGTGCTCTGGAGCCATGCTAGAGGCAGGTTTCACCTCTCCAGGGCTGTCTGCCATCACCAAGCCATGGTTCCTCAGTAATTTCGGTTGTTTTCTTTAAGAAAAGGACTTATTTTTACCATTAGGTGAACCACTTCACTGGTATTAAGGTTTTCTGAAGACACTGTTAAGATACTGGACTATAGTCACGAAACTGACAGTTGAAGCAGAATTAAAGGGAACTAGAATCTGAAAGTACCCCCTCACTTGGTAGGAGAACCACCCTAGGGTGAGGGGCAGATAAGGAACAGGACACAATGATTCATTTTCAGATAATTGTCCCTAGAATCAAGGCTGTTGTCACTGAAAAGTTTATTCCTGCCCCCACCCTCATGTCATCTCATAAGTTTCATTTATTTCTATAGAGAAAAGCTGACCAACACAGGGCTTATTTAAAATACAACAAACTCTTAAGTTTCATCTTCCACTTCAGATTCTTTTATTTCTTCAAGAAATATTTTAATACGAATACAAGAATTCTCTGCACAGATCCATTATTCCCAATTTTAATTCACACAAAAAAAGCACCCATTTGCTTTAGATCCCCTAAACATTACCACACCCCTACACTCTCCACATTCGATTGCAAGGAAATCTCAACATATAGCTTGATGTACCGTACAAACTCACAATTTTCTATGCATAGTCTGTATCTCTCCCATAAATTCCTATTGTGAATCAACATGTAGTCTCAACATAACACTCCAGGAATGGAAGTTTTTATTCCACTCCTCATCCTTCAAAAGATGTGCTTCTCCTCAGGGTGTCCTATTTCTGTAAATGGCACCACAATGCATTGAATTCCTAAAAAATCTGTTGGCCATTCATCTTTTTCATACTCCCAAATCCAATTCATCAGCACACATATATCTTACAAAATGTGTAGGACAAACCTCCATGCTTCCTCTCTCCATCCAACTCTTCCTCTGATAGACTAAGGTTCCACAGATCTTGGCAATGGACTTCTAAGAGTTTCTCTCATTCTTGCCTCTTTTAATTAATTCTCTACACAGGAGCAAGAATGACATTTTGAATATGGAAATCATATCATGTCATTTCCCTGCTTAAAATCCTTCGTGACTTTAAAAAATTGTTCCTCAAATAAAATCCAAACTTTTAGAAGAACCTATAAGGCTCCTCATCAGTGATTTTTCACCTGTGATTTTAATCACCTGGAGACATAAAATAACCACAAGAGCAGGAACAACCACAACAATGAAAACAAGAATCAAACAGCAGTGCCCCATCCTAGACTACCTAAATGGGAATCAATGCAGGTAGAGTGACTACATTTTTGATACACAGTGATTGATAACAACCACTGTCCAACATGATAAGATTTCTGTCTCCTGCTCTGACCATTTCTTCCATCACGGCCTCTCTCACTCACTAAAATCCAAGCATACTGATTCAAATCTCTTTCTGAATGGACCAAATCTGTGCTTGCCCCAGGATCTTTGCACTAGCTGTTTCCTCTCTCTGGAATGCTTTATTCCCAGATTTTGATACTGGCTGGTTCCAGGTCACCATTTAGTTCTTTGCTCAAATATCACCTCTTCAAAGAAGAGAGTCACAGAGAAGTGGGCAACAGACTTGTAAACCTCCATGTCTGTGTACATGAGATCAAAGTCCTTTATCGGGATTTACCAGTATGCATGCCCCAGTGACTGCTGTCTCATGTATCCTGTTTCCATGAGCTCATTGCCATGGGCTGCCTTCCTGTTTCCTTGCCTATGGTACACAGACTTCCTGAGATGCCATCAGGATTATCACTAGGAAGCTACTTTTTCAGAGATGCAGTTGACTGGGGTGTAAAGCTCTCAGGAATAGAATGAGCTTCAACTTAGATGCCCAAGCACAATTTGGCTATAAAGGGATATACCTGTCATACACCACTTTCAGTATCTTAAAAGGACTTACACTGATTAAGAGCATGACATCTTTCAAAGAAATCATATAGATGTTCTTCCTAATGGAATCATGAAAACCTCAGAGGAAGGCTGGTACCAAATTTTCTGCACCCAAATTTGCACTGTCCAAGGTTACTTGAATCAAAGCCATTTTGTGAGACAACTTCTGCCACATTTTGGATGAAATCAGGTGTCCCAACCCTGACTATTTAGACACATTCATCTATTCTGGACCTGCTCCCTCAGGTCAAGAACATGAACTACCCCATAGCTTTCTGCTGAAAGACATGTTTCCCAAGCTTCATTCCTGAAGTCTTTGGAGGAAGGCTGGAAAGCAACTATTCTTTAAGTCAGTTCATTGCCACACATCCAACTGCCCTTTCCTCTCCTACTCCCCACCTTTATCCCCAGACCCTCCATCAGTACATGGGTTTAACCTCATCTGCTGCTCTCTAGGGAGAATTCATTCACCCACAAGTCTCCCAAGGTGCTTCTGTTTCTGGCACAAAAAGCTGAAAATATCAAATGAACAGAAACCTCCCACTCAAAGAACATCAGTGTCATTGCAGTTCAGAGGTAGACCTTAGGAGTCTTCCTCTTCAAGCCACTGCTTTGTTGTTAGAATAATACACATATATTCTTTTCCTCTGATGATGTTGGGCAAGTTTAACTTTCTTTGAAAAAGTAACAGCTCTGTGCCTCCAACCAGAATACTGATCTTTCTTTGGAGAGGGGTCTGAGTGGTTTCACTGACCAGATGACACTGGTCAGTGCCAGCCTCTGACAGGTGTTTACTTAGGTTTCATTCACTCCACACTATGATTACACTCTGCAGATCACAGTGGCTCTGGTTTTACTAAGCAACAGAAATCTGAATTCTGGATTGAAATGCTGGCCACAGCAACAGCATCTTCTTGTCATTCTCATTTGTCAAGGACAGTTGGGCTGAAAGTAGGATACTTCAGACCCCTCATCATTTGCAATGGCCTGCTTTCTTGGATTTAATATTTCCAAAGCAAGTATCCCCAAATTGGCAAAGGGAGGGATCTGAGGAGGGTAACACAGGACACATTCAACTCACTGTGTATCTGCCCATGATATCTCAAGCATGAATGAACCATGATGTAGCTAACTTCATGCAAGTGGCTAATCAAGACTGATTCGTTTATCCTATCACAGGGATTCCTCCCAAAGTGTAGGAAAGGTTAGATTGCACTACAACCTTTCCAAATGAACACGCTAGAGGGGTCCAACTATCAGGACACCTATTATTTGTTTTTGTTTTATTCTGTAGGAAACAGGAACATGGAAACAAAGGGGCTCTATTACATACCTTCCAATCTTTAGAGTCTATAGATAGTGGGGTAAATATTTTACTTATATTAGGAATAGCAGTATTTGTGTCAGTGATGTTCTGAGATAGACTAACTGCCCTGTTCAGACACAGCACATCAATGATTCTTACAAACAAAACTTCCTGAATAAGTCATGTCAAGTAGCAAGACTTCCCACTGAGTGAACATGAGAACTCTGATGCTCTGCCACTGAACCAATGATAAAATTACGACAAGAGTGCTCCTCAAAGCCTCAGTCACAGGCTTCTGCCAATTAAGATTAGTCTATGGATATGTACAATAATTCACTGAATCACCATCAAGTACCTAAACTGTACCATGACTTGTGCAAGACAATAGGAATATAAGCATGGCCCAGCTTTTCCACCCTCAGGAATACCACAATATAAGAGAGACACATAAACAGTTACTAATAAGTAAAACAAACAGATACAGATTAAATAGCTTAAGTGTGATGTTTAAAGTGGCTTCCTTGCTGGCTCAGTTATAAAGAATCTGCCAGCCAATGCAGGAGACAAGAGATGCAGGTTCTCCTCCTGGATCAGTAGGATCCCCTGGAATAGGAAATGGCAAACCACTCTAGTAATATTGCCTGGAAAATTCCATGGACAGGGCAGCCTGGAAGGCTAGAGTTCCTGGGGTCACAAAGAACCAGACAATGACTGAGCATATACCCAGCACAGTGCCTTTTAAAATGTCCTAATTCAGCTGTAAAAATCATTTGATCAGGCTGAGAAATAGACTAAGAGGTGACTGTTTTCTTTCTTCCAAACACATACCTTGATGTTGTTCAGTCACTCAGTCATGTGTTACTCTTTGTGACCCCATGAACTACACTACGCCAGACTTCCCTGGCCTTCACCATCTCCCAGAGTTTGCTCAGACTCTGTCCATTGTGTCACAGGTACCATCCTCTGTTGTCCCCTTCTTCTCCTGCCTTCATTCTTTCCCAGTATCATGGACTGTTCTACTGAGTCGACTCTTTGCATTAGGTTGTCAAAATATCGGAGCTTCAGCTTTAGCATCAGTCCTCCTAATGCATTTTCAGGACTGCTTTCCTGTAGGATTGACTGGTTTGATCTGCTTGCAGTCCAAGGGACTCTCAAGAGTCTTCTCCAACACCACAGTTCAAAAGCATCAATTCTTTGGCATTCAGCCTTCTTTATAGTCCAACTCTCACATCCATACATGACTACTGGAAAAACCATAGCTTTGATATATGGACCTTCATCAGCAAACTGATGTCTCTGCTTTTTAATATGCTGTCTAGTTTAGTCATAGCTTTTCTTGCAAGGAGCAAGTGCCTTTTAATTTCATAGCTGCAGACACCATCTGCAGTGATTTTGGAGCCCAATAAACTAGACTCTGTCACTGTTTCCAATGTTTCCCCATCTATTTACCATGAAGTGATGGGACCAGATGTCATGATCTTAGCTTTTTGAATGTTGCGCTCTAAGCCAACTTTTTAAATTCCAGCTTGTGCTTCTTCCAGCCCACCGTTTCTCATGAAGTACTCTGCATAGAAGTTAAATAAGCAGGGTGACAATATACAGCCTTGACGTACTCCTTTCCTGATTTGGAACCAGTCTGTTGTTCCATGACCAGTTCTAATTGTTGCTTCTTGACCTGCATATAGATTTCTCAAGAGGCAGGTAAGGTGGTCTGGTATTCCCATCTCTTGAAGAATTTTTCAGTTTGTTGTGATCCACACAGTCTCAGTTGGTAAAGAATCCCCCTGCAATGCAGGAGACCCAGGTTTGATTCCTGGGTTGGGAAGATATGCTGGATAAGGGATAGGCTACCTGTTCCAGTATTCTTGGGCTTTCCTTGTGGCTCAGCTGGTAAAGAATCTGCCTGCAGTGTGGGAGACCTGGGTTTGATTCCTGGGTTGGGAAGATCTGCTGGAGAAGGGAAAGGCTACCCACCCCAGTATTCTGGCCAGGAAAATTCCATGGACTATAGAGTCCATGGGGTCACAAAGAATCAGACATGACTGAGAAACTTTCACTACTACTACTACACAGTCAAAGGCTTTAGAGTAGTCAATGAAGCAGAAGTATATGTTTTTCTGGAACTCTCTTGCTTTTTTCCATGATCCAGTGGATATTGACAATTTGATCTCTGGTTCCTCTGCCTTTTCTAAATCCAGTTTGAACATCTGTAAGTTCTCATACTGTTGAAGCCTGGCTTGGAGAATTTTGAGCATTACTTTGCTAGCATGTGAAATTAGTGCAGTTGTGCAGTAGTTTGAACATTCTTTGGCATTGCCCTTCTCTGGGATTAGAAAGGACTTCCCGTGTAGCTCAGCTGGCAAAGAATCTGCCTGCAATGCTGGAAACCTGGGTTCGATTCCTGGGTTGGGAAGATCCCCTGGAGAAGGAAATGGCAACCCACTTCATTATTTTTGCCTAGAGATTCCCTTGGACAGAGGAGAGTGGCAGGCTACCATCCATAGGGTCACAAGAGTTGGACACGGACTGGAATGAAAACTCACCTTTTCCAGTCCTGTGGCCACTGCTGAATTATCCATATTTGCTGGAATATTAAGTGCAGCACTTTCACAGCATCATCTTTTAGGATTTGGAATAGATCAGTTGGAATTCCATCCCCTCCACTAGCTTTGCTCCTAGTGATGCTTTCTGAGGCCCACTTGATTTCAGACTTGAGGATGTCTGGCTCTAGGTGAGTGATCACACCATTGTGGTTATCTGGGTCACGAAGATCTTTTTTGTATAGTTCTTCTGTGTATTCTTGCCACCTCTTTTTAATATCTTCTGCTTCTGTTAGATCCATATTGTTTCTATCTTTTATTGGGCCCATTTTTGCATGAAATATTCCCTTGGTATCTCTAATTTTTTTGACGAGATCTCTAGTCTTTCCCATTCTATTGTTTTCCTCTATTTCTTTGCATTGTTCACTTTCAGTTCAGTTAAGTTGCTCAATCGTGTCCGACTCTTTGTGACCCCATGACCACAGCACGCCAAGCCTCCCTGTCCATCACCAACTCCCGGAGTTCACCCAAACCCATGTCCATTGAGTCAGTGATGCCATCCAACCATCTCATCCTCTGTCGTCCCCTAATCTTTCCCAGCATCAGGGTCTTTTCAAATGAGTCAGCTCTTTGCATCAAGTGGCCAAAGTATTGGAGTTTCAGCTTCAACATCAGTCCTTCCAATGAACACCCAGGACTGATCTCCTTTAGGATGGACTGGTTGGATCGCCTTGTAGTCCAAGGGACTCTCAAGAGTCTTCTCCAACACCATAGTTCAAAAGCATCAATTCTTTGGCTATTGTTCACTTAGGAAGGTTTTCTTATCCCTCCTTGCTAATCTTTGGAACTCTGCATTCAGATGGTTATATCTTTCCTTTTCTCCTTTGCCTTTAGCTTCTCTTCTTTTCTCAGCTATTTGTAAGAGAGACAACCATTTTGCCTTTTTGCATTTTTTTTTCTTGGGGATGGTTTTGACCACCACATCTTGTACAATGTCACAGACCTCTATTCATAGTTTTTGAGGCACTCTGTCTATCAGATCTAATCCCTTGAATCTATTTGTCATTCCTACTGTATAATCATAAGGGATTTGATTTACATAAAATCTTAATGGCTTGGGCTTCCCTGGTGGCTCAAATGGAAAGAATCTGACTGCTATGCAGGAAACCCAGGTTCAATCCCTGGGTCAGGAAGATCCCCTGGAGCAGGGGAATGCAACCCACTCCAGTATTCTTGCCTGGAGAATTCCATGAACAGAGGAGCCTGGTGGTCTACAGTCCATAGGGTCCCAAAGAGTTGGACACAACCGGATAACTGACTTTCTTTCTTTAATGGCCTAGTGTTTCTCCCTACTTTCTTCAATTGACATGAATATTGCATAGGAACCTAGATGGTAGGTTCATGAATCAAAGTAAATTAGAAGTGGCCAAAGAGGAGATGGCAAGAGTGAGCATCAACATTTTAATAATCAGTGTACTACAATGGATTGGAATTGATGAATTTAATTCAGATGATCATTATATCTACTACTGTGGGCAAGAATCCCTTAGAAGAAATGGAGTAGCCCTCATAGTAAACAAAAAAGTCTGAAATGCAGTACTTGGGTGCAATCTCAAAAATGACAGAATGATCTCTGTTTGTTTCCAAGGCAAACCATTGAATATCATGGTAATGCAAGCCTATGCCCACAATGCTGAAGAAGCTGAAGTTGAACATGTCTATGAAGACCTACAAGACCTTCTGGAACTAACATCAAAAAAGGTTGTCCTTTTTGTCATTGGGGACTGGGATGCAATAGCAGGAAATCGAGAGATATCTCTACTAAAAGGCAAGTTTGGCCTAGAAGTACAAAATGAAGCAGCTCAAAGGCTAACAGAGTTTTGCCAAGAGAATGCACTGGTCATAGCAAACACCCTTTTCCAACAACATAAGAGAAGACTCTACACATGGACATCACCAGATGGTCAATACTGAAGTCAGATTCATTATATTTTTTGCAGCCAAAGATGGAGAAGCTCTATACCATCAGTAAAAACAATATTGAGAGCTGACTGTGGTTCAGATCATGAACTCCTTATTGCAAAATTCAGACTTAAACACATACCTAGTTGAAAGAAGATTGGAAGGTTGAAAAACTTCTTCCTCAGACTCCCAGCCATCTCAGAAAACTGTCATCTCTCACTCAGCTTAAGGGCCATCTCTTCTAGGAGGGATTTCCAACCACCCTTCATAGGTCGGGGTAGATGATGCTACTACACGTGATTTTTTATATCACTCTATGCATCGACAGAAGCTACAGTCTGTGGAATCACAGAGTCAGACTGGACTGAGCGACTAACACTTTCACTTACATTAACACTTACACTAACACTTCACATGCATTTCTTTAACATCGTTGTTTTTGCTTAGTCACTAAGTCATGTCTGACCCTTTTGTAATCCCATGGACTGTAGCCTGCCAGGCCACTCTGTCCATGGAATTTCCAGACAAGAATACTGGAGTGGATTGCCATTTCCTTCTCCCATGGATCTTACTAATCCAGGCATAGAACCCACATGTCCTGCATTGGCAGGTGGGTTCTTGACCACTGAGCCACCAGGGAAGTCACTTTAAACATCACTCTAAAGACTATTTAATCTGTATCTGTTTAAAGTATTTACTAAGTATCTGTTTATGTGTCTCTCTTATATAGTGATATTCCTGCTTATCTTCCTATTATCTTGCATAAGCCATGGTACAAAATAGGTCCTTGATGGTAATTCAATGAATTATTGTGTACATGTCCACAGACCGATCTTACTTGGCAGAAGCCTGTGACTGAAGCTTTTGAGGAGCACTCTTCTCATAATTATATTATTGGTTCAGTGGCAGAGTATCTGAGTTCTCATATCCACTCAGTGGGCAGTTTTGCTCAACAGGTACACTTCAGGCAAGCCTTGACATGACTCATTCAGGGAATTTTGTTGTAAGAGGCATTGATGTGCTGTGTCTGAACACTGCAGTCTGTCTATCTTAGAACATCGCTGACACAAATACTGTCATTCTTAATGTAAGTAAAGTATTTAACCCACTTTCTATAGCTATCGACTGTGAAGTATTGACAAGGTGGTAGAAAACTGGCAATGTTTTGTTAATATGGCATTGATACTACTAACATTATAGCTTGAATTTCACAAACGAAAAATAATTTCTTGGATGTTTTTATTTTTTCTACTTTTTAATCTAAAAACGTAGAAGAAAATAAGATAAAATTGTGCAAGATATAATTCCATTGCACCTTGGAATTTAAATTGAACTTGTTATGCCCCACAGTCAATTAAAGGCACTTTTCTCTAAACTCTTCTGACATTTCCAAAGAGCTTAAGATGTATTTGCTCACTTTGTGGGGTTTTGAAAACTGACTCTGAAAGAAAAAAAAATGTTATGATCACTACTGTGGATACATTTTTAACTTTTAGAGTTATCTCATGAGAGACTGGGATTAATTGATTTAGAAAAGACACAGACAGCTGGGCCAGGACTTGCTCCTGTGGTAAAAATAAACTTATTAAAGGTATAAACTCTATGCAGTGTCTTTAAGACCAATGCATGAAGTGGAGCTACAATATTGAATGAGGCCATCATCATAATCTTATCCAAGGTCCTGAACTGAGCTCAGAATTCTCCCATGAGAGCCTTCAGGGGTGTATTCAGTCCCATCTCACTGCATCCTTACTACAAGCAAGAATGAGTCATAGAATTGTTACATATGATGAAAAGAGATCATTATTTTCTACCTGCTCTTAGGTTTTGTTTCATTTCTTTTTCTTTTCTAATATTTTGCTGTTACTCCTCAGTCTCCAAATTGAGTTATGAAAAGAACTAGAATAATCTTCTTCCATGATCTCCTCTTTCTCCCATCTTTCAGTTCCGACAAATGATGCTCCAGCATTGACACAAGAGTCAAATACAATCACCATTTTCAGTGGTAGACTAGATCAGCCCCCCCTAGTATGACCACTGGTGAAACATACCTGGAATGATAATTCAGTGGCCTGCAGGTCATCCTAGGGTTAGTGAAGTAATGGCCAGTGCCAGCAGCTAGATTTACTGCCTTCTCTATATTGTTGTAGAAAAAACGTAAAGTTTAGGACTGGAGTGGGCTTTGGTATCCTAGAGCTCTAGACATTAGGTCTTAGGCTCCAAATGGACTGTTCATTATATATCTGTGTATTTCATATGTCTCCTTCCAGAAGCCTTCCCTAACCTCCCCAGGGGTTTGTGCTCCCTCTGTAATCATAAAGAGTGTTTTAGCTCACAACACCTAATAATATAGCTCTGCTTACAGGTCTCTATCACTATCACATGGTTAGATGCTTGAAGACAGGGTCCATTTATCTTAAGGATCTATATGTTCTACTGATCCATATCAACTACCGAGTATACAGTAGTTGTTCTATGGTAGATAAGTGGTGGAAAGGCTTTGGGGTTGTAGCCTTACAATAAAATGACAGAAGAAATAGTTTTTCACAAATCCTGATAGTTTTGTCACATTCAATAAATCCATTACTGGCATAAAGAAAAGGAAACAATATTTAGGATTTTGATCCTAAATGTACCAATATTTTAATTTTATGGACACTTAAAATGTCAGCGTTAGAATGGAGCCAAGACATGACTTGTGTTAATATTTGAAGGGTAATAAAAGGAGGGCCTCTTTCAATTCTGCCTCAGCCCTTCCACCACGTGCTTCTCACTAGTGTTGCCCAAGAGTGGCATGGGAAGGTCTGGGTGAAGATAACACAGGAAAGAAATACTGAGGTTACAATTGGGGAGGCTTTCAATGTTAGCTTAAGTGTGCGACCTTAATTCCAGGATAAAGCTCTGAACAAATGAGAGATATTATTGGATGAATGCTTGGGATAAGTGACAGGATTGATCTATATTGTGTAACTACCTCTGGCAGTAACCGGAGAAGGCTGAAGACAAAGGTGGACAAGCCTAACTGGCAGCTACTTCATCTTTTATGAGAGAAGTGAAGAAGTCTCCATGAGAGTGTGAGATTGAGAGCTACTATAGGAGTGAACTCACCATATTACCCCAGAAAGAAATCATCTAGAATGACTTCCAAGGGGCTCATTCAAAATGCCATCAGGGGCTTATATATCTAGTGGAGTCAGTATCCAGACCCTGCAGCACAGTCATGGACATATATTTCCTCAGTGGCACCTGTAGGCAGCCTCTATCGTTTGTCCTGGGGACTGGGAGGAGTGACCTGCTTCTATCAGCAATGCCCACAGCAGGCCAATCAGTCATTATGCAGGTGGTGCCAGGAATTTTCTAAAAAGCTCATGCTACTTTTCTGACTGAAATGGGGTCAGGTTTATTTTTGTACTTAACTGTATTTTACAATAACTTCCTGTCCAATCACTCCAAACCATTTAGATCACTGTAGAAGAGATAAATCTATACACTACAGGCAAAACAGTTGCCTTGTGTCTTTAAACAGGCATCAAACAATATCTGGAATCCACTCCAGATGTTCCATTAGCTCAGTTCTCTGCCAGAGTTTTATGTCAACAGAGGAGAAATGAGGGGGACTCTGGGCCATGACTTCTTACCAAACATAGGACTTGACCACTGGCTCACTCTTCAGAGAGGGCATCACTGTGTAAAAAGTTCTGGGATATAAAATGTAGTGTACTTCATGAGTTTCTCAGGCTTGGGAGGGCTAATAGGTACTTAGTAAATGCTCAGTGTCAGGACCTAGTCTGGGTACACTGACTAGTGACCCTGAGCTCATGCCATGCTAGGAGTCCAAAGAAACTAAGCCGGAAGCCAACAGGACTGGAGAGAAAGTGAAAGAGTCTCATTGCTAGAATCCCTAGAGGAGATGGCAAGAGTCAGATAGGCAGTCAAGACAGAATATTCAGCGTTATAGACACTGAAAAAGATGCTGCTTTGCTCCTGATGATTTGCAGAGACTAGGTTATAATAACACAGAGCTACAGCAGAATAGGTCAGCACTCACAGTGAAAACCATCCCTGAATGAGTACTTCAACTCTTGGCATCCTATCCTTAGTCTGAAAACTTTGATGAACACAGGATTGGAATTAGAAGTTTCCAAGGTTGACTTCAAACATTTTCTACCTTATAATTCCAAATTGGTTTCCAGAGGAGTAGTGAAAGGTAAAATTAAAAAGTACTTTGAAATCAGACAAATGTGAATTCAAATGTGGCTCTGCTGTTAGCTTGCTGGATGGCCTTGGAATTGGACAAGTTGCATAATCTCCTGAAGGTTTGGAAATGGGCATGACTTCACCCACATCTTGGCTGTCATGAAGATGATGATGATGCAGCACCATGCTTAGCACAGAGCCTGGCATGTGACAGGTGAAAGGGAACCGGAAGTCTCTCCCCATCCTTTGCCCACTCAGCTCTATATAAATTTAGTCCCCCTTCCCCCCCAAAAAGCAAAACTATTGAGGAAGTTTTGCTGATAATTGCTTCTATAAAGTTTTTCAGTGATAGAAAAACTGAGTATGTGATTTGTTCTGGTCCTTAAAGGAAATACTTGGATAAGAACACTTTGAAGATATAGACATCTGGTAGTCTTTTCAAAATGAAGAATTTAAAATGTGAGGAAAGATATTTTAAAAATATTGTTAGGTACCTACTCTGTGCCAGGCACTGTTCTAGGCACTAGAGATATAAAGATGAACAATTCTCAGATTTCCTGATGCTTATACACAAGTTTGGGAGAACATAACTCTGCTCAGAAATGTTTATTGCAACATTATTTATAATAAGAAACTAGACACAATATAAATACTTAACAACAGGGAAATGGCTAAGTAACTTCAGTTCAGTTCAGTTCAGTCGCTCAGTCGTGTCCTACTCTTTGCGACCCCATGAATCGCAGCACGCCAGGCCTCCCTGTCCATCACCAACTCCCGGAGTTCACTCAAACTCATGTCCATCAAGTCGGTGATGCCATCCAGCCATCTCATCCTCTGTTGTCCCCTTCTCCTCCTGCCCCCAATCCCTCCCAGCATCAGAGTCTTTTCCAATGAGTCAATTCTTCACATGAGGTGGCCAAAGTACTGGAGTTTCAGCTTTAGCCTCATTCCTTCCAAAGAAATCCCAGGGCTGATCTCCTTCAGAATGGACTGGTTGGATCTCCTTGCAGTCCAAGGGATTCTCAAGAGTCTTCTCCAACACCACAGTTCAAAAGCATCAATT
>NW_011494609.1:13400983-13402404 GCF_000754665.1 Bison bison bison
AGCATCAATTCTTCGGTGCTCAGCTTTCTTCACAGTCCAACTCTCACATCCATACATGACCACAGGAAAAACCATAGCCTTGACTAGACAGACCTCTGTAGGCAATGTAATGTCTCTGCTTTTCAGTATGCTATCTAGGGTGGTCATAACTTTTCTTCCAAGGAGTAAGCGTCTTTTAATTTCATGGCTGCAGTCACCATCTGTAGTGATTCTGGAGCCCCCCAAAATAAAGTCTGACACTGTTTCCCCATCTATTTCCCATGAAGTGATGGGACCAGATGCCATGATCTTTGTTTTCTGAATGTTGAACTTTAAGCCAACTTTTTCACTCTCCTCTTTCACTTTCATCAAGAGGCTAGGTAAATTATGTACTTCTAATTGCTGGAGCATTATGCAGTGATCACATGATGGTTGTGAAAAGAATGGACAACTATAAATAAGAACTATCTTCTTACTGAATAAGAAATTCAGGTCCTTATTAAGGTTTGACTCCATCCCTGAGCATCTGTAAGATAGACTTCTTGACACAACACACTTCAGCTCTTTTTCCTCACCTTGTTTTATCTTTTGCAGTACCTAGAGTCAAGCTCTGTCTTTCTGTATCTCTGTTTCCATTTCTCTGTTTCTGTCTCTCTCTCTCTCACACACGCACCCATGCATGCATGTGCATGCTCAGTCACTTCAGTCATGTCTGACTCTTTGCAACCCAATGAACTGTAGTCCATCAGGCTCTTCTACCTGTGGAATTCTCCAGGCAAGAATACTGGAGTGGGTTGCCATGCTCTCCTTCAGGGGATCTTGGAGCCATAGAAATTGAAGGGATTGAAGCCACATCTCTTGTGTCTCCTGCATTGCCAAGTGGATTCTTTACCACTAGCACCACCTGGGAAGTCCCTCACACACACATACACACACAATATTATTAATTAATCTATCCCAACAAAGTTGAAGAGGAAATTTCCTCTGAGCACTGACAGTTTGAGATTCTTTGATTCAACCATCATGTACGAGTTCTGAGAGCTGTTACCATTTCTGCCTTCCCTACCCATTCACATTTTATCATCATCAGTATTTACACCTCTGTGGAAACCAGTTGCTGGCCCTAAGAAGAATCCACATGATTTATCCAAATGCAGTTGGGGAAATGTTAATGTCAAGGAGTGGGAAAGTATTATCAAAACACAAATTGTAAATATCTACTGAATATGTGATTTGAAAATGCCTTTCAAACAGGGAGGTATATCTCTCTTGAGTATGACCACAGCCTTAAGAATCAATGGTCAGCACCTGACTCTTTTTCATTCTTAGACTGCCCTCCTTAGCCTTATCCATAGAACTAGCACAAAGGTTTTTCCTACTGGTCAATCAAGGCCAGGACTAAGTGATTCCAAAATGAAAAAAAAAAAAAAAAATATATATAT
>NW_011494609.1:13402504-13422101 GCF_000754665.1 Bison bison bison
TTCATGCATTGGAGAAGGAAATGGCAACCCACTCCAGTGTTCTTGCCTGGAGAATCCCAGGGACAGGGGAGCCTCGTGGACTGCCGTCTATGGGGTCGCAAAGAGTCAGACATGACTGAAGCAACTTAGCATATATATATACATATATAAAACCATTCCCCATGTCCCACATCTTTACAATGTGACTTTTCAACTCATCTCCACAACATATACAGTGTATTTCCCCACCTTCTGCTTCTGAGCTAGCCTTGTAACTTGCTTTAGCCAGTGGGATGTGACAGAACTGTTGTTGACAATTCTAAGCCTAGCTTTAAGACACTTGCCGGCTTCTGCTCTTTCTCTTGGAGCTAAACCACTGCCATGTGACTGATCCTAGGCTATACTGCAGAAAAGTAGGAGAACATGTGGCCCAATCACTCCCATTATCTTTTCCATTAGCCAAGCCTTACTGTGGTTTAAGACATACAGATGAGAAATTTCATCTGAGACCAGAATGCTCAGCTAAGCATGGCACACACTGCTGCCCACATATTGAGTTAAATAAATGGTGGTTGTTTTAAGCCATTATATTTTGGATGGTTTATTACTTAAGGGAAACAGAAGCAAACTAGATTCCAAAATGAGCAGAATTCTGGGCACTTCCAAGATTCATCTACCATGAGTCCAGCCGGAATTCTAGTTTCCCATTTGTGAGTTTTCTTTCCTCATTCCTCATTCTCAATCAATAAATGAATCACACAGTAAAACCTAGAGAGATGCATTGTCTTACTTGCCTTGTGCCTTAGGGAGATACATTATTCTGGATACCTGATCTGAAGAATAATTTTACAGAGATGTATATGACAGGGAGAGCCCATGCTTTATAAGTATTTATGGCAAGATAAACAGGTGAACGGAAGAAGATTAGCATCTAGAGCTACAGTGAGACCACAAGCAGATGATTCCACCAACTTTGACATCTTTAGTTCAGGGTGTTTTTGTCCCTGGGCCAACGTGCTGTTCTAGTTTCTTGTAACTGTCTGGGGAGAAAAACAAAAAACAACCCTGTTTGTAATAGTATAGGGGAAAAATTCATCATTTATTATTATTCTCTCTTACAGTTCTGGGCTCAATTATGCGATTCTCAACTAGGATCTCTCATGAAGCTGCAGCCCAATTATGAGTGGCAATGAAGTCACCTTGAACATTCTTCACTCACCTGGCTGGTGGCTCATGCCAGCTGTACAATCTACAAGTGGGCTTTTTACATGGTTTGGGGTTCTTCACAGCAGGGTGACTGGGCACCAAGAATAAGTGTTCTGAGAGACAGCTAGGCAGAAGTTGCAACTTCTTTAATGCCTCAGGAGTCACAGAGTATCACTTCTACTGTGAAGTTGACACTATGATCTGTTGAACGGTACTCAGCCAAAAAGACATGCCTAGGTGCAAGAAAAAGGGACAAAGATTCTACCTCTAATATTCATGGATCTGGAAAGGTCACATTTAAAGAAAAACATGTAGGGTGGGAGATGTTATTACAGCCTTCAATGGAAAATAAAACTTTCCAGATGTGAAGATAAATAATAGGAAATCAGGAAATTTCTGAGTCATTTTTCCTTGCCCTAAGTCAGACATTTTATTAACAGGCAGTTAGAATCCTACTAATGATTTACACATTAAATACTGTATGGCCAGATTCAGCCAGGTCTTGACTAGAACCTGAAACTTGCCTGATCTGAGTCTGCCTAAAAGTACCTTGAAAGTTAATGAGATCCCTTCTGTTGGCTGGGTACCATCTTTCCACACACAACTAAATGATATTTAATTTAAAAATATGAACTTTGCTGTAAAGTACTAACTTCAGAGCACAGTAATTTTACTGTTGTCAGCCTCTGCCTGGATTAAAAAAAAAAAAAAAAAAAAAAAAAGCCAACTTGGTCAACTAAATTAAATCCCAGGTACAGGGAAAATGTTCAACAACAACATCAAAAGACTCTTAGACACTTTATGAAGCCACAAACTACAGCAAAGTTATTGTTGCATTTCCTTGCTTTGATTTGTCATAGGTGGTCTACTCCAGTTCCCCTGCCTCTGAAGGATGTGGTGGGGGTAAGGCTGAGTGAATTACTTGTAAGTCTTCCTGGATGTGTTTTCAAAAACCTAACATCTATCCAGGGGAATGGATGAGGACGGAGTAAGTTTGTAGTTTTCACAAAAATTCTTAAATCAGGAGGTGAAAAGGTTCTGCTTACAACCAGAGATTTCCCAAGGTTAGGAGGAAGAGAGAAGAGCAGAAAAAAGGCATGCATAATAGGAGAGCAAGGGAACATGAATTCCTGACAAGGCCATGAAAATTGAGAGAGATATGGGAGAGCTTAGAGATCAGTAACTGGTAATATAAGCTGCCAGTGATTTAAGGTGTTAGAGAGAAGGGAGGCACACAAATCCATGAGGAGCAATGGTTATGGTGGGTATAGGTGAGGGGAGGTGCCATTTTGAACAAAAGTACCCTTGCCCAAACCAGACACAGAAACCTCATACAATCACCAGATCTCAAGGCCATGTCGCAAAGGACATCTCAGGGACCTTTCTGGATCATATGGTCCATGTTTCTTGCCCAACTCTGACACCATATAGATGGAACAAGATGGATTCAGGGAGTCACAGAAAAAACAGAGGCTGAAGCTTCCTATTAGCTTAGTGAGACTATGATCATAAATATTAAATTTTATTACAGAAAATGAAGCAAGTTATATTTCTCACTCACCAGTTTGTAGACTAAACTTCATAACCACTGCATTGTTATTTGAGAAATAAATATTTTTGCAGTTGCCATTTTCTTAATTTCAAGAAAATTAATTTTACAATAGTGGACAGAAAATTAGAGAAGGAGGAAATATCTTTCATCCCAGTTTAGTAGAAAGAATACCTAGAGACAGGTAGTTTTGGGTTCAAATCCTGATGATACTACTGACTGGGTATGTATTATGAGCATTTCATTTATTCTCAATTTTGTCATCCATGATATGAAACAAAGCATACTTCTGTACAGGACTCTTGAACAGTTTAATTATGACAAATGTGCAAAGGTTGCTTGAAGTAGCATCCAGATGTGTTAGTCTTCACCTCCTATAGGCAATCATGAAAGACCGGGCAATTTGAATATAATTAAGTTGAAGGCCAACAAAGGTCCATATAGTCAAAGCTATGGTTTTTCCAATAGTCATGTACCTATGTGAGAGTTGGACTATAAGAAGGTTGGGGACCAAAGAATTTATGCTTTTGAACTGTGGTGTTGGAGAAGACTCTTGAGAGTCCCTTGGACAGCAAGAAGATCAAACCAATCAATCCTAAAGGAAATCAACCTTGAATATTCATTGAAATGACTGATGCTTAAGCTGAAGCTCCAATACTTTGGCTACCTGATGCAAAGAGCTAATTCACTGGAAAAGACCCTGATGCCGGGAAACATTGAGGGCAAGAGGAGAAGGGGGTGACAGAGGATAAGATTGTTGGATGGTATCACCAACTCAATGGAAGAGTTTGAGCAAACTCCAAGAGATAGTGAAGGACAGGGAAGCCTGGTGTGATGCAGTCCATGGGGTCCCAAGGAGCTGGATGTGGCTTAGCAACTGAACAACAACAACTTGAAGGAAAAATCATGTGAAAAAAATTCCATTCTTATTTAATGATATATCATAAAATGTGATGGAATTAGAAATCACTTTCCTTGTCTGCTCTAGTCTGTCCACCCCTTCCTTCAGATATGTGGCTAAAAAAGTTGGAAAATAATTCTGTGATAGCCAATATCCAAGATAGTTTCCAGTGATTCCCATTTCCTATGTAGCTCCCTCCCACACTGAACTGGGCTAGCCTGCACAATCAATAGATGTGTGGCTTCTGAGGCCAGGTCAGTGTTCACCTTGCTCTCTCTTGAGTCACTTGCTATAGGGGAAACAACTTAATAAACATAAAGGCAACCAGATATTCCCATGGGAAGGTCCCTGTGGTGAGAAATAAAAGGATCAACACAAGAAGAGGATATTACACTTGTCAAAATATATACACCTAATATGGGATCGCGAAGAGTCGGATATGACTGAGCAACTGAACTGAACTGATCCTGAGCTTAAAATAAAGATACTGTACTACTACACTCTATACAAGTACTGTACAGTAAAGTACACAAAAGCATAACCACTTGTAAAGGATGCTGGCATGTGACAAGGTACACCAGACACATGAACTAACTTTATTGCACATGCAAACACATGTTCACATCTTTGAAAGTTCTCCACTTGAAGGTTTGTATATAGACCTTACTCTAAAGTCTTGAAAATATCAATTAAGTCTAACTGTTTTATTGTATCATGTAGGATTTCTCTTGCCTTACTGATTTTCTGTCTCAAAGATTTGTTCATTAATGTGAGTGAGGTGTTAAAATCTCCTACTATTATTGTATTCTTGTCAATTTCTCCCTTTAAATACTAACAAATACTAATCTGTTTTGTTTGTATTTGTTTTATGTATCTGATTAAATATGCACTCTCCATTCATCCACACAGCTTCAGTAAATACCTAGGAACTGTGTGGTGATAAAACTTGGATGAGATTGACAATATGTGCACCAGGGTTAATGAGAAACTAGTGGAACCTGTGCAAACAAGTAACCAAATACAGACAAACACACATAAGCCACAATGTTCACTTATAAGAGTGTGGACAAATCATAATTATATGATATATTATTACAGAAATTGCAAATTTAATATAAAGAAGGAGTAAATAACTTCAAAGTCAAATGGGCCTTAGGAACAAACTATGAACAAACCTAGTGGAGGTGATGGAATTCCAGTTGAGCTATTTCAAATGCTAAAAGATGATGCAGTTAAAGTGCTTCCCTCAATATGCTAGCAAATTTGGCAAACTGAGCAGAGGCCACAGGACTGGAACAGGTCAGTTTTCATTCCACTTCCAAAGTAAGGCAATCCCAAAGAATGTTCAAACAACCGCATAATTGTACTCATCTCACACACTAGCAAAATAATGCTCAAAAAAGCAAGTTGCAGGTCAAGTCAAGGTAGCAATCAGGGTTTAGGCACAAAAACAAAGGTATTGGAGGCTGCTATTTTATCAGTTAGCCCAAAACCCACTTCACCATTACTCAAATAAAACTGAAAGAATCTGAGTTTCTCTGCCTTAGATCAACAGCCTTGGCAATAAATACTGAACTCACATGGAAATGTTAGGTACCCAGGAGAGTGCTCAACCTTTGGTTTGTTCCATTCCACTAATGTACACTGAGCACTAACTGTATCCCAAGCACTGCTGACAGCACTATTGCCTACAGGACAGTAAGTTGCAGCCGAGAAGCTAGAGGCCAAGAAAGCAGACTGGTAGACTAAACATTTCAAGATCTACAAAATAGATAGTACTTCAGAACAGGCACAGTACTGCTGGGGGAGTCAAGAATACTGGACCCCTTCACAAACAGGGAGCAATTTGAGTTGATCTCAAAATATACATAGGAACTTGTCAGAGGAAAAACAAAGAAAAATAAATATCTTATTCAGTAAGACAATATCTGGGAATATATGCCAAGAAAAAAGATTTTAAATAAAATGTATGAAGATATTGGGGCTTCCCTGGTGGCTCAGATGGTAAAGAATTCACCTGCAATGCGGGAGACCTGGGTTTGATCTCTGGGTTGAGAAGACTTCCTGGAGAAGGGAATGACTACCCACTCCAGTATTCTTGCCTGGAGAATCCCAGTGGACAGAGGAACCTGGAGGGGGCTACAGTCCATGGGTTCGCAAAGAGTCAGACATGACTAAGCAACTAAGAATAGCACATAAGGATATTGAAAGCAGATTTACTCTGAAATTCAAACATGGAAACAATCAACATGTTCAACCATTGAAGAATAATTTCACATTACTTAACCCAATGGAATTTCAGTCTAACAGTAGTTATTCCAATAAAAATGGGAGAAAATCTGTAGAAACAGAGAAAAGAATTCATAAAAAGACAGGTAAAATAAAAATAAAAAATAATCCACATGTAACATAATTCAAGCATGTAAAATGTTTCTGTGTTGACAAAGATGAAAAAGAAAACTGAAATGAGAATAACTGTTGTAACAGCACAGCAGATGCAATGAGAATATTAAAAATCAATTCATATTAATTTATACATATGTGTGCATAATATAGGCATCTATGCATACACACAAGTATGTACAGATTTAAATTTTGGTTAACCAAAATGATAGCAAATTAATCAGAATCCTTTAAAAGTGTTTAGTCAGTTATCTAAAATATTCCATTTAATCTAAGTCTGAAAGAAACACATTAACCTATTTTTTTCCCAGGGAAATAAGAAGTTCATGGTTTCCATTCTTAAATCAAGAAGTTCCATTGTTAAACAGAAATATCAAACAGCTGCCAACTGAAGTGGGAGTGATTCCCATGCTATGAAGCTGCAGGTTTTGGGAAGAAAAATTCCAGAAAACTTACTTATTCCTGCTGCTGTCACAGTATCTGGATCTGAGACGTGATGTGTTTAATTACACCCAAGATGGCTTTGCAATAAGATATGGAGGATTACTAAGTTTTTTGTATCTTGAGTCTTTGACAAGATGTTCCATTTGTGTCATCTCTTCGGACCTGATTTCTCTATGACTGATAAATGGCAAGGGTCTAAGTGAAGGCTTCAACTAGATATTAACTGTATCCAATAGAGATTTGATATATCCACAAACAAAGCTGCACTATAACAGGTTTCTGGGCATGACACAGACCTCTCTATATATGGAGTAACTCAGGGCATCTGTTAGAGTTGTATTAGTCAGCAGAGATTAGGTTATTCTACAGTGACAAATAGCCCTCCCACCTCAGAGGCTTAAAGCAATAAAAGTATACTCTTTGTTCTTGTTGAATGGATAGCATAGCTTGGCAGGGTGGGGTTGGGTGTCTCAACTCACTTCAGTAACTCAAGAAATCAGGCTATCAAAGCAGCCACTATCTTCTTTATTAAAGTATAGTTGATTTACTGGAGAAGGCAATGGCACCCCACTCCAGTACTCTTGCCTGCAAAGTCCCATGGACGGAGGAGCCTGGTAGGCTACAGTCCATGGGGTCGCTAAGAATTGGTCACAACTGAGTGAATTCACTTTCACTTTTCACTTTCATGCATTGGAGAAGGAAATGGCAACCCACTCCAGTGTTCTTGCCTGGAGAATCCCAGGGACGGGGGAGCCTAGTGGGCTGCTGTCTATGCCGTTGCACAGAGTCGGACACGACTGTAGCGACTTAGCAGCAGCAGCAGCAGTTGATTTACAATGTTGTATTAATTTCTGCTTTACAGCAAAATTATTCATTTATGCACATAAATATATTCTCTTTCATATCCTTTACCATCATGGTTTATCACAGGTTATTGAATACACTTCCCTGTGATATACAGTAGGACCTGTTATTTATCCATTCTACATGCAATGGTTTGCATTGAGCAATCACTATCTTGAACATTGGCACTTTTCCTGAGACAAAGACAGTACTCAAGGGTCTTGCTGGTCTAGAAGTGTTTCATTACTCATAATTCAGTTCCCAAAATTGGTCACAAGTTTCTACCAATAACCAGGGCCCAGGAAGTAAAATCCTACTGCATGTTCAGAAGGCAAAGAACTGGATAAATATTGTTAATGACTGCCATAAAAGTCTTCCTTTCTCCACTGTTTACTATTATTATTTAGAGAAGGATTTATCACTTGCAGCAAGTAAGGAGAGCACTTGCTTCCCCAAAGCAGTGTCTCCACTGTTTATTTTTAACAGAGTCAGGATTCACTGAGATGTGCCTTCAAACACCATCTCTGAGACAGTCTGCAGGGTCACAGGGCAGCAACAATCAGGAGGAGGTCTCAAAAAGTTCGAAACAATTTTAATAGACTGGTGGGTCTGGTGGATAAAGGAAGATTAGAAGAATTAAATATGTATAGTTTGGCTGAGCTTACTCAGTGGGGAGCAACAGTGGGTGGTGGAGGTGGATGGGTAGCAATCTAAAAATATCCACCAGATGTAAAGGACCAGAGGGAGAATTATTGAGCACGAAAATCAGAAAGTATCACTAGGCATCCTAGAGAGATATATAAGGAAATAGGCTCTGGGATCATGAAACTGGACAATGCTAATGATATAAATAAAGTGAAAGAGAGAGAAGCACTTTGAATACTTTTTCCTTGTGAAGACAGGAAAAAAAAAAATCCAGTGGATAAGAACTGAAGAGGGTTGGAACCATCAAGGATGAAAATGGAGGGCCCTAAATTCACGTAAGAAGTTCCTGACTGCTAGTCAGATTTCAACTTGAGGGGGTGGGAAGGAAGCTTCTACCATCCTCTTGATAACACTTCTGAGAGTTTAGAGCAACTGAGGCTTCTAAAGAAAACTTATACAGAGATTTACTAAAATTGATTATTTTTCTTTTTAAAAAATCAATTAATGTATTCTAATTGAAGGATAATTACTTTACAATATTGTGGTGGGTTTTGCCATACATCCACTGCTGGGCATACACACTGAGGAAGCCAGAATTGAAAGAGACACATGTACCCCAATGCTCACTGCAGCACTGTTTACAAATAGCTAGTGCATGGAAGTAACCTAGTTGTCCATCAACAGATGAATGGATAAGATTGATTTTTAATGAGATTAAGGGTAAGTGATTACACTACATATGGGCTCCCCAGATTCTGATCACTTGCTTACTCTTTATTATTATCTGCATAGCTCTTAACTTTTTTTCAAAGTGCTATTATAGCTGTTATTTATTTAGAATTTCATAAGAACACTGAACATTAAGATACTGTTACTTCAATTTTGGTGCACTTTATAAAGAATCCTCCCTCTATTCCACTATGGGAAGATTCCAGAACCTGCCTATATACCAGGGGTCCCAGGCAGTGCTAGTGGTAAAGAACCTGCCTGCCAATGCAAGAGACATAAGAGACACAGGTTCAATCCCTGGGTTGGGAAGATCCCCTGGAGGAGGGCATGGCAACCTACTACAGTATTCTTGCCTGGAGAATCCCCATGAACAGAGGAACCTGGAGCACTACAGTCCATAGGGTCGCAAAGAGTCGGACACAACTGAAGTGACTTAGCATGCACATTCACCTCAAACTCTGGGATCTAATGCCAGATGATCTGAGGTGGAGCTGATAATAGACATAAAGTACACAGTGTAACGTGCTTGAATCAGTCTGAAACCATTCCCCAACCCCCGTCAAGGAAAAATTGTCTTCCGCAAAAATGGTCCCTGCTGCCAAAAAGGCTGGGGGCCACTGATATATTTAATACTTGCAGAATGTTTGGGGGAAAGTCCTAGTATCTACATTAATTAGAGTTACTTAAGATGTCTATTTCAAATCCTGAGAGATGATGCTGTGAAAGTGTTGCATGTAATATGCCAGCAAATTTGGAAAACTCAGCAGTGGCCACAGGACTGGAAAAGGTCAGTTTTCATGCCAATCCCAAAGAAAGGCAATGCCAAAGAATGCTCAAACTACCGCATAATTGCACTCATCTCACATGCTAGTAAAGTAATGCTCAAAATTCTCCAAGCCAGGCTTCAGCAATATGTGAACCGTGAACTTCCTGATGTTCAAGCTGGTTTTAGAAAAGGCAGAGGAACCAGAGATCAAATTGCCAACATCCACTGGATGATCGAAAAAGCAAGAGAGTTCCAGAAAAACATCCATTTCTGCTTTATTGACTATGCCAAAGGCTTTGACTGTGTGGATCACAATAAACTGTGGAAAATTCTTCAAGAGATGGGAATACCAGAACACCTGACCTGTCTCTTGAGAAATCTATATGCAGGTCAGAAAACAACAGTTAGAACTGGACATGGAAAAACAGACTGGTTCCAAATCAGGAAAGGAGTATGTCAAGGCTGTATATTGTCACCCTGCTTATCTAACTTATATGCAGAGTACATCATGAGAAACACTGGGCTGGAAGAAGCACAAGCTGGAATCAAGATTGCCAGGAGAAATATCAATAACCTCAGACTTGCAGATGACACCACCCTCATTGCAGAAACTGAAGAAGGACTAAAGAGCCTCTTGATGATAGTGAAAGAGGAGAGTGAAAAAGTTGGCTTAAAGCTCAACATTCAGAAAACTAAGATCATGACATCCGGGCCCATCAATTCATGGCAAATAGATGGGAAAACAGTGGAAACAGTAGCTGACTTTATTTTTCTGGGCTCCAAAATCACTGCAGACGGTGACTGCAGTCATGAAATTAAAAGATGCTTGCTCCTTGGAAGGAAAGTTATGACCAGCCTAGACAGCATATTAAAAAGCAGAGACATTTGTAAACAAAGGTCTGTCTAGGCAAGGCTATGGTTTTTCCATTGGTCATGTATGGATGTGAGAGTTGGACTATAAAGAAAGCTGAGCACTGAAGAATTGATGCTTTTGAACTATGGTGTTGGAGAAGACTCTTGAGAGTCCCTTGGACTGCAAGGAGATCCAACCAGTCCATCCTAAAGGAGATCAGTCCTGAGTGTTCATTGGAAGGACTGATGTTGAAGCTGAAACTCCAATACTTTGGGCACCTGATGCGAAAAACTGACTTATTTGAAAAGACCCTGATGCTGGGAAAGATTGAGAGCCGGAGGAGAAGGGGATGACAGAGGATGAGATGGTTGGATGGCATCACTGACTCAGTGGACATGGGTTTGGATGGACTCCGGGAGTTGGTGATGGACAGGGAGGCCTGGCATGCTGCAGTTCATGGGGTCGGAAAGAGTCAAACACAACTGAGCGACTGAATTGAACTGAACTGAAGACATTTCTATGAGCTTACCTCTGTGGCTCAGAGGGTAAAGAACCTGCCTGCAATGCAGGATGCCTGAGTTTGATACCTGGGTTGGGAAGACCCTCTGGAGAAGGAAATGGCAACCCATTTCAGTATTCTTGCCTGGAGAATTGCATGGACCCCTGGTGGGCTATAGTCCATGTAGTCGCAAAGAGTCTAACACAACTGAGCGACTAACAGTGACTGACTAAGATACTTCTGTAAGCATTTTAATTCTTTTTCTAGTCTAGAACCAAAGGTTTTAATATGTCCAGGACTAATATCAATACTCAGGCACTGACAGTTTTTTTCAAACCTTCCATGTTGTCATGGCAGCTGTTTCAGAGACGGTAGATTTTATACTTATCTTTCTTTTACTTCCTTGCATCCTCACATCAAAGATTTGTCTGACTCATTTTGAAAAGCTGAAAACTGAAATTGGGCTGAGGAGGGAGAGTGGTCATCTTTAGATACCTGAGTGTGTACATCTGGGAGTTTGCTAGCTGTTCTCCTGTTGGTTGTTTCCTGTATTAAAACAAGAAAAGTTCAATCATTTACCTTTTCCCAGCTTGTTTTTCAACCAAAAAAGATAAGAGGTTTTGTTTGTTTCTGTTTTTGTTTATCCAAGAGAAAACTATATGTTTTCAGAGCGAAGAGTTCTAATCCATACCATCTTTATAGGAACGCAACAGGGATCAATTCACTTTAGAAAATAATAAAACTAAACTGACCTGAAAATTTCTAATCTTTGGGTTTCTGAGAGTCACTCTGCAAATAAAAGAAGAGTCAGCAGGGACAATCCAGATCTATAAACACCAAATATTTGCTCTTATCATTTCAAGCCAGAGGGAGTGATTCACATGATATACATTTGTACTGACTTCTTTGTCCACACTATTTCTGAGGAAGAAACTTACCTTCCTAAATGCCAACTACTACCTCTACCGTATAATATCAGCCCACCTCACACCCAACCCACGTGCTGAAAGGAACAGTTACATCTTCTTTTTAAAAAATCAACTTCACTAAAGTATCTGGATGAGTTTTGACAAATGTGTACACCTGTGTGCTGCTGCTGCTGCTGCTAAGTCGCTTCAGTTGTGTCCGACTCTGTGTGACCCCATAGATGGCAGCCCACCAGGCTCCCCTGTCCCTGGGATTCTCCAGGCAAGAACACTGGAGTGGGTTGCCATTTCCTTCTCCAATGCATGAAAGTGAAAAGTGAAAGTGAAGTGGTTCAGTCGTGTCCAACTCTTAGTGACCCCCTGGACTGCAGCCTACCAGGCTCCTCTGTCCATGGGATTTTCCAGGCAAGAGTACTGGAGTGGGTTGCCATTGCCTTCTCCTGTACACCTGTGTAGCTACCACCAAAATCAAGACACACAAAAGCCTGAACTTTTCTTGAGGAGAAATTATTTCTGCTGTTTCTGAAGACTTAGATTTGCCATCTATAGTGGAGGGGATGAATTTTCAAACCAAATCAATAACATTGAGAGAGGGAGATAGAATGAGGAGTGTTTTCTACTAGAATTGCAGTTTACTGCATAGGAACAGAAGGTTATAAGCCCTATGGAAAAAAGAAAAAGGAAAGAGGGTAACAGGATCAGGAATGGTGGAGCGGGGATGGCCTTAATTTGCAGTTTGTAATTTAAAGGAGTAAATCAGGCAAGCCTTCACTGAGAAGGTATGCCTTGAAGGAGGGGAGAGAGTTAACTCAGGCGAAAGAGTTCCAGGCAAAGGGGGCAGCTATGGCAACAATCCAGCACTGATGCTGGAACATACCTCACACAGTTAGGGAACACCAAGGAGACCATGGCTGGAACATGAGAAGTGAGGAGTGAATAGGAGGACTGCAGACCAGAGAGCTCATGGTGGAATCAAACCACGCTGGCTACAGATGGCCACTGGAGGACTCTGGTTATTACTGTTATTTTACATGTGGTATGGTCGTGTGGTTAGGCCAGCAGGGGTCAGCAGAGTCATCAGCTAAGGGGAAGGTGGCAGGTATGTGTTGGTCCTGGTCCACGGATGGATCAGATATATTCCTTTCTGACCTTTGCTGCTCCATCCTGGATCAAAAGGATAGAGCAGCAAGGGATACAAGCTTCAAAAGGGCAGGCCAGAAAGACACAGAAGTTCTAGGAAAAAGCCAGGAAGCCCAGGAGGTGGGAATCTATGACGATGCCCATGGCAGACATTAAATAGAGAAGTATTTCCTTGAACCATTGACAAAGGAAGGTGGAAAAGTCCTTTCCTTACCCTTTCAAAGAAGAAGCAATTTACCATCTCCCCTAAATGAAGTGTATAAATAAAAGAAATACCACCTACCCACATCTGAAAGGTTGCCAACTCCTGTTTTGTAAGAATCCCTAGATCTTTTCAGCAAGAGGTTGCCTTCTAATCTTAAAAAACTCAGTGCTGTGTTGCACAATCTCAACCACTTAGGTCTCCCAAGCCTTTGAGTCACAATCATGTTTCAAGTGAACACCATGAGTTCAATTTAAAAAAAACTAGTCACCTGATGGGCCAATTGAAAGCAAAAATTTCTCAACAGCTTACTGTCAAGAAAGTGGTTTCTCTTCAGCAAAATACAAAATTGCTTTATTAGCTGAGCAGATAGAAACACCACAGAATTTATGTTCTTTCCTCCACATGTCTGGGTAACTCCCATTAGTAGCAGTAGGAGTTGCAACAGCCCACATAAGGGAAAAACAGGATCTTTACAAGGGAAGGCAACACATGGCAGAGACACCCAGGGGCATCCTCTTGGTGACAGTCTGCTTGCCCATGCCTCTGTTTCTCCATTCGGCTGGTGGGTGTGAATTTTGTGCTCTTCTGTCCAAAAGGTACAGGGTAACAAATTAAGAGTTTGTACTAATAGCTACAAGTGCACTTACCTCATACTATGTGGCCAGCATCATGGACATTCTTACTACTCACAGTGTGAGCCAAAGACCAGCAGTATCAGCATCAAATGGGAGCCAGTTAGAAATGGACTTTGGACCCCAAACCTAACCAGCTGAATCAGAATCTGCAATTTAACTAGAGCTCCATCTTTCACATTAAAGTTTGAGAAGCATGGTGCTAAGTTTGCTTAAAATGTAATTTAATCTTTGCAACAGCTCCAAGTAGTAGATAAAATCATTCACATTTCATCAATTAAGGAGTTGAAATTCAGTCCTGACCTGATTTGGCTCCAAGTCAATTAGGTTACAAAACCAGAAATCAGACTCAGGTATATCTGATTCTAAGAGATAATATAGCTGTCTCCAGCTCATGAAACATGTGTCCAAGAGGAGAAGGCTAGGGGATGAAATGAGAGGAAATCTTCATGCTTTCCTCACCAAGATGTTTAAAATAAAAGAAAAAGGCTGCCATTTGCAAAAACAAAAATTCACTCAGGTGTGTAAGAGAGAAGTATGATCTCAATACAGGTCAGATCTAGTCAGGAAAAACTGTAATTAAGGAGGAAAGAAAAGTCTTTTTCTAGAAGATCACAAACCAAGACCCTTCCCCCATGTATCTTATAGAGTAAAAGGACACACACACACACATCACACCACAATTTCCGTAAGAAAATCAAATCCTGCTTGGCATGAATACATATAATTAGATGTTCCCTGCGAGTGAGGAGTAGTAATTAATTCAGTGTTAAACATCACAATCTATTACTTGAACTCCATAGCAACTGTGGTTGCCAACAGAGAGAAAACAAAATTTCAGTGCCTATTTTTAAATGATTACGTTGACATTTTTGAAAATGTGTAGAAACTGACACTTGCTATTTTTAAGCTAAACAATAGACATTAACTCAGGGAACAAAAGAAGGATGAAAAGGAATAAAGGCAAAAGGAAAGGGAATCTCATCTGAAACAACCTAGACAGTTATGTGGACAGAATGATTCTGACCAAGCACTGAGCCCAGCTGCTCACTCTGGGAGAGAAAACTGTTTTTTCAGGCCAAGAAAAGATATATTAATAATTTCTTGAAACACAGTCCTTATAACCAAACTGAACTAGATTTGGATGCCAGCTTTGTCACATAATGTGTTTCCTGAGACAAGCTGCTGACTTCACTGAGCTTCAATTCCTTCATCTGTTACAGTGGGGAAATAAGAGATGTTTCAGAAGGTTTCTTGCAAGAATTCTGTGTAAAATGCCCAACAAAGGGTGTTTGTAGATTAAGTTCCTTATGAAGCAGGTTCTGAGTTTACTTTTCAGTAGACGTGTTAGGGAATGCCCTTGGGGCCAAAACATCTGTAGAAGGAAAGAAAAAGGAGCAGAGAGGACAGAAGGAGATGCTGCAATGAGCCCCAACAGTGGACTTGGCTGACCTCATGAGAACTCCAGAGCTTACATGGCCTGACACAGCTGTCTGACAGTGGGCTGAAACAGCCAGATATTTATCCCACACCCATCAGTCAGTCAATAGAGATGGGAAGCTCAGGGAAGAACATGACCTTGGGTGAGGGGGTTCTCTGCAGCCAACTAAGTCCCTGAAGGGGAAGACAGCATTCTTGGCAGCTAGGTGACAAACCCCTTAACAGGGGATCTGGGTGCTGTCTCTTCATCCAACACATACTCTGCAAGTCATGTTTATTTCCTTTCCTTTGCTTACACAGTCCTTAAAAACTTCTTTTACAAATAGAGATTCTGGTGTCCAGAAAGATGCCATTATGATTAACATCTTATCAATTTTGGTTATCTGTTCTTAAAAATAGATTTTAGTACTTTGTTAGATCCTGGGCTCCAGGCCTTTGAAACTCATACTCAGTTAAAACTTCTCAATAACTCCATGAGATAAAGTTCATCTCCATCTTAAAAGTGAAGAAACAAGTGCAGACAGTAAGTAGAAGTAGTTCTGATGAGTGGTTCAGAGTGAAAGGACATGATATTGGATAGGTTTTTAATGGCACTTCTTGCTACACCACTGATGTGCCTGGCCAACCTCAGCTCAACCCATCAACAGCTGAACAACAAAGGTTCCCTTTCTTCCTGTTTATTGAGAATGGTGGCACATGTATCTTGCCAACTCACTTAATGTTTATGTCACAATGTTCCCTTTATGTTACAATGATTACATTGTGAAGTATAATCAGCCCATGCCTCATCCCTCCACTTCCCCCAAGAACTGCAGAAGAAGGTGATTGGATTACAGCACCACTGGAGCCCCTTTTGACTTGAGAATTCTCCACTGATAATCCAGCTTAATAGGTGGAGTGCAAAGAGTCGGACATGACAGAGCGACTGAACTGAACTGAACTGAACTGAAGATACTTTGAAACAAGCTTAGAACATAGGTCTAGATCAGTTATGGTTGCATGCTATAAAAACTAGCTTTGGCCAAGTTATGCAAAAGAATACTTTGGAGAATGATAAGAGTTTAGGGCGCGATTTATGGGGTCGCAAGGAGTCGGACAGACTGAGCGAATGAACTGAACTGAACTGAAGAGTTTAGGGAGTCAGTGGAACTGGCAGAACTATGCAGTCCCTGAGGACTGGCAATCAGGAAGCCAGCTGTCTGCTTATTGCAAGAAGCCTGGACACGTACTATCCATGGTGTTAGTGCAGCCACAGAAGAATGACTCCCAAGTACTCCTTCCACCCTTTATCACTCACCCAAAATGGGAAGTCTGAAGAGAAATCATCTGCTAAGCTGCCCCATAGCTATACCAGGTGAGGACAGAGAGGTCACAAGCCCTTTCGTTTCTACTGTAAGTGTGGACATATGGAATTTTTCTCCCACCAAAGCATCACAAATTTGGGGAGATTTTACCTCACAAAAGGAAACCAGGGTATATTTGGAAAGGGGAATGTGACTGGGTATTGGAATACAAATCCCCATACTTAGTGCAAGGTTGCTTACTCAGACTTATGTCCAGGAAGCAAATCAACTTTTTCTTTGTATTCTGAAGCTGTCCAAATCATCTCAGGATTCTGCTTCCCGGTCCTACGTCTCTCCAGGGATTCTTATGCTTTCCATTTATAGCTGATGAACTCCTTTAGAAAATAGGAAAACTGGACAAATCAACCCTGAGTAGTTCTTCAAGGGATTGCTTATTCCCTCATTACCGAGAGAAGTGTAATGTTAAATAATATTTCCAGGAGTAAGAAGGACTTGGTAAATATTCCAACTATCTGGGAAAATTGTTATTTTATATATACTCCTGATAACTGGGGAAGAAGAAGCCATTTAATTCCCAAATTCTATAAATTCAGTGAAATTGTATTTTCAAAATAAAGTAAAAGCCAGTGGAGCTGACGAACCAGCTGATTATGTGAAATAGAACTTTTTTTCAGGTTGCAAGTAAACTACTTAAAATTTTAACCTCTAATCAGGCTACAACAAAATGTATTTGGTTATGCCTTTGTAGGAAGATGTGGAATTTGGTTCTTTGTCCTGAAATCCCAAAGAGGGGATTTTTATATGCTAAATACACCAACTGCCCTAATACTTAGACCAGCATAGACCAGTGATTGTAATTCCAGCCTTAGCACAAGTGGGTGATATTCCAAAGGAATGAACTAACAAAGGTTAGAAAATAACTGATCTATTCTTTTCTCCTTAAATATCCACCCTACTCCCAAATCCCCATGTAATTCAAGATGCACTAATTTAACATGTGGAGAGTTTGGCTTAGTTTGTTATTCATACATCCAAGTTAATGTTCTTGTCTTCCTTGGGGAGTGAACTGGCTTTTTCACCTGCACATTGAACCGAATGCCTGTCTAGACATAGTTGTATGGAATTCAGGAAGTACGTTGTTCACACAAAGGTAACACCTATCAAGGTCATCGCCTCACTCCTGCAGCCCCAGAAAAACCCATCCACTTATGATCATTGGGGAAGTATTCCTGTTTCATATGCTTCAACTTATTATTTGTGTCCAGTATGAGGTCTCTAAAATAATTTCCCCACTTCTCAGGAATGAGGCAGAAATAAATGGCAACTCACATATCATCTCAAGCTTTTTTTTTTTTTTTAATGCAAGAGAAGTGGGGAGAAATCTATCATTTATTGAAAGCTTTCTATGTGCCAGGCATTGCTAGATGCCTTGTGTATCATTCTGTCCTTATCACAACCCTGCAGGATGCTGGGTTATATTCACTGAATGGACATTTGGAAATGTTAGCAACTTGCTTGAGATCCCACAGTTCATAACTGGCAAGTCGGCATTTGACTGTAACAACAGCACTTGTGAGCTTTCTGCTATGACACTGACAGCAAGACATAAGTGTGATGCTGCCGTAGTTCAGAAATTGTCTCGTCACATCACTACAGACACCACCATGGTGAGCTGAAGTGTATCACCTGTTGATATGTTGGAACTGAAGTGTATCACCTGCTCTGAAGAGAGGGTCAAGACTTTCATTTTCACTGAGTGCATGACAATTAAATACCTTTCTGAAAGCAAATGATGGAGGGTGAACATTGAAGCACCACTGAAGCACTTTCATTAGAAATGCACTTTCATTAGAATGCAAAAATGACCAGAGTTGCAAGATCATGTTGCAACCACACCCTCCTTAAAGGTTAGGCATGAAGACCAAGTTACCTTCATCAGCCATACTGCATATCATGTAAATACAAGAACATGTTGTGGGATTTAAATAAGACTATACATCAAATCTATATTTTGTTTTCAGTCTGATATCAAGGGTAGCAAGTCAGATATTTCTTCTCTTCAATAATTTAAATGAAAAAAAAAAAGAGAAAAAGAAACAGAGGCACTGGTGTGCATACTGGAACTTACAACAAGACTGTAAGACTGTTTCATGAGGCTGTGAAGAACTGTTTCATGATTCTTTGGAGCTGTTTTATCACCTAGCACAGAAAGGATCTATAACAAAACCGTGTTGAATGAATAAATGAATGAGAGTCTGATTCCTTATTCTCAAGACTAAGAATCTTTAATATGCTGAACTTTCAGAGAATTAAAAACACTAATATGGATGATAGAAAACCTGACTCCTACAGCGGATTAGTTGGGTAAGACATTTAAATTCTCTTTAGTATTTTGCTGGAGCCTATTTACAGAATGAAGTAAGTCAGAAAGAGAGAGACAAATGCTGCATATTAATGAATATATATGGAAAGAGATGGGAATATCAGACCACCTAACCTGCCTCTTGAGAAATCGGTATGCAGGTCAGGAAGCAACAGTTAGAACTGGACATGGAACAACAGACTGGTTCCAAATAGGAAAAGGAGTACGTCAAGGCTGTATATTGTCACCCTGCTTATTTAACTTCTATGCAGAGTACATCATGAGAAACGCTGGGCTGGAAGAAGCACAAGCTGGAATCAAGATTGCCAGGGGAAATATCAATAACCTCAGATATGCAGATGACACCACCCTTATGGCAGAAGGTGAAGAACTAAAAAGCCTTTGATGAAAGTGAAAGTAGAGAGTAAAAAAGTTAGCTTAAGGCTCAACATTCAGAAAATGAAGATCATGGCATCTGGCCCCATCATTTCATGGGAAATAGATGGGGAAACATTGGAAACAGTGTCAGACTTTATTTTATTGGGCTCCAAAATCACTGCAGATGGCAACTGCAGCCATGAAATTAAGACACTTATTCCTTGGAAGAAAAGTTATGACTAACCTAGATAGCATATTGAAAAGCAGAGACATTACTTTGCCAACAAAAGTCCGTCTAGTGAAGGCTATGGTTATTCCAGTGGTCACGTATGGATGTGAGAGTTGGAGTGTGAAGAAGGCTGAGTGCTGAAGAATTGATGCTTTTTGAACTGT
>NW_011494609.1:13422201-13428138 GCF_000754665.1 Bison bison bison
AAACTCCAGTACTTTGGCCACCTCATGCGAAGAGTTGACTCATTGGAAAAGACTCTAATGCTGGGAGGGATTGGGGGCAGGAGGAGAAGGGGACGACAGAGGATGAGATGGCTGGATGGCATCACTGACTCGATGGACGTGAGTCTGAGTGAACTCCAGGAGTTGGTGATGGACAGGGAGGCCTGGCGTGCTGCGATTCATGGGGTCGCAAAGAGTTGGACACAACTGAGCAACTGAACTGAACTGCACTGATGGAGTTTAGAAAGACAAAACCAATGATCCTACATGCAGGGCAGCAAAGGAGACACAGATGTAAATAACAGACTTTTAGACTCAGTGTGAGAAGAAGAGAGTGAGGTGATTTGAGAGAATAGCATTGAAGCACGTACATTACCATATGCAAAACAGATGACCAGTGCAAGTTCAATGCATGAAGCAGGGCACCTAAAGCCGTTGCTTTGGGGCAACCCAGAGGGACAGGGTGGGGAGGGAGGTGGGAGACACATGTATACCTGTGGCCAATTCATGTTGATGTATGGCAAAAACCATCACAATATTTTAACTATCCTTCAACTAAAATTAATTAATTAAAAAATGATATGGTAGATCTACACAATGGAATATTACTCAGCCATTAAAATGAATGAAATAACGACATTTGTGGCAACATGAATGGACCTAGAGAGTGTCATACTAAGTGAAGTAAGTCAGACAGAGAGGAAGAAATATCGTATGATATCCCTTATAAGTGGAATCTAAAAAGAAACAATACAAATGAGCTTACTTACAAAACAGAAAGAGACTCACAGAAAAAATTATGGTTATTGGGTGGGGGGAAGGGATAGTTAGGGACTTTGGGAAGGTCATGTACACAATGTTATTAATATTTTTAAATGGATAATCAACAAGGATCTACTGTATAACACATGAAACTTGCTCAATGTTATGTGCCAGCCTGGATGGGAAGGGGGTTTGGGGGAGAATGAATACATGTATATGTATGACTGAGTCCCGTCACTGTTTGCCTGGAATGATTACAAAGTTGTTAATAGGCTATACACCAATACAAAATAAAAAGTTTAAAGTTTTAAAAAAAAGAAAGGCTCCAGCTAACAATATGACTCTGATTCTATAAATCAAACCCAGTTATTCAGATCATACATATTCTGTTAATTTTCTGGTTATCCAATAACATAGGAATTTAACATAAATGTGGCTTAGAAAGAAATGTAGAAATCAGAGTTAAAAAAAAAAGAACTGCCTCTTAGGAGGCAGCTTACTTTAAGGGTTCCTGAGTATGTTGTCAAAAGATACTGGATGACGATAACTTTTGCAAATGTTACACGACCTAGTCTAATGTGTGATGAGACCAGTCTAATCCTTTAGTTGGGATGATGGGGAAAAAGGCAGAACTGCTGAAGCTAATAATACCAGTCAGGGGTCTGCTCAGATTTTTTTAATGTCTCTGGGTTTCAGTTTGATCTCCCACTGGGAAGAACAACAGGTTATTTGAGTGAAAGCAGATTAAGCATAGGAACCTTCTCAGAAGGAGAATGTTCCCCATTTTTTTGGTGTGTCTGTTCCCTTCTCCTCCTGAGTAGAACAAGAGAAGGGATAACTAGAGAATGGAGGCAACATTTCCTTGCTCTCATTTCTAGGGCACCTTGGATTTGCAGAGCAACTCTGGTAAAGGTCCTGGAGAGGACAGCATATTAAGGAGTAGGAAGTAAGACAAGCTGATATTCTTGAAAATTCTCCATAGCAGCACAAAATTTTGAAGTCTTGAAGGGGCCATACAAGTGACCATATAACTGGAAGTTTAGTCTTCTTCTCATGGAATGTGACCTGAACTTCCACCATCAATGGAATAGTTGAAGCAAGACCCAGTGAGGAACCCAGGAGTTTCAGGAACCATAGGGTTCTGTCCAAATTACTGCAAATGTAATTAATACTGTGAAATAGGAACCATGTGAGTGGTTCTTATAGCATATGCTTAAGAGTAATCTTCAGAAATGGCAGCTAAAACTTGGCAAAACAATTTTCACTCTTGGAGGCCCAATCAACAAATAAAACCATGGTAACTTTTGTGAGTAGTCATTTCTAAGGTAGAACTTCATCCGAAGAAGAATATTAGAATGAAGAAACATACTAATTCCCAACCACTGTCAGCTGGTTCTTGGTCATGTCCTAATGGGTCCTGAATATAATAAATTGAGTGCACAAAGTTCAAGGCAAGTAAGAATATATATGGCTTCCCAGGTGGCGCCAGTGCTAAAGAACTTGCCTGCCAATGAAGGATACGCAAGAGACACAGGTTCAATCCTTGGGTCCTGGATATCCCCTGGAGGAGGGCACAGCAACCCACTCCAGTATTCTTGCCTGAAGAATCCATGGACAGAGAAGCCTGGCAGGCTACAATCTATGGGGTCACAGGAGTTGGACACGACTGAAGAGACTTAGCACAGCACAAGAATACATCTACTCTGTGCAGGTTTAGATTGAAAGTGGTCATCAAATCCTTCCCCAGGCTGATGACTATGACTCAGGTCACCAGAAAGAGGCCCAGCCAATGTCCCTGGGCTTCATAAAGGCTATAACACATGGTTAACTCTCGGTCATCTCATTCAATATTGCTGTCTCCAAGAGGAGACTGACAGCACAGGCCAGCTGTTTCTAGCATGGTGGATGATAAGCAAGGTCCAGACCCTATGCCCCAGTCTTGGATCAGCATTGTGTGAAGGCAGAAATGGACAAAACAAAAGAGAAAGGGCCTCATAAATGCTTGTGATAAAAACAGAGAACTCTACAAAATTTTGGTGGAATATATGTTGGACTATTTTCACTCCTGAAGGAAAGAAAATGCCTGAATTAATATTTTATAGACACTAGGGACATCCCAAATCCCAGTACAGAGACAAGAATATAGTAAGTGTTCGATGCAAATTCTGGTTGCATGAATAAATAAGTGAAATTAGCATTTCAGGAGCTGAAGCAAAATAGAGGGGAGATAATGAGCCCTGGAGTCTAGTTCTGACTTACATAAGCTAAATTTTGGGTAAATTGTTTAATTGCTATACATCTCTATCCCCCCAACACTAATACAGGGTTCAATTCAGTTCAGTAGCTCAGTCGTGTCCGACTCTTGCAAGCCCATGAACCGCAGCACGCCAGGCCTCCCTGTCCATCACCAACTTCTGGAGTTCACCCAAACCCATGTTCACTGAGTCGGTGATGCCATCCAACCATCTCATCCTCTGTCATCTCCTTCTCCTCCTGCCCTCAATGCTTCCCAGGATCAGGGTCTTTTCAAATAAGTCAGCTCTTCACATCAGATGGCCAAAGGATTGGAGTTTCAGCTTAAACACCAGTTCTCCAATGAACACCCAGGACTGATCTCCTTTATGATGGACTAATTGGATCTCCTTGCAGTCCAAGGGACTCTCAAGAGTCTTCTCCAACACCACAGTTCAAAAGCATCTATTCTTCGGCGCTGAACTTTCTTTATATTCCAACTCTCACATCCATACATGACCACTGGAAAAACGATAGCCTTGACTAAATGGACCTTTGTTGACAAAGTAATGTCTCTGCTTTTTAATATGCTGTCTAGGTTGGTCATAACTTTCCTTCCAAGGAGTAAGTGTGTTTTAATTTCAGGACTGCACTCACCATCTGCAGTGATTTTGGAACCCAGAAAAAAAAAGTCAGCCACTGTTTCCCCATCAATTTGCCATGAAGTGATGGGACCAGATGCCATGATCTTAGTTTTCTGAATGTTGAGCTTTAAGCCAACTTTTTCACTCTCCTCTTTCACCTTCATCAAGAGGCTCTTTAGTTCCTCTTCACTTTCTACCATAAGGCTGGTGTCATCTGCATATCTGAGGTTATTGATATTTCTCCTGGCAATCTTGATTCCAGCTTGTGCTTCAGCCACCCTAGCGTTTCTCATGATGTACTCTGCATATAAGTGAGATAAGCAAGGTGACAATATACAGCCTTGACATACTCCTTTCCCTACTTGGAACCAGTCTGTTGTTCCATGTCCAGTTCTAACTGTTGCTTCCTGACCTGCATACAAGTTTCTCAAGAGACAGGTCAGGTGGTCCAGTATTCCCATCTCTTTCAGAATTTTCCACAGTGTATTGTGATCCACACAGTCAAAGGCTTTGGCATAGTCAATAAAGCAGAAATAGATGTTTTTCTGGAACACTCTTGCTTTTTCCATGATCCAGCAGATGTTGGCAATTTGATTTCTGGTTCCTCTGCCTTTTCTAAAACCAGCTTGAACATCTGGAAGTTCATGGTTCACGTATTGCTGAAGCCTGGCTTGGAGAATTTTAAGCATTACTTTACTAGCATGTGAGATGAGTGCAATTGTGTGGTAGTTTGAGCATTCTTTGGCATTGCCTTTCTTTGGGATTGGAATGAAAACTGACCTTTTCCAGTCCTGTGGCCACTGCTGAATTTTCCAAATTTGCTGGCATATTACATGCAACACTTTCACAGCATCATCTCTCAGGATTTGAAATAGCTCAACTGGAATGCCATCACCTCCACTAGCTTTGCTCGTAGTGATGCTTCCTAAGGCCCACTTGACTTCACATTCCAGGATGTCTGGCTCTAGGTGAGTAACCACACCATCGTGATTATCTGGGTTGTGAAGATCTTTTTTGTACAGTTCTTCTGTGTATTCTTGCCACCTCTTCTTAATATCTTCTGCTTCTGTTAGGTCCCTACCATTTCTGTCCTTTATTATTCTCCACTGGAGAAGGGAATGGCAAACCACTTCAGTATTCTCACCTTGAGAACCCCATGAACAGTATGAAAGGCAAAAATATAGGACACTGAAAGATGAACTCCTCTGGTCGGTAGGTGCCCGATATACTACTGGTGATCAGTGGAGATATAACTCCAGGAAGAATGAAGGGATGCAGCCAAAGCAAAAACAACACCCCATAGTGGATGGGACTGATGATAGAAGCAAGGTTCAATGCTGTAAAGAGCAATATTGTGTAGGAACCTGGAATGTTATGTCCACGAATCAAGGCAAATTGGAAGTAGTCAAACGAGATGGCAAGAGTGAACATTGACATTCTAGGAATCAGCGAACTAAGATGGACTGGAATGGGTGAATTTAACTCAGATGACTATTATATCTATTATTGTGGGCAGGAATCCCTTAGAAGAAATGGAGTAGCCATTATAGTCAACAAAAGAGTCCGAAATGCAGTACTTGGATGCAATCTCAAAAACGACAGAATGAGCTCTGTTCATTTCCAAGGCAAACCCTTCAATATCATGGTAATCAAGTCTACGCCCTGACCAGTAACGCTGAAGAAGCTGAAGTTGAACAGTTCCATGAAGATCTACAAGACCTTCTAGAACTAACACCCCCAAAAGATGTCCTTTTCATTATAGGGGACTGGAATGTAAAAGTAGGAAGTCAAGAAACACCTGGAGTTACAGGCAAATTTGGCCTTGGAGTACAGAATGAAGCAAGGCAAAGGCTAATAGAGTTTTGCCAAGAGAACTCACTGGTCATAGCAAACACTCTCTTCCAACAAGACAAGAGAAGACGCTACACATGGACATCACCAGATGGTCAACACAGAAATCAGGTTGATTATATTCTTTGCAGCCAAAGATGGAGAAGTCTATACAGTCAGCAAAAACAAGACCAGGAGCTGACTGTGGCTCAGATCATGAACCCCTTATTGCCAAATTCAGACTGAAATTGAAGAAAGTGGAGAAAACTGCTAGACCATTCATTCAGGTATGACCTAAATCAAATCCCTTATGACTATACAGTGGAAGTGAGAAATAGATTTAAGGGACTAGATCTGATAGAGTGCCTGATAAACTATGGATGGAGGTTCGTGACATTGTACAGGAGACAGGGATCAAGACCATCCCCAAGAAAAAGAAATGCAAAAAAGC
>NW_011494609.1:13428238-13436723 GCF_000754665.1 Bison bison bison
CCTGATAAACTATGGATGGAGGTTCGTGACATTGTACAGGAGACAGGGATCAAGACCATCCCCAAGAAAAAGAAATGCAAAAAAGCAAAATGGCTGTCTGAGGAGGCCTTACAAATAGCTGTTCAAAGAAGGGAAGAGAAAAGCAAAGGAGAAAAGGAAAGATATACCCATTTGAATGCAGAGTTCCAAAGAATAGCAAGGAGAGATAAGAAAGCCTTCCTCAGGGATCAATGCAAATATAGGGTAAATAATGCCTATTTAAAGTGATTGTGGGTGAGGATAAAGTAAAATTGCTTCTGTGTATGTGTGTTTGTGTGTGTACACGTGTATGCACACACGTGGGCCTACAATAAGTAGGTAATCAAAAAGTTTGTTTAGGCTCTTCATGATCTAAAGGTATTCTAGTGTATCTTGGGATCTTCTGGGTTAGGGTAAAGCAAATGGTTAAAGAATGAAAACTAAACCACCTGAGGACAGTTGGGTGGCTTGGAAAAGAAAAGGTTTAAGGTAATTTCATACCTGAGAAAGGTCCTAGCAACAATCACAGAAAGTCAGAGTGGACTGGAAGGAAACTCAGAGAACCCTTATTTTTTCTATTACAAAAAGGGCTTGAGGACAAAGATGTATTTGCCTAAGACAATGTGGGACTGTGCACAGTTCTGACTCTGTTCTGTGACTTTTAACACTAAGCAGGCTTCCCACTGCAGGGCTTTATGAAGGCCACTCTTCATTCATTCTCTTACAATATAAAGGTCAGAACAAAAGGAAAACAGTACGATGGACCTGGGAAGAGAAAAATAATTTCTCAGGGAAGATTCCCATCTATCTTTTGGGTTCAGTGTATCTTGGTTCTTCCAGCTCCCACGTGGGATGGGCTCCCTTGTACCAGGACAGTCAGACTGAGGGAGATGAAGTAAGTGAAAAAATTTATGATCACTTATTCTTTAAGCTAACATCCTTCCCTAAATGTCATCCTTAAACATTGCTTTTCTTCCACAGGGCCATCCACTGAGGTCTTCACAGCCACTCCTACCTTGTGATGTAAACACACAGATGTACTATACACTCTATCACAAAAACTATCTTTTTATTAGTTACTAAAATCCAATGAGCTCTTTGTCTACGTAGGCATCCTGAGTTTTTCCTTCTTACTGTTCATTTTTTTTTTAAGTTTTATTTAGTAAAGTCATATATAGTTATTATAGGTTATTTTGATGATGTACTTGTTAAATCTTTACTTTTTATATTTTTAATTGGAGGATAGTTTATAATATAACTTATTGTAGCTTTACAATAAGTTATAGCTTTACAATATTGTGTTGGTTTCTGCCATATATTAACATGAATTAGCCACAGGTATATATATGCCTCCTCCCTCTTGAACCTGCCTCCCAGCTCATTCCACCCCTCTTAATCTTCCTTTTTTTATGAAGATTGTTCCATGTGATTTGAAGCTACAAAATACATCATACCTCACTTTCAAAGTGGGAGAATTTGAATTATCTTGAGGAATTTTTATGGGATTAAAAAAAGATGCATCTAAAATTTTAGTGTCAAAGATACATATTTGGGAGGAAAAAGGAAAATGTCTCAGCATGACAGGTGAAAAAAATACCATAAAACCTAGTCAGTCCAGTTCCCAATTGTTTCTATGTCCAGCCATACATACTGAATTACCTACCATGTGTTCTAGGAAGAAATCAGACTTTTCATTGTGAAAATGATCTATTTATTTCAAGGTTTCTTGGCTTTGCCAGTAACAGAAACTTGCTTCACTACACACATGACTTGAATGTGCATATACTCAAGGGTGAGGCAAGATAGAGTAATCTGCGGGCTCATCACAGCAATAGCCTCCAGCTTTATTTTATTTGTAGAAAATAGCAGCAATGGACAAATAGGATACAACTGATAGCATAGCAAAATATAAAGCATTTTATGGTTTAAACATCGCCATAAATAAAAAACTGCAACATAAAAGTAAGTCAAATCCACTCGTGAATTTTCACATTTTTGCCACAATAACTGTCATGTCTTAGAGTATTTAATTTCAGTCTTTACCCTTACTTCATTATATCAAAAGGAAGAGTGTTGAGTTGGGGCTGAAGTATAGGAAAGGGATAGCTCTTCAGGTTGAATTTGTAGCAGAAACAAACAGGAAGTTAATAAGATAAAACAATAGGAATAAACATGGGGCTGATCTGGATCAGGCAAGGCACAAGCACAAACCTTGGTATCTTGTATGGTTTCCTTTGGCTGAAGCCATGAAATTCCAAGAAAATACTTTGTGACATGCATTATACTCTCCATTACAATAAATCAGAGACTAATGAGTTCATATTTCAATGAAGGAGAAAAAATTAGGTGCCATAGTTAAAATAGTAGTTCATTAATATGGTAATGGTAACCCTGTCAGTCTAGGACAAGCCAGTATAACACTATTACTTGAATCCTAAATTTGCTTGATATAATCTTCTAATTGTTTCATCCTCAAATTTCATCCATCATCTCTAGTATTTCCTTACTGAGGTATAATTTACCAGCATTAAAATGCACAAATTTCAAGAGCACAGTTCAGTAGGTTTTGGCAACTTTATATACTAGTGCAACCAGTACCATAATCAAAATGGTACATTTCCATAATGTAAGCAAGTTCTTTCCTATACTGATTTCTATCATCCTAGCTTTTATTTGATTATTTTTGATTCATATATATAGAACCATACAGTGTGTACTCTTCTAAATTTGAAAGTGTCAGTCTCTCAGTCATGTTCAACTCTTTGTGACCCCTTGGACTGTGTGCCTGACAGGCTCCTCTGTCCATGGGATTCTCCAGGCAAGAATACTGGAGTGGGTTGCCATTTCCTTCTCCAGGGGATCTTCCCAACCCAGGGCTGGAACTGGGATCTCCTGCATTGGCAGGCAGATTCTTTGCCATCTGAGCCACCAGGGAAGATCTTTTACATTTGCTTTCCTTCAATTAAAAAAAAAATATGAGATTTATCTGTTCTTGTATGCATTGCATTTTTCTTTTTATTGCTGTGTAGTGTTCCATTGTATGAATATATTACAATTTATTTATTCATTCTCAAATTGAAGAAATTTAGATTTCCTCCAGTTTGGGCTATTATAAATAAAGCTGTTATGAACATTCTTACATAAGTCTTTGTATGTATATATCTTTCTTCTTGGATGAATACAAATAGGGGGATAATTGACTTCACACATTTTATTCTCAGACTCTTGATTAATCTTTTGGTAAACTGGGTCACATATTAGAATGCTGAAAGGTTTGGTAAGCATTATGTATCTTAAAAAAATGGTGTCTCTCACTGTTTGCAGATGACATGATCCTCTACATAGAAAACCCTAAAGACTCCACCAGACAGTTACTAGAGCTAATCAATGAATATAGTAAAGCTGCAGGATATAAAATCAACACACAGAAATCCCTTGCATTCCTATACACTAATAATAAGAAAATAGAGAAATGAAAGAAACAATTCCATTCACCATTGCAACAAAAAGAATAAAATACTTAGGAATATATCTACCTAAAGAAACTAAAGACCTATATATAGAAAATTATAAAACACTGGTGAGAGGAATCAAAGAAGACACTAATAGATAGAGAAATATATCATGTTCATGGATCGGAAGAATCAATATAGTGAAAATGAGTATACTACCCAAAGCAATTTATAGATTCAATGCAATCCCTATCAAGCTACCAACAGTACTTTTCAGAGAACTAGAACAAATAATATCACAACTTGTATGGAAATACAAAAAAAAAAACTTAAATAGCCAAAGCAATTTTGAGAAAGAAGAATGGAACTGGAGGAATCAACCTGCCTGACTTCAGGCTCTACTACAAAGCCACAGTCACCAAGACAGTATGGTACTGGCACAAAGCCAGAAATAGAGATCAGTGGAACAAAATAGAAAGCCCAGAGATAAATCCATGCACCTATGGACACCTTATCTTTGACAAAGGAGGCAAGAATATACAATGGAGAAAAGACAATATGTTTAACAAGTGGTGCTGGGAAAACTGGTCAACCATTTGTAAAAGAATGAAACTAGAACACTTTCTAACACCATACACAAAAATAAACTCAAAATGAATTAAAGATCTAAACGTAAGACCAGAAACTATAAAACTCCTAGAGGAAAACATAGGCAAAACACTCTCCGACATAAATCACAGCAGGATCTTCTATGACCCACCTCCAAGAATACTGGAAATAAAAGCAAAAATAAACAAATGGGACCTAATTAAACTTAAAAGCTTCTGCACAACAAAGGAAACTATTAGCAAGGTGAAAAGACAGACTTCAGAATGGGAGAAAATAATAGCAAATGAAGCAACTGACAAACAACTAATCTCAAAAATATACAAGCAATTCCTACACCTCAATTCCAGAAAAATAAACCACCCAATCAAAAAATGGGCCAAAGAACTAAATAGACATTTCTCCAAAGAAGACATACAGATGGCTAACAAACACATGAAAAGATGCTCAACATCACTCATTATCAGAGAAATGCAAATCAAAACCACAATGAGGTACCATCTCACGCCAGTCAGAATGGCTGCTATCCAAAAGTCTACAAGCAATAAATGCAAGAGAGGGTGTGGAGAAAAGGGAACCCTCTTACGCTGTTGGTGGGAATGCAAACTAGTACAGCCATTATGGAGAACAGTGTGGAGATTCCTTAAAAAACTGGAAATAGAACTGCCTTACGACCCAGCAATCCCACTGCTGGGCACACACACCAAGGAAACCAGAATTGAAAGAGACACATGTACCCCAATGTTCATCGCAGCACTGTTTATAATAGCCAGGACATGGAAGCAACCTAGATGTCCATCAGTAGATGAATGGGTAAGAAAGCCATGGTACATATACACAATGGAGTATTACTCAGCCATTAAAAAGAAAACATTCGAATCAGTTCTAATGAGGTGGATGAAACTGGAGCCTATTATACAGAGTGAACTAAGCCAGAAAGTAAAACACCAATACAGTATACTAACGCATATATGTGGAATTTAGAAAGATGGTAACGATAACCCTGTATGTGAGACAGCAAAAGAGACACAGATGTATAGAACAGTCTTTTGGACTCTGTGGGAGAGGGAGAGAGAGAGGGCAGGATGATTTGGGAGAATGGCATTGAACCATGTATAATATCATATAAGAAATGAATCACCAGTCCAGGTTTGATGCAGGATACAGAATGCTTGAGGCTGGTGCACTGGGATGACCCAGAGGGATGGTACAGGGAGGGAGGTGAGAGGGGGGTTCAGGATGGGGAACACGTGTACACCCGTGGAAGATTCATGTTGATGTATGGCAAAACCAATACAATATTGTAAAGTTTAAAAAAAAAAAGTAATAATAAATAAATGATTAAAAAATGGTGTGTTTCTTGAAAATCTATGTAAAATATATTTTTAAAAATATATACATGGATGACAAACTTTTCAAATCCATCTCCACTCTCATCATCTATCAATGTCATTGCTTTAAGCTAGGTATTATCATCATTCACCTGGGATATGCCACCTTGAGGTAGGGATGGTATGTATCTTTTCATCATTATGATCCCAGTGCCTGGCACATGGCCAGAAGTTATTTATTTTTCAAATAAAATGTGTGCTTCTTCTGAGTCACTCAAATTTAACTTCACTGGTGCAGTTTAGTTATTCCCTCTTATCCACAAACCAGCCTCATCAGTGCAAGGTGAAAAGTTACAAGAGCAAGAAATTAACATTCAAATCCTAGATGGAGCTGATGAGGTAGTAAAGACAAAAATGATACCCAGCACATTAACCAGATGATTCTATAAAATGATACTATAACCACACTATAAAAAACAATAAACCAAGGAGTAACAAGTCCAAATGGGACATTACTTGACAAGTGTTGAAGATGTTAAACTTGAATAAATCAGAAGCAACACCCCTTCACAAAGGACACTGAGAAAATCGTTGGATTTATATATGTCATTGATTGCTGAAATAACTTTATACATATCACTGTCACCAGGACTATTCACCAGGAAAATGTGGTACTGCATTTCAATCAAGCCACTAGGTGGTATTTTTTAGGTGGAAACTGGAAAGACCCTACATGCATGCAAACACACCTCCAAAAGTTAACACTGGAAGATTCTTGCAAGAAGTGGTGATCATCATTCAGATGTACACAGCTCTACAGGCAAAAATTAAGCATTTTATGGGTCTCTTCTCTTAAATTCACTCTTTGGAGCTTATAAAATTTCATTACAATGTGGCTGCTCAAGGACCATATTCTCCTCTGAATTTATGCCTTTGCTACAGAGATTCTCTCCCAGATATACCATTCTGTGCTGCCATCTTGTTGACAAGTTCTTTCACACTCTACATCCAACTCATTGAGAAATCCATTGACCTTCAGCATACATCCAGAAAACAACTAGTTTTCTGCACCTCTTCCCTATTCCAAGTCATCACAAGGTCTCACCTGTATGACTACAATACCATTCTACCTGGGTTCCTGACTTCATTCTTGTTCTTCAACAGCTCAACAGCTTATTCCCAAGCTGACAGCATGATTCTTCTAAGAGATAAGCTGGATCATTGTTACTCTGTTTTCTTCCAAATTCTTCACCTCCTTTCATTCCACTTCTTTACATCCCACACTATTGTGACTCAGGCCTCCTTAATATTACTAAAACATTCCTGGATATACTTATTCTCTACAAGTGCAATGGTATTTCCTCCTTCAAGTCTCTGTTCAAATGTTCCCTTTCAATAAAGGCTGCTCAGACCCCCCAATGAAATTCCAACCCCTGCTCCCTTTCCAATCCTCACACCATAGTCTTTGCCATATTTTTTAGACTCACCTATTATATATGTTATCTATTGTCTCGTTTCCCTATCTTCACAAAGGCAGGATCTACAAATTCTTATATATTTTGTTCACTGATATATCCCAAGTGTATGTTTAGCATACAATATGTACTCAATAAACATTTGTTGAACAAATGAAAACTTTGCATTAGATGCTTCAGTAATGAAGGCCTTCCTTGAGGTTGACTTCACTATGGAAAATTTAGAAAATATATTGAGAGACACTGTTAGATTTATTGTTGAAGGCCAATTTTTATATTACATGTAGAATCTCAGGTAAAAGTTATTGTACCCAGAAGTGGAGGAGGGCTTTTAAAGGAAGAAAAAAATATGCAATTTGTCTAGTATTATAATATTGTTAGGAATTTATCAAAATGGAGAACAGTAAGTTTTTCTTTACTCTGCAAGAAAAATGCTGTCATGTTCTGGTACTGATATTTCTCATATCCAGTGGTCCATGGCATATTGGGACGAATGTGGGCCCTAGAGTAAGAGAGCATACATCATATTGTTCAAGCACTGAAATTATCCTAAGAATTTATAGCATCATAGCTAAAACAAAATATGTGTTTTCTACAAATTAGTCTTTCATATACTACTCACACTTGCATTTAAATACTATTTTCCTTTAAATTGACATGTTAAAAAAATTAAGTATATCTATCCAAACAAGTGAAGCTTTACATCACTACCATAAATGGAAAATTTTAAATAAAATTTTAAATAAATACTTAAAATTTAAATAAAATAATACACAAATAAATACAGAGGAAAATTAAAAAAATATATAATGAAAGCAAATAAATTCTAGCAGATCTTTTGTTGGCCCAATACTTTGGGTATGAGATCTTCACTTTCTTTATTGAAAATGGAGGACATAAAATGTTAAAAAGATATGAAAATGTACAACACAAAAACAAAACTTTTTTGACAGCACCAAAAGAAAAGAAAGAGAATTTAGAAGGGCTAACTGTTTCACTATGTGATTCAGGATTACTTAATTCTGCATCCAGATTTCCCCTAAAATCATCTCTGTGTCCCTAGAACCTTAGAGTAGTTTAGCGTTGGCTCTGGAGTCCAAAACACAGATTTAAATGCCAAGTCCATCACTTACCAACTCTGAAAACTTGACCTGGAGCCATTTTCCCTCACTTGTGAAATGGGGGCAATAGTGACTATTTTGAAGACTGATGTGACAGTAGAATATGAGAAACAGCTGAGCAAGCACTCTTAAATATTGGTACTCTTCTGGTCCCACTATAGGAGTAGCCGTGCAGACAACCCACAAACTGGAGAACAGTTATACCAAAGAAGTTCTTGGACTGTGCAAAGTCAAGTGGGACTTAGGAAGCATTAGTATAAAGCTAGTGGAGGTGATGGAATTCCAGCTGAGCTATTTCAAATCCTAAAAGATGATGATGTTAAAGTCCTGCACTCAATATGCCAGCAAATTTGGGAGACTCAGCAGTGGTCACAGGACTGGAAAAGGTCAGCTTTCATTCCAATCCTGAAGAAGCATAACGCCAAAGAATGTTCAAAGTACCACACAATTGCACTCTTTATCACATGCTAGCAAAGTAATGG
>NW_011494609.1:13436823-13454598 GCF_000754665.1 Bison bison bison
TTGCTTGGAAAATCCCATGGACGGAGGAGCCTATTAGGCTGCAATCCATGGGGTCGCTAAGAGTCGGACACAACTGAGCGACTTCACTTTCACTTTTCACTTTGATGTATTGGAGAAGGAAATGGCAACCCACTCCAGTGTTCTTGCCTGGAGAATCCCAGGGACGGGGGAGCCTGGTGGGCTGCCATCTATGGAGTCGCACAGAGTCGGACACAACTGAAGAGACTTAGCATAGCAAAGTAATGTTCAAAATTCTCCAAGCTAGGCTTCAACAGTATGAGAAGTCCCAGATGTTCAAGCTGGATTTATAAAAGGCAGAAGAACCAGAGATCAAATTGCCAACATCCATTGGATCATAGAAAAAGCAAGAAAATTCCAGAAAAACACTTTTGCTCGATTGACTAGGCTAAAGCCTTTGACTGTGTGGATCACAATACACTGTGGAAAATTCTTCAAGAGATGGGAATACAAGACCACCTGACCTGCCTCCTGAGAAATCTGTATGCAGGTCAGGAAGCAACAGTTAGAACTGGACATGGAACAACAGACTGGTTCCAAACTGGGAAAGGAGTACGTCTAGGCTGTATATTGTCACCTTGCTTATTTAACTTATATGCAGAGTACGTCATGTGAAATGCTGGGCTGGATGAAGCACAGGCTGAAATCAAGACTCCCAGGAGAAATATCAATTAATCTCAGATATGCAGAAGACACCATCTTTATGGCAGAAAGAGAAGAGGAACTAAAGAGCTTCTTGATGAAAGTGAAAGAGGAGTGAAAAAGCTGGCTTAAAACTCAACATTCATAAAATGAAGATCATGGCATCCAGTCCCATCATGTCATGGCAAATAAATGGGGAAACAATGGAAACAGCAACAGACTTTACTGTCTTGGGTTCCAAAATCACTTTGGGTGGTGATTGCAGGCATGAAATTAAAAGACACTTGCTCCTTGGAGGAAAATCTATGCCCAATCTAGACAGTATATTAAGAAGCAGAGACATTACTTTACCAACAAAGGTTCGTCTAGTCAAAGCTATGATTTTTCCAGTAGTCTTGTATGGATGTGAGAGTTGGACTATAAAGAAAGCTGAGGGCCGAAGAATTGATGCTTTTGAACTGTGGTGTTGGAGAAGACTCTTGAGAGTCCCTTGGACAGCAAGGAGATCCATCCAGTCCATCCTAAAGGAAATAAGTCTGGAATAGTCATTGGAAGGACTCATGCTGAGGCTGAAACTCCAATAGTCTGGCTACCTGATGCAAATAACTGACTCATTTGAAAAGATCCTGATGCTGAGAAAGATTGAAAGCAGGAGGAGAAGGGGACAACAGAGGATGAGATGGTTGGATGGCATCACCGACTCGATGGATATGAGTTTGAGGGAGCTCCGGGAGTTGGTGATTGACAGAGAAGCCCAGCGTGTTGCAATCCATTGGGTTGCAAAGAGACGGAAACAACTGAGCAACTGAACTGAACCGAACTGAAATGCTGGAGAGAGTGTGGAGAAAAGGGAACCTTCCTATACTGTTGGTGGGAATATAAATTAGTACAGCCACTATGGAGAACAGATGGTTGAATGGCATCAACTCGATGGACATAAGTTTGAGCAAGCTCTGGGAGATGGTGAAGGACAAGGAAGCCTGGCGTTCTGCAGTCCATGGGGTTGTAAAGACCGGACACTACTGACTGAGTAACAAAGAACTCTTCTGGTCAAAAAAGAGTCTTGGAGTTTAGTATCAATGACTAAAACCCTGTTCAGGCCATGCTTGCATCCTCACTGTCAAGGGCTCAAAGTTCTATTTGATGGGCTTATGGTTTATATTGTATAATTGACATTTATGTCAATATGTTATCATAGTTTGGTGGTTTGAGTGGAGTGTGACAGTAAATGCTAGGTCAAGTGAGTCTGTTTGGGGAACAAAGATGATCTCTCAGCCTTTACAGTTAAAAATGTTATCTCTGCCAGAAGAGGGCTGGCTCAGAGTATTCAAGATATAAAACTTGGCTTGGCTGACTTGCTCAAGAATAATTCACTGAACTGAGGTAATCTGCAAGGGTCACCACTGACTCATCAAGAACATTCACCATTTCCTCTTCTTTACCATACATTTCACCATGATTCCTGCCTTTACCAAGTAATATACATCCCAGCAAAAGGAAACTCGCATTTTGGGTATATTTTCCCCATCTGTATAAAAGCAGGGGCCATTGAGGGAGGTGATATATTTTTAAATTCATATAACTATTAAAATGGCCAATTAAAATTATTTGAATAACTCAAAAAATTAAATAGGAAAAGCAGAAATGTCTACAAACTAAAATACAATTGTTTTACTTCTCTATGAAAAACCAATTTTAATTTCACATTTTGAAAAGGTGGCAATAAATGTTCATGTTTTTCATTTTTAAAAAGGCAGTAGCTAGGAGGAAAATGCAGGCTACAGTGAAAGCCTGTGGTTTAAATTCTTTTTAGATTTTATAATAATCTTTATCTTTCTGTATTTTCTTCCTTTATTAATATCACAGGACAGCCAGATTTAATTATCTCCTTTTAAATTTCTCTTATTTCTTTGTTTGGCTCATTTACTTGTTTATCTCTTTAATGTGGACTGTTATGTGGGGAGTAGAAAAGAGAAGACAAGGAGATGCTTTCTATGTCACCTTTTATGACAGAAGTTAGATTATATTTTATTATTTTGATTCAAAAAGAGTTTATTGGGCTTGAAGGTGTGGGTGGCAAAGAAATTCTTCTTTGAGGGAAAAAGGGTTTATTCATTCAATAATTACATCTCTTAGTAGAGAAAAAGGATTACTAAATAAAGAAAGATGCTGAGACAATTATTTGGAAGAAAGATCAAGTTACATCACTTTTCACAAAAGACTACAAATTTATTTTTAAATAAAATAAAATGTGATCAAGATGGAGAAGTAGCAGGACGTAAAGCTCACTTCCTCCCACAAATACATCAAAAACACATCTACACATGGAATGATTCACAAAGTATGTCTACTGAAGACTGGGAGAAGACCTCAGACTTCTAAAAAGGCAAGAAAGCCTCCATGTGACTTGGTAGGAGAAAAGAAAAATAAGAAAATAATCTGGATGGAAGCTGTGCCCTTGGGAAGGAGCTGTAAAAGAGGAAAGGTTCCTACACTCTGGGACATCCCTTCACCAGCAGGAGATCAGCAAGGACAGAGTGGGAGCTTCAGAGCCTCAGAGGAGAACACAGCAACTGCTTTGTGGCAGCCAGAATGAAGAGAGACCTGCACAGATGGTCAGTGCCACCACCCCACACTCTCCAGCCTGAGACACATATCTGCTGGTTCAGGTGGGAGCTGGGTGCTGAAGCACAGATTTCAGAGATCAAACCTAGAGGAGAAAATTGGGGTTGGCTGCATGAAACAGCCTGAAGAAGCTGAAGTTTAGTATGACTGCAACTGAGGGCATATGTGGAGGAAGCCTGGACTACCTTAGAGGCCAGAGGCCACTGTTAGCGGTGCATATGGGGAAGGCTGGGACCCACCACTGCAGCCTTTTTCCCTGTGCATGCTGTCAGGTGGAAGGACATGACCTATACAACTTCTAGGAGTGGTTATAAGCTGCTGCTGCCACATCCTGAGCTTCAGGAGTGGTCACAAGCTACTACCTCCTTAATTGTATGCTCTGGGATGCATGTGAGCACTGCTCACTGCTGCTAACTGCTGCTCACTGCTTACTGCTGCTCACTGCTGCTCACTGCTCCTGAGAACTCCAGGACCAGACACCGACGACCACATCTGCACACTCCCTACCAAGGAGACAATGACCAGCACACGCTGAGGAAGAGGCAACAGGCATCCATACTAAAAATAAAACCCTTCCACAAAAAATATTAAAACCACATGAGCTACATAGAGATATTCCCACATAAACAGCCCTCCAAGAACACAGTAGATAACTGCTTCTCCTAAACTCTCAAAGTAAGGAAAAGAAAATTAAAATGAAGAAGTAGAGGAACTACTCCCAGTTAAAGGACCAAGAGAGGGACTTCCCTGGTGGTCCAGTGGCTAAGACTCCACACTCCAAATGCAGGGAGCCCAGATTCGATCCCAGATCAGGGAACTAGATCCCACATGCCACAACTATGAGTCTGCATGCTTCAACTAAAAGGTCCCTCATGCAGCAACAAAGACTGACAATCACTCATACTGCAGCTAAGACCTGGCATAACCAAATAAATAAATTAAAAAAAAAAAAAAGACCAAGCAAATTCCCCTGAAAAAACACAATGAAACAGATCTCTTGAGTCAAATGACATGGATTTCTAAAAGTGGATAATGAAAATACTGAAAGGCTACATCAACAGAAATGCAGATTACTCTAAAAAGGAACTAGAAATTATAAAGAGGAACCAGGAATATTAGAAAACTCACTTGCTGGACTTCCCTCGTGGCTCAGATGGTAAAGCAATGCAGGAGACCTGGGTTCAATCCCTGGGTCAGGAAGATATCCTGTAGAAGGAAATGGCAACCCACTCCAGTATTCTTGCCTTGAAAATCCCATGGATGGAGAAGCCTGGTAGGCTACAGTCCATTGGGTTGCAAAGAGTCAGACATAACTGAGTGACTTCACTTTCACTTTTCACTTGCTGAGACAAAAGCTGAGCTAAAGGCAATAAGTAGAAGAATGAATACTGCAGAAGAATGAATAAGTGATCTGGTAAATAGAATAATAGAAATCACCCAATCAGTACAGGAGACAGAAAGTAAAAAAAAAAAAAAGGCAATATAAGTCCTATGGAATAACATAAAGTGTGCCAATCTATGCATAATAGGGATTCTAGAAAGGGAAAAAAAGAGAAAAGGGAATGGAAAATATATTTGAAGAAATTATGGCTGAAAACTTCCCAAACCTAAAGAAGGAAACATGTCCAAATACAGGAAGCACAGAGGGTCCCAAACAAAATATACCCAAACAGACATACACGAAGACACACTATGATTAAAGTTAAAGATAAAGAGAGGATTCTAAAGGCAACAAGAAAAGAACAAAAGAATTAATTACAAGGGAACCCCCATAAGGCTATAAGCTGATTTCTCTACTGAAACACTGCAGGCCAGAAGAGAGCAGCAAGATATTTTCAAAGTCTTGAAAGTGAAAATTTTGCAACCTGGGATATTCTAACCAGCAGAACAGACAGAGAACATCATTTAGAACAGAAAGAGAGAGAAAGAATTTCTCAGACAAGCCAAAACTAAAAAACAAACAAACAAACAAACAGAGCAATACTAAACCTATCCTAAAGAAAATATTGAAAATTCTCCTATAAATAGAAAAGAAGAATCTATAGGAAAGGGAAAAATCACAATTGGAAAGTATTAGGGCTTTCCTGATAAGTCAGTTGGTAAAGAATCTGCCTGCAATGCAGGAGACTCCAATTTGATACCTGGATCAGGAAGATCCCCCGGAGAAGGGATAGGCTACCCACTCTAGTATTCTTGGGCTTCCCTTGTGGCTTAGCTGGTAAAGAATCCACCTGCAACTCAGGAGACCTGGGTCCGATCCCTGGGTTGGGAAGATCCCCTGGAAAAGGGAAAAGCTACCCACTCCAGGATTCTGGCCTGGAGAATTCCATGGACTGTATATAGTCCATGGGGTCTCAAATAGTTGGACATGAACAAAAAACTTTTACTTCACACAGATTAAAAAAGTTAAAGTTTTTTTTTGATGAACAGCAAAAGAATGAACATGAAAATGTAAAAGAGGATATCAAAATTATACAATGTAGGTGAGGAGAGTAAGAAACATAGATTTTTTCCCCCTAGAATGTGTTTGGGGGAATGTGTATAGAATGTGTATAGACTGATAGACCTATATGTCTATCAGTCTAAGGCAATTTAGATATAGGAATGGGTTAATGTACTTGAAAAATTGGGTAACCACAAGTCAGAAACATGCAATAGATCCACAGAAGCAAAAAAGAGAGAACAAAAGCATAATGTCAAAGAAAATCATTAAACCACAAAAGGGGAAAAAAAAAAAAGGATAAAGAAGAAATATAAAATCAATGGGAAAACTAGGCCTAAAATGACAATAAGTACATATCTATCAATAATTACCCTTACATGGCATGGACTAAATGCTCCAATCAAAAAACACAGAGTGGGAAATCAGATTTTTTTTTAATTTTATTTTTAAACTTTACAATATTGTATTGGTTTTGCCAAATATCAAAATGAATCCACCACAGGTATACATGTCTTCCCCATCCTGAACCCTCCTCCCTCCTCCCTCCTCATACCATCCCTCTGGGTCATCCCAGTGCACCAGCCCCAAGCATCCAGTATCGTGCATTGAACCTGGACTGGCGACTCGTTTCATACATGATAGTATACATGTTTCAATGCCATTCTCCCAAATCTTCCCACCCTCTCCCTCTCCCACAGAGTCCATAAGACCGTTCTATATATCAGTGTCTCTTTCGCTGTCTCGTATACAGGGTTATTGTTACCATCTTTCTAAATTCCATATATATGTGTTAGTATACTGTACTGGTGTTTTTTTTCTGGCTTACTTCACTCTGTATTATAGGTTCCAGTTTCATCCATCTCATTAGAACTGATTCAAATGTATTCTTTTTAATGGCTGAGTAATACTCCATTGTGTATATGTACCACTGCTTTCTTATCCATTCATCTGCTGATGGACATCTAGGTTGCTTCCATGTCCTGGCTATTATAAACAGTGCTGCGATGAACATTGGGGTACACGTGTCTCTTTCCCTTTTGGTTTCCTCAGTGTGTATGCCCAGCAGTGGGATTGCTGGATCATAAGGCAGTTCTATTTCCAGTTTTTTAAGGAATCTCCACACTGTTCTCCATAGTGGCTGTACTAGTTTGCATTCCCACCAACAGTGTAAGAGGGTTCCCTTTTCTCCACACCCTCTCCAGCATTTATTGATTGTAGACTTTTGGATCGCAGCCATTCTGACTGGCGTGAAATGGTACCTCATTGTGGTTTTGATTTGCATTTCTCTGATAATGAGTGATGTTGAGCATCTTTTCATGTGTTTGTTAGCCATCTGTATGTCTTCTTTGGAGAAATGTCTATTTAGTTCTTTGGCCCATTTTTTGATTGGGTGGTTTATTTTTCTGGAATTGAGGTGTAGGAGTTGCTTGTATAGTTTTGAGATTAGTTGTTTGTCAGTTGCTTCATTTGCTATTATTTTCTCCCATTCTGAAGGCTGTCCTTTCACCTTGATAATAGCTTCCTTTGTTGTGCAGAAGCTTTTAAGTTTAATTAGGTCCCATTTGTTTATTTTTGCTTTTATTTCCAATATTCTGGGAGGTGGGTCATAGAGGATCCTGCTGTGATGTATGTCAGAGAGTGTTTTGCCTATGTTCTCCTCTAGGAGTTTTATAGTTTCTGGTCTTACGTTGAGATCTTTAATCCATTTTGAGTTTATTTTTGTGTATGGTGTTAGAAAGTGGTCTAGTTTCATTCTTTTACAAGTGGTTGACCAGTTTTCCCTGCACCACTTTTTAAAGAGATTGTCTTTAATCCTTTGTATATTCTTGCCTCCTTTGTCAAAGATAAGGTGTCCATATGTGTGTGGATTTATCTCTGGGCTTTCTATTTTGTTCCATTGATCTATATTTCTGTCTTTGTGCCAGTACCATACTGTCTTGATGACTGTGGCTTTGTAGTAGAGCCTGAAGTCAGGTAGGTTGATTCCTCCAGTTCCATTCTTCTTTCTCAAGATAGCTTTGGCTAATCGAGGTTTTTTGTATTTCCATACAAATTGTGAAATTATTTGTTCTAGCTCTGTGAAGAATACTGTTGGTAGCTTGATAGGGATTGCATTGAATCTATAAATTGCTTTGGGTAGTATACTCATTTTCACTATATTGATTCTTCCAATCCATGAACATGGCATATTTCTCCATCTACTAGTGTCCTCTTTGATTTCTTTCACCAGTGTTTTATAGTTTTCTATATATAGGTCTTTGCCTACAATATGTTATCTATTAGAGACCCACAGGAGGGCAAAGGACACACATGGACTGAAAATGAGGGAATGGAGACATATACTTCATGAGAATGGAAATGACACAAAAGTGGGGATCACAATACTCACATCAGACAAAATAGATTTCAAAACAAAGACCATAAAGGAAGATAAAGAAGGACACTACATAATGATAAAAGGATCAACACAAGAAGAGGATATTACACTCATCAAAATATATACACCTAATATAGGATCACTCAGATACATAAAACAAATGCAAACAAAACAGATTAGTATTTGTTAGTATTTAAAGGGAGAAATTGACAAGAATACAATAATAGTAGGAGATTTTAACACCTCACTCACATTAATGAACAAATCTTTGAGACAGAAAATCAGTAAGGCAACAGAAATCCTACATGATACAATAGAATAGTTAGACTTAATTGATATTTTCAAGACTTTAGAGTAAGTTCTATATACAAACCTTCAAGTGGAGAACTTTCAAAGATGTGAACATGTGTTTGCATGTGCAATAAAGTTAGTTCATGTGTCTGGTGTACCTTGTCACATGCCAACATCCTTTACAAGTGGTTATGCTTTTGTGTACTTTACTGTACAGTACTTGTATAGAGTGTAGTAGCACAGTATCTTTATTTTAAGCTCAGGATCAGTTCAGTTCAAGTGCTCAGTCATAGCCGACTCTTCACGATCCCATGGACCGCAGCATGCCAGGCATCCCTGTCCATCACCAACTCCTGGAGTTTACTCAAACTCATGTCCATTGAGTTGGTAATGCCATCCAACCATCTCATCCTCTGTCATCCCCTTCTCCTCCCGCCTTCAATCTTTCCCAGCATCAGGGTCTTTTCAAATGAGTCAGTTCTTGGTATTAGGTGGACAAAGTATTGGAGTTTCAGCTTTAACATCAGTCGTTCCAATGAATATTCAGAACTGATTTCCTTTAGGATTGACTGGTTGGATCTCCTTGCAGTCCAAGGGACTCTTAAGAGTTTTCTCCAACACTGTAGTTCAAAAGCATCAATTCTTTGGCGCTCAGCTTTCTTTATAGTCCAACTCTCACATCCATACGTGACCACTGGAAAAACCATAGCCTTGACTAGACAGACGTTTATTGGCAAAGTAATGTCTCTGCTTTTTAATATGCTGTCTAGCTTGGTCATAACTTTTCTTCCAAGGAGTAAGTGTGTTTTAATTCACGGCTGCAGTCACCATCTGCAGTGATTTTCCAGCCCAGAAAAGTAAAGTCTGCCACTCTTTCCATTATTTCCCCATCTATTTGCCATGAAGTGATGGAACTGGATGTCATGATCTTAGTTTTTTGAATGTTGAGCTTTAAGCCAACTTTTTCACTCTCCTCTTTCACTTTCATCAAGAGGCTATTTAGTTCTTCTTCATCTTCTGCCATTAGGGTGGTGTCATCTGCATATCTGAGGTTATTGATATTTCTCCTGGCAATCTTGATTCCAGCTTGTGCTTCTTCCAGCCCAGTGTTTCTCATGATGTACTCTGCATGTAAGTTAGATAAGCAGGGTGACAATATACAGTCTTGACGTACTGTTTTCCCGATTTGGAACCAGTCTGTTGTTCCATGTCGAGTTCTAACTGTTGCTTCCTGACCTGCATATAGGTTTCTCAAGAGGCACGTCAGGTGGTCTGGTATTCCCATCTCTTTAAGAATTTTCCACAGTTTGTTGTGATCCACACAGTCAAAGGCTTTGGCATAGTCAATAAAGCAGAAATAGATATTTTTTCTGGAACTCTCTTGCTTTTTCGATGATCCAATGGATGTTGGCAATTTGATCTCTGGTTCCTCTGCCTTTTCTACAACCAGCTTGAACATCTGGAAGTTCACGGTTCGTGTATTGCTGAAGCCTGGCTTGGAGAATTTTGAGCATTATGTTACTAGCATGTGAGATGAGTGCAATTGTGTGATAGTTTGAGCATTCTTTGGCATTGCCTTTGTTTGGGATTGGAAAGAAAACAGACCTTTTCAGTCCTGTGGCGACTAATAACCTTAATGCAGTTATCAATACCAGCAGTTTGACACTGGTACAGCAATATTACCTGAGTGACAAGTATAAAGTGTATTTCATCAGTTTTTTTTTTTTTTTCATACTCTTTCCCTTTGCTATTTTGCAGTGGAAGCATACAATTCTATTACTTTTATTACATGTGTAAATTTGTGTCACCACTGCCACAATTACAGAGCTGTTCCATCACCTCTCACAAACATTGAGCTTTCTGTTCAAATCAATCCCTCCCTATCATAACCCCAATGGCAATCACTAATTTATTCACCATCACTAAGATCTTGTCATAGTGCATCTACTTTTATGTAAAGTGAAATCACACCATATAGTTATCTGATATTGGCCTTTTCCCCTCAGGATAATACTCTTGAAGCCATACAAGTTGTTGTGTGTACCTGAAGTGTGTCCTTCTTTAGTGCTGCAGTTAGTATTCTACGGTACAAACATCCAACAGTTTATCTATTCACTTTGTGCAGGACATTGAGGTGCTTCCAGTTTTAGGCTATGAACATTTATGTACAAGTGTTTGTGTAAATATAAATCTTTGTTCTATATGGTAAACTCTCAGAAAACTACTGGACGTTTCCTAGAATGGTGGCACCATTTTACATTCTGACCAGCAATGTATGAGAAATCCAGATGCTCTGTTCTCTTGTGAACACCTACTATTTCAAGCCTTTTGTTACTTCAGCCATTCTAATAGATGTGTAGTGGTATCTCATTGTGGCTTTAATTTACATATTACTAAGGTCTAGTGTGGAGAAGGCAATGGCAACCCACTCCAGTACTCTTGCCTGGAGAATCCCAGGAATGGGGGAGCCTGGTGAGCTGCTGTCTCTGGGGTTGTACAGAGTCAGACACGACTGAGCGACTTCACTTTCACTTTTCACTTTCATGCATTGGAGAAGGAAATGGCAACCCACTCCAGTGTTCTTGCCTGGAGAATCCCAGGGACGGGGGAGCCTGGTGGGCTGCTGTCTCTGGGGTCGCACAGAGTCAGACGAGCCTGAAGCAACTTAGCAGCAGTAGCAGCAGCAAGATCTAGTGCTGTTGAAATCTTTTCATTTGCTTGTTTTCCATCAGCATATCTGTGGTGAAGCTTTTATTCAAATATATTATCCATTTTTAAACTGGGTTACTTAATTTTTACTGTTGAATTCAAAGAATTATTTATATATTCTGGATACAAGTCCTTTGTTAGACATTTGGTTTATAATTCTTTCTCCCAGTCTGTGCAATGTCTTTTCATTCTCTTCACATTGCCTTTAGCCTAGCAAGAGTGGTTTTGTTTTGTTTTGTTTTGATAAAGTCTACTTTATCAGCTCTATTATAAATTGTTTTTGATGGTATATCTAAGTATTCTTCACCTAACCCCTGGTCATGAATGGAAATCTTATTTTTTCTTTTCCAAACTCTTTTTCTTTTTTTGCTTGCTTTATTGTTCAGAGTGGAACACCCTTATGCTGAAAAAGACTGGTGAAAGTAGACACACTTATCTGAGACTTACGGATAAACATTCAGTCTGCTACATTGAATACAATGTGAGCTACTGTTGTTTTGTAGATACTTTTTTATCATGTTGAAGTTTCTATTTCTACTTTGCTGGGAGGTTTTAGCATGAGTGGGTGTGAAATTTTCTCAAAAGACATTTATGCCTCAATCAATATGATCATGTGTTTTTTCCTTTAGAGTTTGCATGGCAGTTTGCATTAATTCATTTTTGAGTTTTGAAACAACTTTGACCCATTTGGTCATGATGTGTTATTCCTTTACATATTTATAAATATTTGTTAAAACTTTTTGAATCTATGACCAGGAGATCTGTGGTTCAAATACCAATTATATTTTAAAGTCTTTGCAATGTCAATTCTGGTCCTATGTAGAGGCCAACCTAAAACCTGGGTAATGTTTTATATCATAATTCAGTTCTCAAAGCATTCACTGTGTTCATTTTTAGTCACTTTTATGCATAGGCCACTTCAGGCTGAGCCTGGGACTATAGACATAGATGCAAAGGGTCTCTTTCTCTCGCTTGTCTTCTCAGTGATCTCCCCAGTCTCTAGTTAGGGGGAAGCAGCAAACAGACACGATGCTGCCTCTCCTGCATTTGCTTGATGAAGGGGATGGAACTCTACCACTGTATATGCAGCAGTAATGCCAGATTAGGGTGTGAGGATGGGGAGAGGGCACCACTTCCTTGCTGTTATTTGTTCAGTAAAAAGGAGTGCTTTGATGGAGGCTATACTCCAAGACTCTTAAACTATAAGTAAAGAAAGGGACTCTGCCCAGAGCTGCCTCTTCTGAGGTGCTAGAGGGCAAAGCAGGGTAAAAAGGATGTCATCAAAGAGCTTCTTCCTTTCAGTCTTCTGGATGGAGGGAGCAGACTTCTCCTGGGAATAACTGATTTTTTTTTTTTTTTTTTATTGTGTCCTGTGGTGATTCTGAGTTCCAGGACATTCTAGCACCCAGAAAAGGATATACATGAGAAATAAATAAATTAAGCTCAGGGAATTCACCATAAATATTTCTTCTTCCTTAGCTTTCTTAATTTCACCTTTTTCAAAATCTTCTGATAATTGCTTTCTGTGGGCCCAGGGTTTTAGTTATAATTACCAGAAGTAGGATGTTTGCTAAGTCACTTCAGTCGTGTCTGACTCTCTGCGACCCCATAGAGGGCAGCCCACCAGGCTCCCCTGTCCCTGGGATTCTCCAGGCAAGAACACTGGAGTGGGTTGCCATTTCCTTCTCCAATGCATGAAAATGAAAAGTGAAAGTGAAGTCGCTTAGTCGTGTCTGACTCTTAGCGACCCCATGGACTTCAGCCTACCAGGCTCCTCCGTCCATGGGATTTTCCAGGCAAGAGTACTGGAGTGGGGTGCCATTGCCTTCTCCGAGAAGTAGGATAAAATGTATTTATTCCACCTTGACGAGATAGAGAACCTCCTATTATTTTATTTTCATTACTAGTGAGATTGACTTTGTTTTCTATGTGTTAATTTTTATTTCCTCTTCGTTGAATAACTTATTCATATCCTTTGGTCAATCTCAAATGATATTTAAATGTTTTTCTAATTATTTAATATGAATGCTTTAGGAATTGCTTATAATAATTTACTATAAAATTTCTCCATCGTTTTTGTCTTTTTATATGTTTTTGACATATAGTTTTGACAAAACTATAGTTTTTTCCCTTATTGAAAAATTCAGGCTTAAGTTGAAGAAAGTAGGGAAAACCACTAGCTCATTCAGGTATGACCTAAATAAAATGCCTTATGATTGTACAGTGAAAGTAACAAATAGATTCAAGGAATTAGATCTGATAGACAGAGTGCCTGAAGAACTATGGACAGAGGTTCCTAATATTGTACAGGAGACAGTGATCAAAACCATCCCCAAGAAAACAGAAATGCAAAAAGGCAAAAATGGTTATCTGAGGAGGCCTTATTAATAGCTGAGGAAAAGAAGATAAGCGAAAGGCAAAGGAGAAAAAGAAAGATATACCCATTTGAATGCAGAGTTCCAAAGAATAGTAAGGAGAGATAAGGAAGCCTTCTTACGTGAACAATGCAAAGAAATAGAGGGAAACAATAGAATGAGAAAGACTAGAGAGCTCATCAAGAAAATTGAAGATACCAAGGGAACATTTTATGCAATTATGAGCACAATAAAGGATAGAAACAGCAAGGACCTAACAGAAGCAGAAGAGATTAAGAAGAAGTGGCAAGAATACACAGAAGAACTGTACAAAAAGTTATTAATGACTTGGATAATCCTGATGGTGTGATCACTCACCTAGAGCCAGACATCCAATTGGGCCTTAGGAAACATTAGTATGAACAAAACTAGTGGAGGTGATGGAATTCCAGTTGAGCTATTTCAAATCCTAAAAGATAATGCTGTGGAAGTGCCACACTCATTACATCAGCAAATTTGGAAAACTCAGCAGTGGCCACAGGACTGGAAAAGGTCAGTTTTCATTCCAATCCCAAATAAAGACAATACAAAAGAATGTTCAAACTACTGCATAATTTCATTCACTTCACATATTAGCAAGGTTATGCTCAAAATCCTAAGCTAGGCTTCAACAGTACATGAACCAAGAACTTCCAGTTGTTCAAGCTGGATTTAGAAAAGGCAGAAGAACCAGAGATCAACTTGCCAACATCTTCTGGATCATAAACAAAGAAAGGGAATTTCAGAAAAACATCCACTTCATTGACTATGCTAAAATCTTTGACTTTGTGGATCCAAACAAACTGAGGAAAATTCTTAAAGAGATGGGAATACCAGATCACCTTCCCTATCTACTGAGAAACCTGTATGTAGGTCAAGAAGCAACAATTAGAACCGGGTGTAGAATTACGGACTGGTTCAAAATTCGGAAAGTAGTATTTTAAGGCTGTTTACTGTCATCCTGCTTATTGAACTTATATGCAGACTATATCATGTGACATGCTGGGCTGGAAGACTCACAAGCTGGAATCAAGATTGCCAGGAGAAATATCAACAACCTGAGATGTGCAGATGATAGCACTCTAATGACAGAAAGTGAAGGGGAACTAAAGAGCTTCTTGATGAGGATGAAAGAGGAGAGAGAAAAAGCTGGCTTAAAACTCAACATTTAAAAAAACTAAGATCATGGCATCTAGTCCCATCACTTCATGGCAAATAGATGGGGGAAAAATGGATACAGTTACAGATTTTTTTTGGGGGGGGGCTCCAAAATCACTGTGGGCAGTGACTGTAGCATGAAATTAAAAGAGGCTCGTTCCTTGGAAGAAAAGCTATGACAAACCTGCTGCTGCTGCTTAGACAGCGTATTAAAAAGCAGACACATCATTTTGCCAATAAAGGTCCATTTAGCCAAAGGTGTGGTTTTTTCAGTAGTCACATATGGATGTGAGAGTTGGCTGAACACCAACCAACTGATGCTTTTGAACTGTGGTGCTGGAAAAGGCTCTTGAGAGTCCCTTGGACAGCAAGGAGATCAAACCAGTCAATCCTAAAGGAAATCAATCCTGAATATTCATTGGAAGGACTGATGCCTGAGTGATATTTCATTGTATATATGTACCACAGCTTCTTTATCCATTCATCTGTCAATGATTGGATTCATCTGTCAATGAACGGATTCATCTGTCAATGATGAATGTCTAGGTTGCTTCCTTGTCCTAACTATTGTGAATACAGCCACAATGAACATTGGGATACATGTGTCTTTTTCAGTTTTGCTTTCCACAAGGTGTATGCCTAGGAGTGGGTCATATGATGGTTTTATTCCCCGTTTTTAAAGGAATCTCCATACTGTTCTCCATAGTGGCTGTATCAATTCACATTCCCACCAACAGTGCCAGAAGGTTCCCTTTTCTCTACACCCTTTCCAGCATTTAGATTTTTTGTATATTTTTTCAAGAGGGCCATTCTGACTGGTGTGAGGTGATATCTCATTGTAGTTTTGATTTGCATTTCTCTAATAATGAGTGACGTTAAGCATCTTTTCATGTGTTTATTAGCATTTGTATGTCTTCTTTGGAGAAATGTCTGTTTAGCTCTTTTTCCCTGTTTTTGAATGGGTTGTTTGTTTTTCTGGTGTTGACTTGTATGAGCTGCTTGTACGTTTTTTATATTAACCCTTTGTCAGTTGTTTCATTTGTTATTATTTTCTCCCATTCTGAGGGTTGTCTTCTCACCTTGTTTATAGTTTCCTTTTCTGTGCAAAAGATTTTATGTTTAATTAGGTCTCACTTTTTTATTTTTGTTTTTACTTCTATTACTCTAGGAGGTGGGTCATAGAGGATCTTGCTTTATGTCATCGAGCATTCTGGCTATGTTTTCCTCTAAGAGATTTATAGTGTCTGGTCTTACATTTAGGTCTTTAATCCATTTTCAGTTTATCTTTGTGTATGGTGTTAGGAAGTGTTCTAATTTCATTCTTTTACATGTAGATGTCCAGTTTTCCCAGAGAAGGCGATGGCACCCCACTCCAGTACTCTTGCCTGGAAAATCCCATGGGCGGAGGAGCCTGGTAGGCCGCAGTCCATGGGGTCGCTAAGAGTCGGACACGAGTGAGCGACTTCACTTTCACTTTTCATTTTCATGCATTGGAGAAGGAAATGGCAACCCACTTAAGTGTTCTTGCCTGGAGGATTCCAGGGACGGTGGAGCCTGGTGGGTTGCCGTCTATGGGGTCCCACAGAGTTGGACATGACTGAAGCGACTTAGCAGCAGCAGTCCAGTTTTCCCAGAACCATTTATTGAAGAGGCTGTCTTTGCTCCATTGCATATTCTTGCCTCCTTTCTCAAAAATAAGGTATGTGGGTTTATCTCTGGGCTTTCAATCTTGTTCCATTGATCTATATTTCTGTTTTTTGTGTCAGTACCATACTGTCTTGATTACTATAGCTTTGTAGTGTAGTATGAAGTCTGATGGCCAGCTACTGTGCTCCTCATCTTCAAGGATCTCATCTCCTTTGCAAAACTTTTTAACCACCACTGCACTGTATGCTTGCTAGCAGTTCCTGGGCCAGATGCTTTCCTGATGTTGCAAGTCATCTCTGCTGCTTAAGAACCCATTTGAACTCAAAAAAAAAAAAAAAACACCCAAATTTGCTTTTTGTCTAATATCATTTCTATAGTCTAAAATAAATACAAAATAAATAGCAATTACTCCTTACTGCAAAATTCAGACATAAAATGAAGAAAGTAGGGAGAAGGCAATGGCGGCCCACTCCAGTACTCTTGCCTGGAAAATCCCATGGATGGAGGAGTCTTGTGGGCTGCAGTCCATGGGGTCGCTGGGAGTCAGACACGACTTCACTTTCACGTTTCACTTTCATGCATTGGAGAAGGAAATGGCAACCCACTCCAGTGTTCTTGCCTGGAGAACACCAGGGACAGGGGAGCCTAGAGGGCTGCCATCTATGGGGTCTCACAGAGCTGGACATGACTGAAGCGACTTAGCAGAAGCAGGGGAAACCACTAGACCACTGAGGTATGACATAAATCAAATCCCTTATGATTATACAGTGGAAGTGACAAATAGATTCAAGGGATTAGATATGATAGAGTGCCTGAAGAACTATGGACAGAGGCTCATGACATCGTACAGGAGGCAGTAATCAAGACTATCCCCAAGAAAAATAAAAGTAAAAATACAAAATGATTGTCTGGGGAGGCCTTACAAATAGCTGAGAAAAGAAGAGAAGCTAAAGGCAAAGGAGAAAAGGAAAGACATACCCGACTGAATGCAGAGTTCCAAAGAATAGCAATGAAAGATAAGAAAGCTTTCCTCAGTGATCACTGCAAAGAAATAGAGGAAAACAATAGAATGGGAAACACTAGAGATTTCGTCAATAAAATTAGAGATACCAAGGGAACATTTCATCCAAAGATGGGCACAATAAAGGACAGAAACAGTTTGGACCTAACAGAAGCAGAAGATATTAAGAAGAGGTGGTAAAAATACACAGAAGAACTATACAAAAAAGATCTTCATGACTCAGATAACCACGATGGTGTGATCACTCACCTAGAGCCAGACATTCTGGAATGCAAAGTAAAGTGGGCCTTAGGAAGCATCAATATGAACAATGCTAGTGGGGGGGGGGGTGATGGAATTCCAGCTGAGCGATTTCAAATACTAAAAGATGATGTTGTGAAAGTGCTGCACTCAATATGCCAGCAAATTTGGAAAACTCAGCAGTAGCCACAGGACTGGAAAAGGTCAGTTT
>NW_011494609.1:13454698-13467071 GCF_000754665.1 Bison bison bison
GGGGGGGGGGGGGGGGGATGGAATTCCAGCTGAGCTATTTCAAATACTAAAAGATGATGTTGTGAAAGTGCTGCACTCAATATGCCAGCAAATTTGGAAAACTCAGCAGTAGCCACAGGACTGGAAAAGGTCAGTTTTCATTTCAATCTCAAAGAAAGGCAATGCCAAAAAATGTTCAAACTACTACACAACTGCACTCATCTCACATGCAGCAAAGTAATGCTCAAAATTCTCCAAACCAAGCTTTAACAGTATGTGAACTATGAACTTCCAGATGTTCAAGCTGGATTTACAAAAGGCAGAGGAACCAGAGATCAAATTGCCAACATCTGCTGGAACATTTAAAAAGTACCTGATGCAAAGAACTAACTCCTTGGGAAAAAAAACCCGATGCTGGGAAAAATTGAAGGCAGGAGAAGAAGGGGGAGACAGAGAATGACATGGTTGGATGGCATCACCGACTCGATGGACATGAGTTTGAGCAAGAGAAAAAGCAAGAGTTCCAGAAAAACATCTACTTCTGCTTTATGGATATGCCAAAGCCTTTGACTATGAAGATCACAACAAACTATGGAAAATTCCTCAAGAGATGGGAATACCAGACCACCTAACCTGCCTCGTGAGAAATCTGTATGCAGGTCAAAAAGCAACAGGGAACAATGGACTGGTTTCAAATTGGGAAAGGAGTACGTCAAGGTTGTATATTGTCACTCTGCTTATTTAACTTATATGCAGAGTACATCATGCAAAATGCAGTGCTAGATGATGCACAGGCTGGAATCAAGATTGCTGGGAGAAATATCAATAACCTCAGATACCCAGATGACACCATCCTTATGGCAGAAAGCAAAGACGAACTAAAGAGCTTCTTGACGAATGTGAAACAGGAGAGTGAAAAAGCTAGCTTAAAACTCAACATTCAAAAAATGAATATCATGACATCAGTCCCATCACTTCATGGCAAATAGATGGGGAAACAATGGAAACCAATGGAAACAGTGACAGATTTTATTTTCTTGAGCTCCAAAATCACTGCAGATGGTGACTGCAGCCATGAAATTAAAAGATACTTGTTCCTTGGGAGAAAAGTTATGATCAACTAGACAGTATATTAAAAAGCAGAGTTATTATTTGCCAACAAAGGTCTTTCTAGTCAAAGCTATGGTTTTTCCAATAGTCATGTTTGGATATTAGAATTGGACCATAAAAAAAGCTGAGTACTGAAGAACTGATGTTTTTGAATTGTGGCATTGGAGAAGACTCTCAAGAGTCCCTCGGACTGCAAAGAAATCCAACCAGTCCATCCTAAAGGAAATCAATCCTGAATATTCATTGGAAGGACTGATGCTGAAGCTGAAGCTCCAATACTTTGGCCACCTGATGCCAAGAACTGACTCATTGGAAAAGACCCTGACACTAGGAAAGATTGAAGGCGGGAGGAGAAGGGGATGACAGAGGATGAGATGGTTGGATGGCATTACCGACTCGATGGACATAAGCTTGAGCAAGCTTTGGGAGTTGGTGATGCACAGTGAAGCCTGGCATACTGTCCATGGGGTTGCAAAGAGTTGGACAGGAGTGAACTGAATAAGTCCTTAGAAAAAAAAAAATAAAGCTAGAAATTTGCATTAAAATGATGTATAACATGATCACATTTAAGAATGTATTTCAATATCATACAGCAAAGTCCAACAATGCAAACTGCAATTACTTTTGGACCAACTTTACAAAATGTCCCTGTCCTCTTAAAGGAGGAGTGAGTTATGTCATCTCGGAGTTTCTGTTAACCCTATTATTTTACAGTTCAATTACCTAGAATATGTGAGGCACTACACAAGGCAAATGAGATGGTTGGATGGTATCACCGACTTGATAGACATGAGTTTGAGCAAGCTCCAGGAGTTGGTGATGGACAAGGAAGCATGGCATACTGCAGTCCATGGGGTCGCAGAGTTGGATGTGACTGAGCAACTGAAGTGAACTGATGCAAGGCCATGCAAGATGTGAACTGAACCTCAAACACATTATTATCTTCTTAGGGGAAACAATCATGTACATATCTAAATCCATTGTTCATGAGGGAGCGTTTGCTGGGAGTCATGATGTTCGCAGAGGAGAAGCCACATCTTGCAGGTTGAGCAGAAACATTTTCATAAAGGATTTTGCAAAATCAACTGATGTTCTCCTCTGTAATTTTCTCAATTGGCTTCCAATTTTATTCCATTAATTTTTTGAATCGTTATTAGTTTTTATTTCAATTTCCTCTGCAGTGAATCCTGTCAGAAGTGTAAGAGTGACACAGAACCACAAAGATGTTGGCTTAATGCCAGGCTCACTATGAAACAGTCAGCCAAAATATTTATCAACAGGATTTTAATTCTACAGTTTGATTTAAATTTCTGCTCAGCTAAGTATGTGGTATATCTAGCTGGTAAGATTCCTAATCAAAGGACTTGCAAAGCAGCAAGACAAATATTTGTGTGAGAGTTTTGTTGCCAACCTCAGATGGCAAGGCTCTTGAATACAGACACCAATCAGAGTCCTTGGCAACCCTTCATGGAGTCCTTTTGGGAGTTTATTATCTGGCATTTTACATCATACCAGTTGAATGTACCCACATTCCCAAAGTGGGCTTGTAGAACACAGATTCTGGCCTGTTAATGACCTAACCTTCATAGGAAATGAACCTGGAGTAGTTCGTCCAGTAGTAATTTACAAACAGGCATTCACACTATGGGGTGGGGGTGGGGGGCAGGGAGCTTGGATGTGACCATTCATCTGAATGGGGCTACCTGCTGTTTCATTCCTTTGGGGAAACTTCACAAGGAGTGAGGTAGCTTCCTTTCAACATTTCTGCTGTCTCCCTCCTGCCTTGCACTCATATTCCCTTCTGAACAGAGTTCTTCTCCAACCCATCACCACCTCCAAAGGAGGAGAAATGCTGTCTTTCATGTTCCTGAAACAACTCATCAAGTAAGCCTTGTTCAGATGCTCAGTCATGTCCAACTCTTCACAACCCCATGGACTGCAGCACACCAGGCTTCCCCATCCTTCGCCATTTCCCAGAATTTGCTCAAATTCATGTCCATTGAGTCAGTAATGCCACCCAACCATCTCATTCTCTGTCATCCCCTTCTCCTCCTGCCTTCAATCTTTCCCAGCATCAGGGTCTTTTCCAATGAGTCAGCTCTTCGCATCAGGTGGCCAAAGTATTGCAGCCTCAGCTTCAGCATCAGTCCTTCTAATGAATATTCAGGAGTGATTTCCTTTATTATTGACTAGTTTGATCTCCTTGGTCTCCAAGGGATTCTTAAGAGTCTTATCCAGCACCACAGCTCAAAAGCATCAATTCTTTGGCGCTTGCCTTTCTTTATGGTCCAATTCTCACATCCATATATGACTACTGGAAAAATTATGGTTGGAAAAACCATAGTAAGCCTGGAATGTCTAAAAAGGAACCATTGAGCTCCTTTAGCAACAGGGGGAATTAAATAGTGTTACTCATGCGAAGAGTTGACCCATTGGAAAAGACTGATGCCGGGAGGGATTGGGGGCAGGAGGGGAAGGGGATGACAGAGGATGAGATGGCTGGATGGCATCACTGACTCGATGGACATGAGTCTGAGTGAACTCCGGGAGTTTGTGATGGACAGGGAGGCCTGGCATGTTGCAATTCATGGGGTCGCAAAGAGTCGGACACGACTGAGCGACTGAACTGAACTGAACTGAGGCCTCCCAAAGGAGCATAAACTGGCCCCTCCTTTCACTGCAATGAGGCAAAGATTTTCCTACATGAGGAAATAACTTAAGGTATTCAGATGAGCACAGAAAGAATGACAGCAATAATTACATCACTTAGCAGAGAAGCCACTATCACTGTGATGCAGTCGGAAATGCACCACCAAGATCCTCCTTGAAAGGAGTTGCTGCCCCAACCTCAACACCAGCTTCCTCAGGGATCACCTCAGCTGTGCACTCAGCTATCAACCATGGAGTATAAGACGTTAGGATATAAACTTGAAGGTGTTTCCTGCTGCACTGTGAGGACATTAAAAACTGCCTGTGTTAGAGAAACCTAGAGTGAGACTAAGAGAGACAGAGACACAGATATGAGTAGTAAGCAGTGAAGATTGAGAGGGTGTAGGGGGAGAACTTATATAATATCTGTGGTGCATTTTTTCTAGCCACAAACTTGCTTTTGAAAGTTCTTCATAATGGCTTCCACATGACACTAACACATATTTTGGATACCCTACAAGTCACCACAGTTGGAAAAGTGGTTACTCTGAGCTATAAGCTTTATTGAATCTGCTACTCCCAGTTTATACCTTTGTTATTTAGGAAAGTCACTTTCCTTATTAGTTCTTTCATACTACATTTCAACATTAGGTGAGATTAAAAGATGGTTTAGAGTAATAGCTAACAAAAAGACAAAGAGATTCCGTCAATGTTTTGATTTCATTTATGCATTTTTACTGGGTTTAAGACTTGCTGCCTATTTACAATAGCCAAAGCAGGGAAGCAACCTAAGTGTCCATTGATTAAGGAATGGATAAAGAAGATGTAGTGTGTATATATATATACACATACACACAATGGAATACTACTCAGCCATAAAAAGTAGTGAAATAATGCCATTTGCAGCAAGATAGATGGACCCAGAAATTATAATACAAGCGAAGTAAGTCAGAAAAGAAAAACAAATATCATTTGATACCATTTGCATGTGGAATTTAAAAACTGAAATAAACTTATGTACAAAACAGAAATAGACTCACAGACATAGAAAGAAAACTTATGATTACCAAAGTGGAAAAGGGGGGAGGGATAAATTAGAAGTTTGAGATTCACAGATACACACTACAATATGTAAGATAGATAACCAACAGGAACCTCCTGTATAGCACAGGGAAATATATTCAGTATCTTGTAATTACCTATAAGGAGAAAGAATCTGAAAATGAATTAATTAATTAATTCATTTTCAGATTCTTTCTCCTTGTAGGTAATTACAAGATACTGAATATATATATTTCTCTGTGCTATACAGAAGCACTCATCTGACACGCTAGTGAAGTAATGCTCAAAATTCTCCAAACCAGGCTTCAGCAGTACATGAACCATGGATTTCCAGATGTTCGAGCTGGTTTTAGAAAAGGCAGAGGAACCAGAGATCAAATTGCCAACATCTGCTGGATCATCAAAAAAGCAAGAGAGTTTCAGAAAAACATCTATTTCTGCTTTATTGACTATGCCAAAACCTTTGACTGTGTGGATCACAATAAACAGTGGAAAATTCTAAAAGAGATGGGAATACCAGACCACCTGACCTGCCTCTTGAGAAACCTGTACGCAGGTCAGGAAGCAACAGTTAGAACTGGACATGGAACAACAGACTGGTTCCAAACAGGAAAAGGAGTATGTCCAAGTTGTATATTGTCACCCTGCTTATTCAACCTATATGCAGAGTACATTATGAAAAACGCTGGGCTGGAAGAAGCACAAGCTGGAATCAAGATTGCCGGGAGAAATATCAATAACCTCAGATATGCAGATGACACCACCCTTATGGCAGAAAGTGAAGAGGAACTCAAAAGCCTCTTGATGAAAGTGAAAGAGGAGAGTGGAAAAGTTGGCTTAAAGCTCAACATTCAGAAAACTAAGATTATGGCATCTGGTCCCATCACTTTATTGCAAATAGATGGGGAAACAGTGTATACAGTGTCAGACTTTATTTTGGGGGGCTCCAAAATCACTGCAGATGGTGATTGCAGCCATGAAATTAAAAGATGCTTACTCATTGGAAGGAAAGTTATGACCAACCTAGACAGCATATTAAAAAGCAGAGATATTACTTTGCCAACAAAGGTCCGTCTAGTCAAGGCTATGGTTTTTCCAGTGGTCATGTATGGATGTGAGAGTTGGACTGTGAAGAAAGCTGAGTGCCAAAGAATTGATGCTTTTGAACTGTGGTGTTGGTGAAGACTCGTAAGAGTCCCTTGGACTGCAAGGAGATCCAACCAGTCCATCCTAAAGGAGATCAGTCCTGGGTGTTCATTGGAAGGACTGATGCTAAAGTTGAAACTCCAATACTTTGGCTACCTCATGCGAAGAGTTGACTCATCGGAAAAGACCCTGATGCTGGGAGGGATTGGGGGCAAGAGGAGGAAAGTACGACAGAGGATGAGATGGCTGGATGGCATTACCGACTTGAGGGATATGAGTTTGAGTGAACTCCAGGAGTTGGTGATGGACAGGGAGGCCTGGCATGCTGCGGTTCATGGAGTCATAGAGTTGGACATGACTGAGTGACTGAACTGCACTGATGAATTCATATAAATCACTTTGCTGTATACCTAAAACTAACACAACATTGTAAATAAACTACACTTCAATAAGAAAAAATCTCAAAAAAAAACACTTGTTGAAAAGCTTTAGTAGATTGATTTAAATACTGACTCTTCACCATATACAAATAGGCCATCATCATAACTGTCAACATCATCAACTTATGTGGAATATTAATTCTATACCAGGTACCAGGTTCAGTCATTCTAATATATTACCCCACTTAATTTTCACAACTCTATGATACATTAACTCCATTTGACAATGAGGAAAATAAGGTTTAAAAGAGATAATTATTTTATTTGAGGTCACATCTGAGTAGCAGACATAGCACTCAAACAGCATTCTCTGGCATAAAAGATTTTCCTCTTTACCATGCAATCTGCCTTACAAGGTTATACTGCTCAGCCACTTAACTGTAGTCAAATCTTCTGAAAGCTAAAGTTAACTGTAACACAATTCCATTAAGCTACTTAACTTTGTCATGAGAAACATGCTGTACCTTTAAGAATCCAGGAAGACAAGGGGCCCAAAGATGGAACATAGGTCCAATGAAGTTAAAATATGTCTAAGAATATTTTTCTACTACTTTCATGTACTCCGTTTACAATAATAGATGCTGAATAAGTATGTTGATTGAATGAATGATCAATGAAATAATAATTAGGCATCCATCGAATTGTTGGTCCATACCTTTCCTGTTCAAAGACCATGTAGATGCTGTTTGGTTTCTCTTTTGGTATTTAATGAAGCAGAAATTGGAAAATAGCTTGATTTAGATTCCCCTTAGGATATGTTTAAAATTCCTGGATGGTTATATGCTTTACATTTTTGCTTAGTGAGAAAAATTTAGTTACACTGAGTTGAAGACTGTTTCGTTTAAATTTTTATTTTATATTGTACTATATTTAATTTACAATGTTGTGTTAGTTTCAGGTGTACAGCAAAGTGACTCAGTTATACATATACTTTTTTTTTTTCAAATTATTTTCCCATTTAGTTTACTATAGACTATTCCCTATAGGAGCTTCCCTGGTGGATCAGATGGTAAAGAATCTGTCTGCAATGTGGGGGACCTGGGTTTGATGCCACCTGGAGGATGGCATGGCAACCCACTCCAGTATTCTTGCCTGGAGAATCCCCATGGACAGAGGAGCCTGGCGGGCTACACTCCATAGGGTCACAAAGAGTCGGACACGACTGACTGACTAAGTACAACACAACCACAGAATGTTGATCATCCTTGATTCTATTCTCAGTTCTGGAAAGTTAAATTGAATTAAATCAAGCATTTGAAGTCTGATAGAACAGAGGTCAACAACACTGGGATTAGACCCAGACTGCCTAGATTTTCACTTTCACAAGCCATACAATTTTGGACAAGGCGTTTAACCTTTTTGTGCCTCTTTCCTATATGTAAAATGGGGGAAATAATGCACTTAATTAATGGAGTTATTATGAGTTAATACATGTACATTACTTAGAAGTGCTTGGCATTAAATATATATTTTTCAAGAACATCTAGTATAATTTCTAGGGTCCAAGAGGCATTTGTTTAGCACAGATCCTCTAAAATGAGCTGATATCTTCCCTTCTTACTGACTATAGCAAGGGTCCCCAACCTCCAAGATCTAATGCCTGATGATCTGAGGTGGAGTTATGTAATAATAATAGAAATAAAGTGCATGATAAATGTAATGCATTTGAGTCATTCCAAAACTATCCCCCAACCTGGTCTTTGGTCTGTGGAAAAATTGTCTTCCTTGCAACCAGTCTTTGGTTCTAAAGAGGGTGGGGCTGCTAGAAACTTCCAACTCTCTTGATAGAATAAACTAACAAAAATCTAACCCTCATGTCCAGCTACCTGAGTTCTTTTTTTGTCTTTTAGTTCCTATGTTTTATTGTCAGAAGTCTACCTCTAAAAGTCCTCTGCCACACCCTAAAGCTTCCCTAGTACAACCCACTTCCTGTTACCTCCATTTTTTGTTGACAGGTAAAACTTGTCTCAGAATAGATGCATCAATAGTAAGAGAGGTCTAAGGGCTTGGCCTTATTCAGGAGGTGGGTAAAGGTAATGAATCAGATTAGAATTTACTAGGAATACATATAGCAGGTTCGGCAAGGATAGAATAAGTGGCTGTTTCCTGAGGTCACCCACACAGTAAAAAGCTGTTCAGTTTTCTGCCCGGTTCAGACCCTAGTAAGGAAGTAAGAAAGTTATTTCCTGCTTCTTCCGCAGTGAGGAATGGCTTCAGATGGCAGGCTGACTATTGAGATTCCCAATTCAGTTCTGTGAAATTTGAAGCATGTGAAACCCCAACAGTGATAGTCTTTCTCCATATTTGGAGGTGCTGTAGATTTTCTTCTGTGTTTTGTGATACTGCAGCATAGAGTTACTACAAGCTAAATGTCATTATTATTTTAGATAACTTTGTTTTTACCCTTCTTTAGCCACATGATTCTAGCCTGGGGGGTCCAGCCTTAACTCTGCACCAAATCCCCAGATTGTGACTCATTTCATTTATGTTTACCTCTTCCTATTCCAGTTAGTATCCTCTGTAACAAATATCCCAAACACAGTGGTGTAGAGCAACCATTTCAACATGTTCATGGATTGTGTGAGTTCCTCACACCATGACTGCTGGGTTTCAAGAGCAAGTGTTGCTCCAAACCAGGCAGAAGCTGTATTTCCTCACATAATCCAGCCTCAGAGGTGCACAAAATTTACTACAGTCATGAGTCTACCCAGATCTCACACCTTGAAAAGAAGGATGTCAAAGTCCTATTACAGGAAGAGCATGAGGAAGGGTCCAATTTTTGTAGCCATCTTTGGAAGACACAATGTGTTAAACACCCACTTCCCTGATTCTAGCTCTCAGGCATGATGTCATCTCATTACTGGCTCTTCATTCAAGTGTCTGCCTGCCATTCTTCTTGTGGACACTGGTACCCTAAATCATCCATCTCATCTTCCCCTCATGGCTGTGCCCTGGTCCTGGTGCCCGCCTGAACTTGGTTTTGTTCATCACCACTATTTCCACTCAGGGTCAGTTTTGTCTAATGTGAGTTTTACATATATATCCCTCGCCTCTCTGTTTCTCTTCCAACAGAGAAGCAAATTCCATTTAGTTCATTGTTAGTCATACCTAGTATTGAAAATGAAAAAGTGTTAGTCACTCAGTCACGTCCGACTCTTTGCGACCACATGGACAGTAGCCTGCCAGGCTCCTCTGTCCTTGGAATTCTCCAGGCAAGATAATAGAGTGGGTTGCCATTTCCTTCTCCAAGGGATCTTTCCAACTCAGAGATCAAACCCAGGTCTCCCACATTGCATGCAGATTCTTTACCATCTGAGTCACCAGGAAAGCCTTATATCTAGTATTACTAGTTCTAAGAACCAATGTTCCTAATGATTAATTTTCTCACAATCCTGAACATATAGGAATAAGTACAATTGAATGCATTGCTGACACAGTATATTCAGAGTATAAATCTAGATATTTTCTGACTTGGGACAGAGCTGGAATAGAATCATAGATCAGTAGAGACTGAATTCAAGGCCACTTTAATTGTGTTAAAAGGCCAGACCAATGGGATTTCATTCAAATCCCACATACCGGGGTTTGTCCAAGGGGTTGCAATGAGTGTTAGGAGCCAGCATAGAAATATAAAAATTACACATCCACTTTAGAGACCCAAATGTTTAGAACATCCACTATTTCAAATAGTGTATCAAAAATTCAAATGGAGAAACAGAAGCTAATTGTAGCAGATGGGCTACTAGATAAGTGATAAGGGAGAAAATGATAACTATCGATTTAAAATTTTTACTTGATTATTGAAGACTTTTTGGAATATATCAACATGAATAAAGAAAAAATAAAATCTCTTATTTGCTCACAGCTCAGAGAAAAGTATGTACCTTTGGTGAATTTTTAAATTTTGTGTATATTATAACATATTCTTTCATAATTTTGACAGCTATGGGATCATATTACCCTTACATCCTTCTTTTAAAAGTGATATTTCATTATCTATATTATTAAATATTGCTTCAAAATTTCACTGTTAATAGCTGAACACTATTGAATTGTATGAAGATAATTTATGTAATTATTTTCCTATTGTTGTACATATAAGCTATTTTAATATTTCTACTATTATAACCACCACTGTGAGGAGCAACCTTCTTTATACATAAGGTTCACATATTAATTAGATCCTATTTTCATTAGCAAAAATAAAAAGTTTAGAATATCTCCCCCTTGCCCCCTCAAAAACAATTTTTATCATTTTTAAAACTTAAGGAATTACAATAATTGTAAAATTGTATCTTATTTTATATTCACATTTATTTGATTAACAGAATAGAATATTTTTATGTGTTTATTAGCCATTTAAGAGTCTATTTTAGGAATTATGCCCATAGTTTGTGCACATGTATCTGTGGGCATGTGATGATAATATCTGAAGCAGAAATTTATGTATAAGTCAGGGCTTTTAACTGCAAGGAAAAAAGAGAGAAAGTAAGGAAATATAGAAAGAAAGAAGGAAGAAACAAGGTTATGTTAAAAAGATCTGAGGTAGTTCCTAGTGTCTTTGGGAAGGCTTGAAAACTAACCTGGAGGCTAAACAGACAGGAAATATGACTAACACCTCCCTTTTCAACTGATTCTGGTCAAGAAACTACTGCCCCTATACAACAGCCACCAGAGAGAGAAACTCCTTGCTCTTTGTGTCTCATTTCACTAGCTTTTGAGTCAAAGTCTGGCACCACACGGCAAATTAACTAAGCCTTAGACTCCAGAGGAATGAGGACACCTGCATGCACAACCCAAACTCCTGAGATGGAGATTTCCCATAACAGAAAGAGATGGCAGGTGGGGAGCTCAAACAAAGGTGAAGCACCTGTTACACTCTATAGTGGGAGGCCTCTTCTCTCTTTGTCATTGGTATGACCTACAGTGTTAGGATAAAGCAGAAATCAGTGATGACCTGGGCACACCCGGGGATCACGTCTCAATGACACCTGCAATTAAGATGTCAGTTATGCCTCCTTATAGCTCATTAACTGATGAGACACTCCTTGCGGGTAGCCTTCCCTGCCTGAATTCCCCACAGTACCTAGGATGGCACCTTCCAGAAGACTCCCAGATACAAAGACATGATGTCTTGAACACCTCCTTTAGAAAGGGCATTAACTTTCTTGGCTGTGAAGCCAGCAGGCCAGCTAAGTGAGTCAGGAGGGGGCCAAATGTGCAAGGCTGAGACCATCCAGTGAGGCAGAAGACCCACTAGATATGCACACAAAAAACGCTGACAGTGTGATCAATCAACCTCATGGTTATCTTGAACTCTCCTTCCCTCAGAGTCACCTCTACCACACAGAAGACTTTCTGCTACTATGCTGATGGGTTTTCCAGGATTTATCACCATAAATTAAGCTTTTCACAACTCTTATATTAATTTAACTAACATTTCCTGGACAGCTACTATGCATATATCTACTTGAGCTACACACACCAAGGTTTTCAAAATCCAGGTTATTGCTGAACATGCTATGTTCTACCTAGAATTTATGTAACTCCTGACTCTTCCCTTCTCCACCCTATATCTGCTCCAAAGGCTAACCTTGCTTTCTGGCTTCTGGCTGGGTTTGGGCAATGGTAGCACCAGCAGGAGACTGAAGGGAGAGAGGCAGGTGAAGCTGGTGTCTAGTCTTCCAGGCTCCTACATGCACTTTCCCTGTGGGGAAACTGCCTCTGTACAGTTCTGTACCTAGTTCTAGTGAGTGCCCTCTTGAAAAGTTATGACCAACATAGATAGCAGATTGAAAAGCAGAGACATTACTTTGCCAACAAAGGTCCGTCTAGTCAAGACTATGGTTTTTCCAGTGGTCATGTATGGATGTGAGAGTTGGACTGTGAAGAAAGCTGAGTGCTGAGGAATTGATGCTTTTGAACTGTGGTGTTGGAGAAGACTCCCGAGAGTCCCTTGGACTGCAAGGAACCCAACCAGTCCATTC
>NW_011494609.1:13467171-13491856 GCF_000754665.1 Bison bison bison
AACCAGTCCATTCTGAAGGAGATCAGCTCTGGGATTTCTTTGGAAGGAATGATGCTAAAGCTGAAACTCCACTACTTTGACCACCTCATGCGAAGAGCTGACTCATTGGAAAAGACTCTGATGCTGGGAGGGATTGGGGGCAGGCGGAGAAGGGGACGACAGATGATGAGATGGCTGGATGGCATCACTGACTCGATGGACGTGAGACTGAGTGAACTCCAGGAGTTGGTGATGGACAGGGAGGCCTGGCATGCTGCGATTCATGGGGTGGCAAAGAGTTGGACACGACTGAGCGACTGAACTGACTGAACTGACTAGGTCCCAGATTGCCAGGAGAAATATCAATAACCTCAGATATGCAGATGATACCACCCTTATGGCAGAAAGTGAAGAACTAAAGAGTCTCTTGATGAAAGTGAAAGAGGAGAGTGAAAAAGTTGGCTTAAAGCTCAACATTCAGAAAACTAAGATCATGGCATCTGGTCCCATCACTTCATGGCAAATAGATGGGGAAACAGTGGAAATAGTGGCTGACTTTATTTTTCTGGGCTCCAAAATCACTGCAGATGGTGGTTGCAGCCATGAAATTAAAAGATGCTTACTCCTTGGAAGGAAAGTTATGACCAACCTAGACAGCATATTCAAAAGCAGAGACATTACTTTGCCAACAAAGGTCTGTGTAATCAAGGCTATGGTTTTTCCAGTAGTCATGTATGGATGTGAGAGTTGGACTATAAAGAAGGCTGAGCACTGAAGAATTGATGCTTTTGAACTGTGGTGCTGGAGATGACTCTTGCGAGTCCCTTAGACTACAAGGAGATCCAACCAGTCCATCCTAAAGGAGATCAGTCCTGGGTGTTCATTGGAGGGACTGATGTTGAAGATGAAATCCAATACTTTGGCCACCTGATGTGGAGAGCTGACTCATTTGAAAAGACCCTGATGCTAGGAAAGATTGAGGGCAGGAGGAGAAGGGGACAACAGAGGATGAGATGGTTGGATGGCATCACTGACACAATGGCCATGGGTTTGGGTGGACTTCGGGAGTTGGTGATGGACAGGGAGGCCTGGCGTGCTGCGGTTCATGGGATTGCAAAGAGTCAGACACGACTGAGCAACTGAACTGAACTGAACTGAACTAGGTCCCAGGGTGGCATTGGCACCCCAATGCCTTGGGGTGGCACTATTCCCATCTTTGTGAACAGTCTTCAATATTACATACCATCTCTTTCCTTCCATGAATCTCAGATATGTCAACTAATAATACTAAGGCTATTACACTACTAAGAGATTAAAACAATTTTTTTCTTCATGTTAAAATCCTAATACTATGTCTGCAACTTACTTTGGAATTCATTTTACAAAGATGGAGTGATGGATAGAAGTGTGATAAAGCAAACATGGTAAAATGTTAGTGGTAGAATCTTGGTGGTGAGTGTTTGGGTGCTCATTATAAAATCTTTCCAACATTCTGAATGCTTGAAGTTTCACAATACAATGTTAGTGAAATCTTATTACCAAACACATGGAGAAGACTTAAAAAACTCTAAAGGAATGTGACAAGTTTGATGGAATGGACTATTGGTGAGAAATATTAAGTACTGAGATTGACACAAGAAAAAATAATTGAATTGTCTAATAACCATTAAAGAAATTGGAAAGTTCATGAAGTATTTCCCCTTAAAACATGCTAGGCCATTATGGTTTTACAGGCAAATTCTATAAAGTATTCAAGGACTTAGTAAATCCCATATTATCTAATCAGTGCAGTTTTCGTCTGTATCTTTCATTATTCCTTTAGGAAAGATTCCCAAAAATGGAATTACGAGTTCAAGACATATGAAAACGTTTGTGCCTCTTGGCTCCCTTCACTGATTTATATTGAGGATAACCAGCATTGTATTTTCATTTGCACAGCTCACCCCTGTCTTTCAGCCAATCTGTTTTTATGTCCTGTATAGCCTCTGTGTTCTCAGGCATTGTCATGTCATCCTGTTTTGCAAAGTAAGATATTGACATATATTTGGACATCTATTGAGATATCAATTGCTAATCTGAGAGAAACATGGATAGTAAATAAGGGTAACTCATGAAGAATCAGAATACAGGTAGTACTGAGACCCTATAAAACAGTGGTACAAGATTGCTTTGTAGTGCTCACTTGGTCATGTCTCACTCTTTGAGGCCCCATGGACTGTAGCCTGCCAGGTTCCTCTGTCCATGGAATTTTCCAGCAAGAATACGGGAGCAGGTTGCCATTTCCTACTTCAGGGAACCTTCCTGACCCAGATACTGAACCCATATCTCTTACATCAGCAGGTGAGTTCTTTACCACTAGTGCCACCTGGAAAGCCCCTACTTTGTAGACCAGCTTCCTAAAATAAAGACATTATGAGAGAAACAAAAATGAAGGTATCTCTTGATTTTTCTGTTCTTTTAAAACTTCTGATTTTACAGCCTGAGTAAGCAGCGTTTTCAAATTATCCCAGGTCTCATCACTCAAGGGAGGCTTGATAATAACTACATAAAATATTTTACTCAATCACTGAATCCTTAAATATTAAGTCTATGTGAGACTCTAGGGAACAGAAGTGGGACAAGGAAGGTACGTCCAGGGAATAAGTGAGCCAGTGAGAGAAGAGGAGGAAGTTTTCAGCTCTCATGTAATAGCGGAACCTGCCAGTCCACTGCTGTCGTAAAGCACAGCAACAGTACAGGACACATTCAGAGTTCCCAGCACTTAGAGAGAACACAACCAACCAAAGTCAATGTCAGCCAACACAAGGGTGGCTCCCTGGCTGAGGCACCCTGGCTATTTTCTAGAATGAAAATGGGAGGCCACAGTACCAGGAACCATGACAGAGGCTCGCCCACACTTGTGTCTCCAGGGAGACCTGCATGGACACTGGGTTACATGTGTCTCTTCTTCATATATAAGGACCACTGGAAAAGGTCCAGTTAGGACACAGGACTCAGCCCAGGGGAGTACATGTGACAGCAGATGCTAATGCTTGTGCTAACACCCAGAGACAAACAGTCATCATGCAACTACAAACGAAGCAAGCAAAGGGAGAGAAAATAGAAATGCAGAACCTAGAAGGAAGAAGGAATAGGGAAGGCTGTTATGCTGCAAGCATACATTTGGGAGAGTATCAAAAACAGACTGCAGGATATAAACATAAACTCTGGAGTTAAATCTGGGTTGGAGTCCCAGTGTGGTCACTTATTGGCCACATTACACTGGGCAAGTTACCTGTAAACCAGCCATTCTGAGCCTCTGGTTTCCCATCTGTAAACTGGAATATCACCACCTACTAATAAATCAGACTCTTCTGTACAAGTTATTTTAAATAATGTATTAAGTATCAGCACAAAAGATACTCAAGTACCTGACATCTACTGTCACTTGGATATCATTTGGGGTCTCAGGGCCCATGAAGACTGAAAGCTCCAACTTCCTATACTGTGGAACAATTAAAGATGCCCTTTGTGTCTTTTAAAAAAATTCTCAGAAATGTGCACACTGCATGCATGTGTGTTTGTATGTGTGCTTGTGTGTCTATGTTTTAGGGAAACTGGACAGGGAGATTTAACTCAATATGTCAGATTTCAAAAAATGTAGTTTGCTCTATCTTCTATTAATTCATCTCATCATTTCTTTTCAATTTTGAAAGAAAATATGCATATACCAATTAAAAGTCACACTCTTCACATTAAAATATTGTTTTTGTTCAGTCGCTCAGTCATCTCTGACTCTTTGCAACCCTATGGACTGCAGCATGCCAGGCTTCCCTGTCCTTCACCATCTCCCAGAGCTTGCTCAAACTCATGGCCATTGAGTCGGTGATGACATCCAACCATCTTGTCCTCTGTTGTCCCCTTCTCCTCCTGTCTTCAATCTTTCCCAGCATCAGGGCCTTTTCTGATGAATCAGCTCTTCACATCAGGTGGCAAAAGTATTGAGCTTCAGCATCAGTCCTTCCAATGAATATTCAGGGTGGATTTCCTTTAGGATTATCTGGTTTGATCTCCTTGCAGTACAAGAGTCTTCTCCCACACCAAGGTTTAAAAGCACCAGTTCTTCGACACTCAGCCTTCTTTACTGTCCAACTCTCCCATCAGATGGACCTTTGTTGGCAAAGTAGTGTCTCTGCTTTTTAATATGCTGTCCAGGTTTGTCATGGCCTTCCTTGGTGGCTCAGATGGTAAAGCGCCTGCCTACAATGTGGGAGACCTGGGTTGGATCCCTGGGTCAGGAAGATCCCCTGGAGAAGGAAATGGCAACCCACTCCAGTATTCTTGCCTGGAAAATCCCATGGACGGAGGATCTTGGTTGGCTACTGTCCATGGGGTCGCAAAGAGTCGGACACGACTGAGCGACTTCACTATCACTATCACTAGGTTTGTCATAGCTTTTCTTCCAAGGAGCAAGTATCTTAATTTCATGGCTGCAGTCACCATCTATGATGATTTTGGAGCCCCAGAAGATAAAGTCTGTCTCTATTTCCTTTGTTTCCCCAATCCATTTGCCATAAAGTGATGGGACTGGATGCCATGATATTTGTTTTTTGAATGTTGAGTTTTAAGCCAGCTTCTTCACTCTCCTTTTTCACCTTCATCAAGAGGCCCTTTAGTTCCTCTTTGCTTTCTGCCATAATGGTGGTGTCATCTGCATATTTGAGTTTAATTGATATTTCTTCTGGCAATCTTGATTCTAGCCTGTGCTTCATCCAGCCTGGAATTTCACATGATGTACTGTGCATAAAAGTTAAATAAACAAGGTAACAGTATACAGCCTTTATTGATTCCTTTCCCAATTTTGAACCAGCCCGTTGTTCCATGTCTGGTTCTAAGTTGTCGCTTCTTGACCTGCATACAGATTTCTCAGGAGGCAGGTAAGGTGGACTGGTATCTCCATCTCTTCAAGAATTTTCCACAGTTTGTTGTGATCCACACAGTCAAAAGGCTTTAGTATAGTCAATGAAGCAGAAATAGATGTTTTTCTGGAATGCTCTTGCTTTTTCTAATTTCCAACAGATGTTGGCAATTCAATCTTTGGTTCCTCTGTCTTTTCTTAATAGAGCTTGAACATCTGGAAGCTATTACTTCACATACTTTTGAAGCCTAGCATGGAGAGTTTTGAGCATTAATTTGCTAGCATGTTAAATGAGTACAGTTGTGCAGTAGTTTAAACTGCTTTTCTTTGGGATTGGAAAGAAACCTAATCTTTTACAGTCCTGTGGCCATTACCGAGTTTTCCAAATTTGCTGGCATATTGAGTGCAGCATTTTAATAGCATCATCTTTTAGGATTTTAAATAGCTCAGCTGGAATTCCATCACCCTCTGCTAGCTTTGTTCGTAGTGATGCTTCCTAAGGCCCACTTGACTTCACACTCCAAGATGTCTGGCTCTAGGAGAGTGATCACAGTATTGCAGTCATGAAGATCTTTTTTGTACAGTTCTGTGTATCCTTGCTACCTCTTCTTAATATCTTCTGCTTCTGTTAGGTCCATACTGTTTCTGTCCTTTATTATGCCCATCTTTGCATGAAATGTTTCCTTGGCATCTCTAATTTTAAAAGTATATATTAAAATAAACTTTCTAGTTATTTTAACTTCTTTAGGTAAGTACTTTGTCAATTTAAGTGTAAAATACACATCATCAAGTGTATTTCTCTCTTTTCTTAAAGGATCTCCCCACCACCATCACCACCACCACCCCACCTTTCTACAAGCCATTCTTGGAGTAAGGTGAAGCTCATATCTTCCTGGCAGCAAGGGAAGGGGTGTCACGTCCTATGTTGTCCTTCCTCATGGTCCTTGATAAACTCAAGGCTGAGGACAGCTCACCTCACCAAGGACTTAGGCAGTGGCCCTGTCCTCAGTGTAAACACTGCTCTCTACAGTTCAGGTCACCTGTGGTTGAGGCCTGGGTTCTCCTCCCAATCTCAGCAGCTCATACAGACTTAGCAAATCTTCTGAGCTCTGACCATGACTCCAATTTAATTGCCAGCTTAGCCTGCCCTACTTCAAGCCCTTGGCCACAGAGTCACTTTAGCCAGAACTTGCCAGAGTGTTCTTCAGTTATATACCATATTTTCACTGAGCATAGTCCTGAGCAAAGTACCACCTGGTCTTTTCCTTTTTACCACAAGTCTTAAGAATAGTGTGGTGGGTGTGAGGGAGAAACAGTGTCAAGTTTTCACTCCACACTGAACAATGCCACATCAATCCTACTCTAGTCACCATATATCACCCTGAGGCATCGCAGCCACATCTCTTCCCAGAGTCATAAGGAGAAAGCAGACAGAAGCCCTTTCACTGTTGACTTCTTCTTCAGCCTAACTGGGATTTCTTACTTCTCAGGTCCTGAGTAAAGCCAATGCAGTGGAGAAACTGGATTCCTGGATTAGTGTCTACTTCTTGTCACATGGTCCCTTCTTCAAGATTACAGTCTGGATCTTCTCTACACCAGAGTTTACAATAAAATGCTATGATTATAGCCAGACAAGTCAGAGTCTTGATATGTAATGGGAACCATCTATAATTTAGGAAATTCTTGGAATTGTCAAGACACCTGGAATTTGCATACTGACCATCTCTGATTGCCCTGTGTCTTTAATAATACCAATACTCCTTGAGGCAAAGGTTTCTTTTAGTTGATGTGGAGGTCACAAGCACATGCTAAAGGGGAAAAAGATTAAGTTCTAAAACATCCTCATTGTATTAACATCACCTTGGTGGTCTCTTATCCCAGACTCCCAATTCCAATAGATTCCCTCAGGTACTTAGTCACCCTGCCTTGTTGCATCTGCTGGTTCTAGTCTTTCCCACCTAGACTCAGGTGTAAAATCAAATAGTCCTGTTCTAAGGCAGTTCACCTTCAAAACAAAACATCTGGGGATCTTGGTGCAATGTAGCTTGGGTCCAAGATTCTCCATTTCTGACAAGTTCATGGTTGTAGCCCATGCTGGTCCCAAGACAATACTCTGTGGAAGGCTTTGGGAAATTTTGTATTTTTGTTCCACACAGATCAGTTCTGCTCTTCCAGGCTCCTATTGACAAGTTACATTTCCACACGCACTTTTTGCCTTTCCAAACCCAATGTATTACACAAAAAATTGAACTAGTATTTGGTACAATCCACCCTCTTTGACTTCCCTGGTGGCTCAGATGGTAAAGCGTCTGCCTACAATGCAGGAGACCTGGATTCAATCTCTGGGTCAGGAGGATCTCCTGCAGAAGGAAATGGCAACCCACTCCAGTACTCTTGCCTGGAAAATCCCAGGGATGGAGGAGCCTGGTAGGCTACAGTCTATGGCATTGCAAAGAGTTGAACACGACTGAGTGATTTCACTTTCTTTTCTTTCACCCTCTTTGGAAGATAGATTCATTTTAAAAACTTCAGATGTTGTTGTTTCCTTTGCATCATGTCCATTTATCTCCAGGTTATTTGTCTATTGCTAAGCAAGTATTACCAGTGGCTAATCTTGTTTGTGATTTCTACTCCATTCATGCCCCTACTCTTCTTCTTTTCCTACTTCATCTCACTCCACCAGTCCCCATCCCAAAATAATCTCATGTAAGAGACCAATACTTTTAAGCTGATTTCCTTTAAGCCTACATCATGTGGGCAAAAATGACAAACACAGAGACAGGCAAGGACTTCTTGTTGGTAAAAATAAAAAGGGAAAGGGGAAAAAATATCAAGCCAATGAAGTAGAATTTGCCATGAGGGCTTCTAAATTTGTTCTGCTGTGAATTCAAACTGGAACACTGGGAACTTCATATCTTAGCCACTTTATCAGGTGATTAGTAATTTAAAATGTCTAAAAAAAATAGCATTGAAGAAAATTTGTATCCAACCTGTATTTGGCTAATCTGAACACAGAAGCACTTGAGAAATATAAAATTCTTTAATCACTCCAAATTGCTCAAGTACAAACCATGCCAAGAGCGTCAATTGCTTCTAAAATAAGATACAGGTGTTCTGAAAAATCTAAAGCAGTCTGTTCATTTTAAATTACTCTTCATTCCATGTGACCACAGGGGAGGGAGAATTGAAGAAGGCATTTTCCATCACTAGTAGAATGACAGTGGTGATTCAAAAAAAAAAAAAATAGAAAAGACATAGATGAGATACAGCCACTTCCTTCTGTCTTAGCTGCTCAACTAAGGCTGGAGGAGCAACTACACAGCAACAAGGGGGAATCTGACTAATCTTCAAGGTAAACTGCATCACTGGTCTCAATTTTTCACCCTGCCCAAATCCATGCACTTTGCCAAGTGATTTTGAAGTTCCTCCCTATAAAGGTGATGAGTATGTTTCTCCACACATTGACTTTGGTTAGTCCATGTTACTTTCTTTGGCCATAGAATGAAGCAGCAGGAACAGTATGCTAGCTCTGAGTCCAGCTTTAAGAGGCCTTGTGTGATGCATGGGCCTCTTTGGGACTTGTTGCTCTTTGGGACTTTTGTCATCACCACAATAGAACATTCCCCTTTTAATCCTCTGCTCCCAGGAGGAGGATGAAAAATTCATGGAACAGAGCTCCTTCAACCAAAAAGAATGTGAAGGAGCCCAGCTCAAACCATCTGGCTCTCAGTCAACCCACAGACACACCTAACTCATCTCTGTGCCACTGAGTTTCTGTGGTCATTTGTTCCACAGACTGATCATAGCAACAGCAGACTCTTATAGTACTATCTAGTAGCACTGAAAGCTAGGAGTACCCTGTCCTTGGTTTGGTGCTATAAATCTGTCCTTCATTGTGAGTACAATATTCATGACCAGCATCTCCTTAATACTAAGAGTAGCTTTTTAGGTTGCAGCAGTCTGCACAATTCATCACTTCCATTTTCCTAAATTTTAAAACAATTTTTAGCTTTTTAACTAAGATTTAGAACTCCTCTCATCCACTTAATGTTCAGTTTAGTTCAGTTCAGCCACTCAGTTGCGTCCAGCTCTTTGTGACCCCATGAATCGCAGCACGCCAGGCCTCTCTATCCATCACCAACTCCTGGAGTTCACTCAAACTCATATCCATCAAGTCGGTGATGCCATCCAGCCATCTCATCTTCTGTCATCCCCTTCTGCTCCTGCCCCCAATCCCTCCCAGCATCAGGGTCTTTTCCAATGAGTCAACTCTTCGCATGAGGTGGCCAAAGTACTCGAGTTTCAGCTTTAGCATCATTCCTTCCAAAGAACACCCAGGACTGATCTCCTTTAGAATAGACTGGTTGGATCTCCTTACAGTCCAAGGGACTCTCGGGAGTCTTCTCCAACACCACAGTTCAAAAGCATCAATTCTTTGGCAAGAATACACAGAAGAACTGTACAAAAAAGATCTTCACGACCAAGATAATCATGATGGTGTGATCACTAGAGCCAGACATCCTGGAATGTGAAGTCAAGTGGGCCTTAGAAAGCACCGCTATGAACAAAGCTAGTGGAGGTGATGGAATTCCAGTTGAGCTATTTCAAATCCTGAAAGATGATGCTGTGAAAGTACTGCACTCAATATGCCAGCAAATTTGGAAAACTCAGCAGTGGCCACAGGACTGGAAAAGGTCAGTTTTCATTCCAATCCCAAAGAAAAGCAATGCCAAAGAATGCTCAAACTACCACACAATTGCACTCATCTCACACACTAGTAAAGTAATACTCAAAATTCTCCAAGCCAGGCTTCAGCAATACATGAACCACTTAATGCTAACTATATCTTAAAATGGGGCTTGGCCTTGAAAAAAATGCTTTCTAATAGTTCTTGGTGTAGGGTTACGACACCTCTAGAAAAAGCATACCTTCCCCCAGTGGGACTGTGCCTATAGGAACTGAAGGCATCCTGCTGTTTGTTCTGGAAGGATATTCATTAGATCAGAAAGTAGACAATGCTGAATTTGAATTCAAAATCATTAGCTGCATGGCTTCAAACAAGTTATTTAACCTCTCTGAGGCTCAATTATTTAATTGATAAAATGAGATCTCATGGGGCATTAAATGAGGTAAGAAATGTAGAATACCCAGCCTGATACCTGACATATGCAAGTAACAGAACGAGTATTTTTTTCTTTTTTATTCTGACTCCCCTCCTATCTTATTCAAGGAGCTACTATGGCTACGTGAAAAAAAAATTTTTTTGGTGTTAAACACAATTAATAGGATCTCTGAATTTCTAATGTGTGCTAAACATAGTGCTTTACCGAGGATACAACATGAGTAAGACATGATCCGCAGCTTTAGTGAACTAAAGTGTAGCAGATGACACTATGGAGTGGGTACTATTTTATCTATCATCTCATTTAATCCCCTTAACAATCTTGTGAGATCTTATCCCCATTTTGCAGGGCAGCCTCCAAGTCGCATAGTTAGAAAGAAGCAGAGCAGAGATTCAAACCTAGGTAGTCTGGATCCAGGGCCCATGCTCTTACTCCTCTGCTATGATAGTATTTATTAAAGTAAATATGCACAAGCTCTGTGACACAGAAACCCTGCTTCCTGCCAGCTCTGCTTGCTCCCGTGTGCAATACAATGTGTCTAAGAACTTGATTCACTGCAGAACCGTTTACAATACTGATAAACTGAAACAATACAATGAGGAAAGGTAATGAAAAATGATCATTGCAAGATGCCATTTGTGTTATGATTTCAGAATTTTTTAGATACATGAAGAATTGATGCTTTTGAACTGTGGTGCTGAAGAAGACTCTTGCAAGTCCCTTGGACTGCAAGGAGATCCAACCAGTCCATCCTAAAGGAGATCAGTCCTGGGTGTTCATTGGAAGGACTGATGCTGAGGCTGAAACTCCAATACTTTGGCCACCTCATGCGAAGAGTTGACTCATTGGAAAAGACCCTGATGCTGGGAGGGATTTTGGGCAGAAGGAGAAGGGGATGACAGTGGATGAGATGGCTGGATGGCATCACCGACTCAATGGACATAAGTTTGGGTGAACTCCGGGAGTTGGTGATGGACAGGGAGGCCTGGCGTGGTGCAGTTCATGGGGTTGCAGAGAGTTGGACATGACTCAGTAACTGAACTGAACATATGTATGTAAATATATGAGAAAAGTTACCACACAGATAACCTCTTGAGAAGTGACCAGGAAACAAGGGGGTGGCTTTTACTATTACACTGCATTTATATATTTCTCATTCAATTAAAAATTAATATTTTTAATCCCTTCCTAACAAAAAATTCGGTGAGAAACTCCAAAGGCTGACTGGAAGAATATTCTATGAGCGTAGCATAAGCTGCATAACAGTTGGACAGAGGAAATTTATCAAGCTGGAAAAATTGGAGCCAGAAAATCATAAAACATAGATAGGACCATTACTCCCCAAATGAATCAGACATACAGAAATGCTGAAAGACACTGAAGGATTAACACGGCAGTAAGAAAGGGGGTGAGTAAATATCTCATAATTTTATTTGTCAAGTATACCTCAATTAAGCTAAAAATAACATTTTGACAACTACTCTAATATTAATAGTGAATGGGCATAAAAAACTTTAACACAGTCACTTCCTGGGAATTGGTGATGGAAGAGAGAAGAGTAAACATCCCCTGCACTGAAAAATTTTAGTATAAGCCTTCAAACAGACAGCATGAAACAGTGAGCATTAGAAGAGGAAGACAGAGCGTTGCAGTGGAGGAGACAGCGGCTCAGCCTAAGGAGACCTGAATTCTGTTTTTGGTCTTCCTGTAATTCACTGCCACCTTCAGACACAGAATATTTTATGCTCAAAGAAGGTCTTAGAGACCCAAGACCTTTCTCACTTCACAGATGAGGAAATGAAGACAAGGGCAGGAGGTAGATTGCTCAAATTCTCCTGGTAGCAGTTCTCCTGGATCCCAGGCTGAGACCCCAGCAGAACCCTCCTCGATCACCATAGACTCAGGTCTGAGTCTTCATTCATGGCTGAGAATGGAGCCCCTGGGATGACTGTGCACACCACAGACAGCTACAGCGTTCACACCTGTGTAAGGCACTCAGGCCTGTCCAAAGGTGAGGGTGCTGAGCATAAGCTTTCTTATTTCTTTCCCATTTTATTGATCCCATTTTATTGAGATATAATTGAGGTAAAGCATTGTGTAAGTGTAAAGTGTACAGCATAATGACTGTACTGACACATATCATGAAAATATGTCCACAATACATACAGTGAACATCCACATCTCACATACATAGAACATGAAAGAAATAGAAAAACATTTTCTTCCTTGTGATGAGAACTCTTAGGACTTACTCTCATATACAATGGTATTAATTTATCATGTGCTACAGTACAAGGATGTTATACATCCCAAGTTTTTTATTAAGTAAAGCCTACTCTTTTTTTTTTTTAATTTAAAATTTATTCCTTTATTTCTCATGTGTTCCCCATCCTGAACCCTCCTCCCTCCTCCCTCCCCATACCATCCCTCTGGGTCGTCCCAGTGCACCAGCCCCAAGCATCCAGCATCGTGCATTGAACCTGGACTGGCATCTCGTTTCATACATGACATTTCACATGTTTCAATGCCATTCTCCCAAATCTTCCCACCCTCTCCCTCTCCCACAGAGTCCATAAGCCTGTTCTATACATCAGTGTCTCTTTTGCTGTCTCGTATACAGGGTTATCATTACCATCTTTCTAAATTCCATATATATGCGTAAGTATACTGTATTGGTGTTTTTCCTTCTGGCTTACTTCACTCTGTATAATAGGCTCCAGTTTCATCCACCTCATTAGGACTGATTCAAATGTATTCTTTTTAATGGCTGAGTAATACTCCATTGTGTATATGTACCACAGCTTTCTTATCCATTCATCTGCTGATGGGCATCTAGGTTGCTTCCATGTCCTGGCTATTGTAAAGCAGTGCTGCAATGAACATTGGGGTACACGTGTCTCTTTCAGTTCTGGTTTCCTCAGTGTGTATGCCCAGCATAGGATTGCTGGATCATATGGGAGTTCTATTTCCAGTTTTTTAAGGAATCTCCACACTGTTCTCCATAGTGGCTGTATTAGTTTGCATTCCCACCAACAGTGTAAAAGGGTTCTGTTTTCTCCACACTCTCTCCAGCATTTATTGTTTGTAGACATTTGATGGCAGCAATTCTGACTGGCATGAGGTGGTACCTCATTGTTGTTTTGACTTGCATTTCTCTGATAATGAGTGATGTTGAGCATCTTTTCATGTGTTTATTACCCATGTATGTCTTCCTTGAAGAAATGCCTGTTTAGTTCTTTGGCCCATTTTTTGATTGGGTTATTTATTTTTCTGGTATTGAGCTGCATGTATATTTTGGAGATTCTTTGTCAGTTGTTTCATTTGCTATTATTTTCTCGCATTCTGAGGCCTGCCTTTTCACCTTGCTTATAGTTTCCTTAATTGTGCAAAATTTAAAAGTTTTGTCCCATTTATTTATTTTTGCTTTTATTTCCATTACTCTGGGAGATGGGCCATAGAGAATCTTGCTGTGATGTATGTCAGAGAGTGTTCTACCTATGTTTTCCTCTAGGAGTTTTATAGTTTCTGGTCTTACATTTAGATCTTTAATCCATTTTGAGTTTATTTTTGTTAGGAAGTGTTCTAGTTTCATTCTGTTACAGGTGGTTAACCAGTTTTCTCAGTACCACTTGTTAAAGAGATTGTCTTTTCTCCATTGTATATTCTTGCCTCCTTTGTCAAAGATAAGGTGTCCACAGGTGCATGGATTTATCTCTGGCTTTCTATTTTGTTCCACTGATCTATTTATATTGTTGTCTTTGTGCCAGTACCATACTGTCTTGATGACTAGCTTTGTAGTATTATTTGAAGTCAGGCAGGTTGATTCCTTCAGTTCCATTCTTCCTTCTCTCCCATACTATCTTCCACCAAATTAAGGACTGATCTCAGCAATTCTCAATCTCTATCTGAGTGGTTCTCACATCACATTAGAAACTGCTGGACAGATTACATTTACAAGCACCTCTATACAGTAGGCAAAAATAAGACCAGAAGCTGACTGCAGCTCAGATCATGAACTCCTTATTGCAAAATGCAGACTTAAAGAAAGTAGGGAAAACCACTAGGTTATTCAGGTATGACCTAAATCAAATACATTATGATTATACAGTGGAAGTGACAAATAGATTCAAGGGATTAGATCTGATAGACACAGTGTCTGAAGAACTATGGGTGGAGGTTCATAACATTGTACAGGAGGTAGTGATCAAAACCATACCGAATTATGAAATACAAAAAAGCAAAATGGTTGTCAGAGGAGGCCTTAAAAATAGCTCAGAAAAGAAGAGAAGTGAAATGTAAAGGACAAAAGGAAAGATGTGCATCTGAATGCAGAGTTCCAAAGAGCAGCAAGAAGGGAAAAGAAAGCCTTTATGAGTGAACAATGCAAAGAAATAGAGGAAAACAACAGAACAAGAATGACTAGAGATCCCATCAAGAAAATTAAAGATAACAAGGGAACATTTCATTCAAAGGCGGGCACAGTAAAGGACAGAAACAGCAAGGGCCTAACAGAAGCAGAAGATATTAAGAAGAGGTGGCAAGAATACACAGAAAAACTATACAAAAAAGATCTTCACGACCCACAAAGTCACGATGGTGTGATCAGTCACCTAGAGCTAGACATCTTAGAGTACAAAGTCAAGTGGGCATTAGGAAGCATTACTATGAACAAAGCTAGTGAAGACAATAGAATTCCAGCTGAACTATTTCAAATCCTAAAAGATGATGCTGTGAAAGTACTGCCCTCAATGTGCCAACAAATTTGGAAAACTCAGCAATGGCCACAGGACTGGAAAAGTTCAGTTCTCATTCCAATCTCAAAGATGTGCAATGCCAAAGAATGCTCAAACTACCGCACAACTGCACACATTTCATATGCTAGCAAAGTAATGCTCAAAATCCTTCAAGCTAGCCTTCAACAGTATATGCAGCAAGAACTTCCAGATGCACAAGCTGTATTTAGAAAAGGGTGAGGAACCAGAGATCAAACTGCCAACATCCATTGGATCATAGAAAAAGCAAGAAAATTCCAGAAAAACACTTACTTCTGCTTCATTGACTACATCAAGCCTTTGAATGTGTAGATCACAACAAACTGTGGGAAATTCTTAAAGAGCTGGGAATACCAGACTACCTTACCTGCCTCCTGAGAAACCATGTGCAAGTTAAGAAGCAACACTTAGAACTGGACATGGAACACTGGACTGGTTCCAAACTGGGAACAGAGTACTTCAAGGTTATATATTGTTACCCTGTTTATTTAACTTATATGCAGAGTGCTGTGCTGTGCTTAGTTGCACAGTTGTGTCCAACTCTTTGTTAACCCATTGACTGTAGCCCACCAGGCTTCTCTGACTATGGGGATTCTCCAGGAAAGAATACTGGAGTGGTTTGCCATGACCTCCTCCAGGTGATCTTCCCAACCCAGGGCTTGAACCTGGGTCTCCCACATTTCAGGCAGATTCTTTACCATCTGAGCCACCAAGAATACTGGTGGCTCAAGAAGTAGCCACCAATTTTCGGAAGCACAAGAATACCGGAGTGGGTAGCCTGTCCATTCTCCAGGGAATCTTCCTGACCCAGGAATCAAATGGGGATCTCCTGCATTGCAGGCAGATTCTTTTACCAGCGGAGCTACCAACTGCTGCTGCTGCTAAGTAGCTTCAGTCGTGTCCGACTCTGTGCGATGCCAAAGACGGCAGCCCACCAGGCTCCCCTGGCCCTGGGATTCTCCAGGCAAGAACACTGGAGTGGGTTGCCATTTCCTTCTCCAATGCATGAAAATGAAAAGTGAAAATGAAGTCGCTCAGTCGTGTCCAACTGTCAGCAACCCCATGGACTGCAGCCTACCAGGCTCCTCCATCCATGGGATTTTCCAGGCAAGAGTACTCGAGTGGGTTGACACTTCCTTCTCCACTGAGCTACCAGAGAAGCCCTATATGCAGAGTACATCATGCAAAATGCCAGGTTGGATGAAGCACAAGCTGGAATCAAGATTGCTGGGAGAAGTATCAATAACCTCAGACATGCAGATGACACTACCCTTATGGCAGAAAGTGAAGAAGAACAAAAAAGCCTCTTGATGAAAGTGAAAGAGGACAGTGAAAAAGCTGGCTTAAATCAACATTCAAAAAACAAAGATCATGGCATCTGGTCCAGTCACTTCATGGCAAATAGATGAGGAAAAAATGGAAACAGTGACAGACTTTATTTTCTTGGGCTACAAAATCACTGCAGATGGTGACTGCAGCCATGAAATTAAAAGATGCTTGCTCCTTGGGAAAAAAGCTATGACAAACCTAGATAGCATATTAATACGCAGAGATGTTACTTGGCTGACAAAGGTCGTATAGTCAAAGCTATGGTTTTTCCAGTAGTCATGTATGGACATGAGAGTTGGACAATAAAGAAAGCTGAGTGCCAAAGAACTGATGGTTTTGAACTCAAGAGGGTGTTGGAGAAGACTCTTGAGAGTCTCTTCAGCTGCATGGAGATCAAACCAGTCAGTCCTAAAGGAAATCCTAAAGGAAATTCCTGAATATTCATTAGAAGGACTACTGCTGTAGCTGAAGCTGCAATGCTTTGGCCACCTGATGCAAAAAACTGACTCACTGGAAAAGACCCTGATGCTGGGAAAGGCTGAAGGCAGAAGGAGAAGGAGATGACAGATGATATGTTTGGATGGCATCACTGACTCAATGGACATGAGTTTTAGCAAACTTTGGGAGATGGTGAAGGACAGGGAAGCCTGATGTGCTACAGTCCATGGGGTTGCAAAGAGCTGTACACGACCAAGCGACTGAATAACAACAATAAAGCCATATCCCAGGTATATAAAACTAGAATCTCCAATGGTTAAACATAAGGCATCAGTATTTTTTAAAGATGATTTGAGTGTATAGCCACAATTGAGACTCAGTACTCTCTGGGCAATTACAAAAAGGAGATAAGTGTTGCTATCCACCGAACTCTGTCCAATTCATAATACTCTCAGTGAGTCTGCTGATGTCCAAACTCTTCTATTTCTCAAGAACCTTATATCAAAATGCAAAACTTGTGTCCGATGGGGAAAGATGCACAGAAAAACACTGGTACTGCCAAAAGAAATAATGATTTTGATCCACCAGAACCTAGGGCATAAACTAAAATAGAAAACATCAATGCAAATCCATCCACAGAATGACCAAGTCATCCCATACTTTCTCACTCAGCAATTATTTCCTCATTCCTTCCCTTTATTTCAAACAAATCACCTTCTCCTGGGTTCCATTTCTCATGGTCACATAATTATATCAAACTCAAGTCATTATTTAGACAAGCTAGGGCACTTGGGCCTTTAACTGTTTGTTATCAGTCAGTCCTTTTGTGTCTATAAAGTTATTTTGGCACATCACCCAACAAAGCATGACAACGAATGCCTCAGAAGTTATTCTGAAGAGATAAAGATGGCCATAATAAAGACTCAATCCACTAGAGTTAGATGTTTCTAAGGCTATAGCCTTACAAAATAAAAGAGTTACTAAGTTACAATAATAACATTTGGAAGCTGATTAGATATTAAATGAGGATTACTTGTGCAAAACATAAGCAGAGGAGGGCTAAGATACAAAAAAGTAAAAGACAGACTTGTTTAAATGACTGTTATAAACCTCTAAAAGAAATGGCAGGATCTGCAATGGGAAACAGTTGAGACAAAGTCTGCATATCCCCCAGCAGTTCCTGATCCTGGCATGGATGATACACTAAGATAATAAAGAAATCTGAAAATTGTATTTACTTCCCTTTACTTAGGTTATGCATACATTTTAAATGAAGGATTTAATGGAAACAGTGTGGACATGTTTTAAAGCATATAGGACTTTTCATCAATTTGACCTCAGTGTGAATCAAAGATCTAGATTGTGGTGACTAAGTCAGTCAAGTACAAAGAGTCTTTGTTTTCTTATTTGTTAATGGAGGTTATATTGCTTATATCACAGAGGATGCTGAAAGAATAAAATAATTTGTATCTTTCCTGTGTTAAGCAATGCAAAACAAGAAAATAAACCACAGTACTTAGCACACAGAATACTCAAAAGTGAAAGGTGACTCTGTCTTTGAATGAATAACACCTGTTTTATGAGTATGTCTTTAATAACTGATGAAAAAGAACACTGTGTGATTTTGCACTAGTGTATGCACTAGTGTGCATGCTCAATCGCTCAGTCACATTCAATTCTTTGACTGTAGTCTGCCAGGCTCCTCTGTCCATGGGATTTTCCAGGCAAGAATGCTGGAGTAGGTTACCATTTCCTACTACACAGGGTCTTCCTGACCCAGGGATCAAACCTGAATTTCCTATGTCTACAGCATTGGCAGGCAGATTCTTTACCACTGAGCCACCTAGGAAGACCCAGAGATTTCTGGACATCAGTGCAAATGCCAATTTCCTAAGCAGTTAGTTTCAGTATATGAATTACATCTCCAGTATGTCCTGCTGCCTCTGTTACCACTGACTTTGTGAATTTCTATTTGCCTGCTATGAACTCAATAACTGTCCTCCACCCCAAATTCTTATATTGAAACCTAATCCCCAATATGCAAAATTTGCATTCCAATATGGAATGCAAAAGTAGGAAGTCAAGAGATACGTGGATTAACAGGAAAATTTGGCCTTCCAGTGCAAAATGAAGCAGGGCAAAGGCTAACAGAGTTTTGTCAAAAGAACGCACTGGTCATAGCAAACACCCTCTTCCAACAAGAGAAGACTCTACACATGGACATCACCAGATGGTGAATACTGAAATCAGATTGATTATATTCGTTGCAGCCGAACATGGAGAAGCTCTTTACAGTCAGCAAAAACAAGACCAGAAGCTGACTGTGGCTCAGATCATGAATTCCTTTTTGCCAAATTCAGACTTCATTGAAGAAAGTACGGAAAACCAGTAGACTACTCATGTTTGACCTAAATCAAACCCCTTAGGATTATACAGTGGAAGAGACAAATACAAGGGATTAGGTCTGATAGACAGAGTGCCTGAAGAATTATGGAAGGAGGTTTGTGACATTGTACAGGAGGCAGGGATCAAGGCCATCCCCAAGAAAAAGAAATGCAAAAAGGCAAAATGGTTGTCTGAGGAGGCCTTACAAATTGCTAAGGAAAAAAGAGAAGCTAAAGCAAAAGGAGAAAAGGAAAGATATGCCCAAAAAATAGCAAGGAGAGATAAGAAAACCTTCCTTGTGATCACTGCAAAGAAATAGAGGAAAACAATAGAATGGGAAACACTAGAGATCTCTTCAAGAAAATTAGAGATATCAAGGGAGCATTTCATGCAAATATGGGCAAAATAAAGGCTAGAAATGGTATGAAACTAACAGAAGCAGAAGATATTGAGAATAAGTGGCAAAACTACGCAGAAGAACTATACAAAGAAGATCTTCATGGCTCAGATAACCACGATGGTGTGATCACTCACCTAGAGCCAGACATCCTGGTTTGTGCAGTCAAGTGGGCCTTAGGAAGCATCACTACAAACAAAGCTAGTGGAGGGGATGGAGTTCCAATTGAGCTCTTTCAAATCCTCCAAGATGATGCTGTGAAAGTGCTGCTCTCAATATGCCAGCTAATTTGGAAAACTCAGCAATGGCCACAGGACTGGAAAAGGTCAGTTTTCATTCCAATCCCAAAGAAAGTCAATGCCAAAGAATGTTCAAACTACCACACAATTGCACTCATATCACACACTAGAAAAGTAACGCTCAAAATTCTCCAAGCCAGGCTCAACAGTATGTGAACCAAGAAATCCCAGATGTTCAAGCTGGATTTGGAAGTCAGAGGAACCAGAGATAAAATTGTCAACATCTGTTGGATCATCAAAAAAACAAGACAGTTACAGATAAACATCTACTTCTGCTTTATTGACTACATCAAAGCCTTTGACAGTGTGGATCACAACAAACTGTGGAAAATTCTTTAAGAGATGGGAATACCAGACCACCTGACCTGCCTCTTGAGAAATCTGTATGCAGGTCAAGAAGCAACAGTTAGAACTGGATATGGAACAACAGACTGGTTCCAAATTGGGACGGGAGTACATTAGGCTGTATATTGCACCCTGCTTATTTAACTTACATGCAGAGTTCATCAGGCGCAATGCTGGGCTGGATAAAGTACAAGTAGGAATCAAGATTGCTGGGAGAAATATCAATAACATCAGATACACAGATGGCACCATCCTTATGGCAGAAAGCAAAGAAGTACCTCTTGATGAAAGTGAAAGAGGAGAGTGAAAAAATTGGCTTAAAACTCAACATTCAGAAAGCTAAGATCATGGCATCCAGTTCCATCACTTTACAGTAAGTGGATGGGGAAACAAAGGAAATAGAGACAGAGTTTATATTTTTGGGCTCCAAAATCACTGCTGATGGTGACTGCAGCCATGAAATTAAAAGACGCTTTATCCTTGGAAGAAAACCTATGACAAATCTAGACAACATAATAAAAGCAGAGATCTGTAAAGCAGAGATATTACTTTGCCAAAAAAAAGTCCATCTAGTCAAAGCTATGGTTTTTCCAGTAGTCATGTATGGAAGTGAGAGTTGGAGTATAAAGAAAGCTAAGAGCCAAAGAATTGATGCTTTTGAACTGTGATATTGGAGAAGACTCTCAAGAGTCCCTTGAACTGCAAGGGGATCCAATCAGTCAATCCTAAAGGCAATCAGTCCTGAATATTCATTGGAAGGACTAATACTGAAGCTGAAACTCCAATAGTTTGGCCACTTAAGGTGAAGAACTGACTCACTGGAAAAGACCTTAATTCTGGGAAAGATTGAAGGTGAAAAGGGGACAACAGAGGATGAGATGGTTGGATTGTGTCACCAACTCAATGGACATGAGTTTGAGGAAGTTCTTGGAGCTGGTGATGGACAGGGAGGCCTAGAGTGCTACAGTCCATGAGGTTGTAAAGAGTCAGACACGACTGAGTGACTGAACTGAACTGAACTGAAGAGGTGAGGCCTTTCAGAAGTGATTATTGCCTTTCAGAAGGTCATGAGGGTGGAGGTTTCATGAATGGGATTAGTGCCTTTATCAAAGAACCCCCAAAGAACTACCCTGTCTCTTCTGCAAAGTAGGGATACAAGAGAGAAGACAGCTGATTATGAACGAGGAAGTTAATCCTCACCAGACACCAAGTCTGTTGGTGCTTTAATCTTGGACTTCCTAGCTTCCAGGACTGTGAGAAACACATTTTTGTCATTTTCAAGCCACCCAGTCTATGATACTCTGTTATAGCAGCCTGAAAAGGCTCAGGTATCATTTAATATAAAAGTTTCCTGGTGTCATTGCTGAGTACAAACATAAACATATTGACATTGATGTGGCCTAGATGGCAGAGCAGAAAAACCCTAAGCTTACCTCCTCCCACAGATACACCAAAATTATAACAATTTGCAGAGCAAATATCTATGGGAATGACCTGGAGACCAGCAGAGGATATTTTCTACAACTGACAATATAAAGAAGGAACCACAACAAGATGATTAGGAGGGGTGGAGATGCAGTACAGTCAGAACTCACAGTTCTGGGTGGGTGACTCACAAACAAAAGGATGATCACAGCGGTTCTTCTGAAGCAGTGAGGGGTCCAAGCTCCATATCAGGTTATGCAAGCCAAGGGTCATTTACCATGTATAAGAGTGCCCAGAACATTTAGCTTTAAAAGGAAGCAGGGCACTCCTCTGGGAGAGACAGAGGGCTGAAGAAAATAGCGACTCTGCACTCAAAGGGTACATTCAAAATCTGGCATAATCCAGTCCCTAGCACAAAGGCAGTAGTTGGAAAGGACCCTGAGTCAGACATACCTGCTGATCTTGGAGAGCCTCCCAGAAAGGCAAAAGTCAACTGGGACTGCTCCTGGGGACATAGAGTAGCAGACATTTTGGCGAGTTCATTCTACCATGACACTATGCTGACACACATCATTTTGGAGTGCTTCCTCCCAGCCTATTAAAGCCAGAGGCTTACCTGCGCACCAGTTGGCAAGCATCAGTGCCAGCCCATAGGGCTGCTTAGCCAGCAGTGCAGTGATGCAGCCCCACTCAGTAGTGGACTGGCACCAACCTGGGAGTCCAGAGACAAGCAGCCAGCCTTGCAGAGACCCAGCAATGAATAACCCAAAGCAGGCTGACAACTAACACATGAGGCAGCTCCTGGAAGTCAACCAGGCCAATGCCAGCTCTGCTCACCAATACACCCACAGTAATCAGGTATGTCACAACAGAAGAGCCTGTGCAGTGCCCTTAGAGGGCACTCTGAGTGCATGCAGATCATGTGATCAGAGGGCAGTGTTGCTGGGCCCCAGAGGACTTCTCCTACATAAGGCCACTTCTCTGAGCTTGGGAAACATAACAGACCTATTTATACATAGGGGGAAAAAACACAGATAAATTAGGTAAAATGAGGAGACAGAGGAATATGTTCCAAATGAGGAAACAGGCAAAACTCCAGGAGAAGAACATAGTGAAGAGAAGATAAACAATCTTCCTGTAAAGATTTCAGGGAAATGGTCATAGAAGTTCAATAAACTCAGGAGAAGAACTAATAAACACAGTAAGAAGTTTAAGAAGGAGTTAAGAAAATATAAAGAAGAAACAAACAGTACTGAAGAATACAATAATGGAAATAAAAACTAGAGTGAGATGTATGGAAAGAGTAACATAAAAACTTACATTACCATATGTAAAATAAATAGCCAATGGGAATTTGCTGTATGTCTCAGTAAACTCAAACAGGGGATCTGTATCAACCTAGAGAGGTGGGATGGGCAGGGAGATGGGAGGGAGGTTCAAGAGGGAGGGGACATATGTATACCTATGGCTGATTCATGTTGAGGTTTGACAGAAAACAACAAAATTCTGTAAAGGAATTATCCTTCCATTAAAAATAAATTAATTTTTAAAATTACACTGCTGCTGCTGCTGCTGCTAAGTTGCTTTAGTCGTGTCTGACTCTGTGCGACCAGAAGGAGTCAATACTAGGTTAGATGTTATGGGCAAATGAATAGTGAAGTGGAAGACAAAGAAGTGGAAATCATCCCAGCTGAACAGAAAAAAGAATTTTTAAATGAGGATAGTTTAAGAGACCTCTAGAACAATACCAAGCATATTACCATCTGCATTAGAGAGATCCAAGAAGGAGAATAAAGGAAGGCACAGATAATTTATTTAAAGAAACAATAGCTGAAAAGTTCCCTAAACAGGGAAAGAAAATAGACATATAGATACAGGAATTACAGAGAGTCCCAAACAAGATAAACCCAAAGAGGTCCACATCAAGAGACACTGAAATTAAAATAGCAAATATTAGAGATAATTTTTAAAGTGGCAAGAGAAAAGCACACAATTACATACAAGAAAACTCCCATAAAGCTATCACATGAGTTTTCAGTAGAAACTTTGCAGGCTAGAAGGGCATGGCATGATATCTTCAAAATAATGAAAGGAAAAAAGCATACAACTGAGAATAGTCTACCCAGCAAGGTTATTTTTCAGATTTGAAGGAGCTATCAAGAGCTTTACAGAAAAGTAAAAAGAAAAAGGGTTAAGCAACATTAAATAGGCTTTACAATAATTGTTAAAGGAATTTCTCTCAGCAGAGAAAGTCAGGATTAGAAATACGAAAATTATGGGGAAAAAAAAAAAAAAAAAACCTCACTGGTAAAGGCAAATAAGCAGTAAAGGTGGTGGATCAATCACTTATAAAGCTGCTGCTGCTGCTGCTCCTGCTAGGTCGCTTCAGTCATGTCTGACTCTGTGAGACCCCAGAGACGGCAGCCCACCAGGCTCCCCCGTCCCTGGGATTCTCCAGGCAAGAACACTGGAGTGGGTTGCCATTTCCTTCTCCAATGCATGAAAGCGAAAAGTGAAAGTGAAATCGCTCAGTCGTGTTTGACTCTTAGCGACGTCATGGACTGCAGCCTACCAAGCTCCTCCATCCATGGGATTTTCCAAGCAAGAGTACTGGAGTGAGTTGCCATTGCCTTCTCCAGTAGGAAGATTAAAAGATAATAGTAGTAAAACACCTATATCCACAGTAAGTAGTTAAGGGACATACAAAACAAAAAGATAAATAATATGACCAAAAACATTAAATACAGGTGAGGGGAGTAAATATATACGGTTGTTAAAATGCATTTGAACTAAAGAGACTATCAATTTAAAGTAATCATTTATATACACACATAATGTTATATATAAACCTCATGGTAACTGCAAATCAAATACCATTAATAGACACACACAAAAAAGAGAATGAAATCCAAAGATAGCACTTAAGATAGGCAGAAAATCATGGAAATAGAGGAAAACGAGAGAGGAGGAAAAAAAGAAAGAAAAAAACACAAAACAACCTGAAAACAACAAAACTTAAAATAAGTATATACTTATCAATAATTAGTTTAAATATAAATGGACTGAATGCTCCAATTAAAAATTCAAATTGGAAAAGAAGAAATAAAACTATCACTGTTGGCAAAAAAGAAAAAACAGAGATTAGTGAATGGGCTAAAAAAAAAAAAACAACACATATATATATGCCATCAACAACAGACCCACTTCAGATCTAGAGATATAAACAGACTGAAAGTGAGGGAATGGAAAAAGATATTATTATGATATTAAGAAGACGTGGCAAGAATACACAGAAG